>NW_027040816.1:162500-557500 GCF_037179485.1 Ochlerotatus camptorhynchus
CTCAACAATTCATACTTAATCAACATCATTGAAGAATTTGTGTAGTATTTCAACACGAGCTCCGTTTATATAGCAGAAGTCTTCGTGACGGATCAAAACATAAATACGCACATAGCACCTACCTCTTGTAGATTTTATTAATAAATACGAAACTGATGTAGCCTCCAGTGGCAGACAAAATTAACAGATGAGTTAAAATGCAAGCATTATAATAGAATTAGAGGAACTATTGATTTTCAGTGCAAAGCGACAATCTTCCCCTTCCTCCGTTGACGAGATCAACACTGAAAATTCGTTCAAAGCGAATATTGTTTGCATTGTAAAAAATATACCGAAAAAGTACACATTTCCCAAATAAAGTCTCCGCCCCACTTGAATGCTTCCACCAACATGTAGTTCAACACAATCGTTAAGTAATTAATCCTGGCACTCTGGTAGGGAACAACAAGTTTGCAAACCACCATCAGAACACATTGATCTGAGCAAACCAGCAGCTCCAGAAATTCCACCGTCATTAAAATTAATAGCGCTTTGGTGCTTCGCGCTAAATAACACGCATAAAACGTGCTAATCGCGCTGTATCCCATGTTCCCGTTGAAGCCGGCGTCTTCATCACCACCCACCGACGATGACGACGACAACGGTGACGCGACGGCATCGACGCTGTTGATGAGCTGGATCGAAAGATTTTCCGTACACCAAACTGATTGCTTGTTTACTGATGATGACGTGTTCTTATCTGTTGCCGTACCGTTTAGCTTGGTATTTAGAGAGTTTGCCTTGATGTTTAATTTCCACCCGATTCCGGCGAATCGCTACTAAACAAACGTCTCGTTCCCCGCCCTCGATCGGTAGCTAGCAGCTAATCATCTCATCGCTGCACGCATTCACACGCTTTGCCTGCCTCTTCTAATTTTCCCAGCAAGCAACACGTGGTATTACTGGGAGAACAACAGCACGGTGTGAATGGGAAGCGATGGTATTGCAGGTTTCGTACCCCATTGGACTTCAAATAAGTACACAGTAATATTTTCGCACTGGTCATAAAAGTTGAGCTGCTTTCGAATTCATTAGTTTGGCTTATCGCTACTGTTCTAAGGCTGCTACTGCTTGCAATTATGTCGATTTTTAAATGTGCTTGTCCGTGCGCAACTATTTTTTGCTTGCACAGGAGCCTAAAGAGGTGCAAAATGTGCAATACAACACGTTTAATTAACTATTTTTCAATCGTCAGTTATAGCAACAGAGGTAGATAGCGAAGTGCGGGAAGTCGATAAATTGGTTCTGATAAATGGAAACCCGCGTTTGTTCGCTGAACAGCTAGGCGTCGTGGTCGTTGTCGGGGCGTCGTGCGAGAGGAAGGTGAGATGATTTGCATTCGAAATCAACACCTTTTCGCAAGTTGTTTTTCGGTGTCGACGCTTATTGGAAAGCAAGCGAGAACATAACCTTGCCTATGAACGCCACTGCTTGGCTCGGTAACGAAGCTCAGCAAAAGTGTTAAGCGATTTTAATTAAATTCAATATAAATAAAATCATTATGACAATGGTTCCCACGCACCTCCGTGTTTCGGAGAACTGTCGAAACGGCGACAGGAAACCGCTGGAGTGTACTTGATCAACGTAGGTACTTTGAGTGGCTGGTGAATTGAAGCTCCAGCCAGCAACGCAATGAGGAGGTGCGTTATAAGGAAGGGCATGCGCCCTTTTGGTTGAGTGTTCGTAACCGGTTAGCCTAAGCGATTGGTGAGGATTAAGCAAGGTTGCTTATGCGCCACTCCTTCCGGAGACCAGTTGACGGTTTCCCAGGTCGTTGAGACAAGTTGGCTAACGCAGTCTCGACAAAGGCCTAATTGTGGATATGGATTGAAAGCCGTCGAGAGGACCACATTCACGTGATAATAAAAGAGCTTAGCTGAGAGCGGAAACTAAACTCAACGATATATCATCACAGGGAGACCTGGTCGACCAAACTTCCGACCGTTCAAAACTGTGAAGTTATCTTGGTTGATATCGGGGCAAGTCTGCCCAGTAAAGTATCATAAAGCATAATGGAAATTACGACACGATTAATATGTAAAATCCCTCAGTAATTTTCTTTAAGGGTACAACATCATAAAGGCAGACCTATTGGTTTGATTCTAACCTCTCCCATATTTAATCCTCCTGCATATCTTCTACACGGCCGTTCAATCTCACTCAGAGAGGGGTGATATGACCATCAGCATTTTTTCATGAACTTTTCAAACAAGATTCAATATTAACTATCATATGACATGTGTGATTTCGTTCTAATTCCTCATTGGGTATAGACTAAACCAGTTCTGATCAGAAATGTTATTACTAGGACATCGTTGCTTGCTATTTTCAGAATTCACACAAGCACAACGTCAGCAGCTCTTTTTATGATAAAAACTAAACTACATACATTCGTGACGGTTTTGGACGACAGTGTCGTATGACAGACCCTTTCATATGACATTTTAGTTTGGTACTGTAATTTGATAGCTTGTTTTGCAAATGTCGGAAGCAAAGGCAGTCGATTATTACAGAAAATGTGTCGACAACGGTGACCGCAAGACTGCTTAGGATGTAGTTCATCGCCCGTACTAGCTGCTGCGTTGTGGAATGCTCCTTCATGAAATAAAACCGTTCCGGTAGGAGAATATTGCTTTCCTCAACAATCTTGAGCAAACGGTTGAGGATGAGTTTCTCGAGCAATATGCTCAGCGCGGAAAGGAGGCTGATTGGTCTGTAGCTTGACGGCAATGTTGGATCTTTATCCGGTTTGCGAATTGATATAATTTTCGCCATCTTCCAGATGCTTGGGAAATAGTGCAGTTCTAAGCATCTGTTGAAGATAACGGTCAAAAGCTGTACACTTTCGTGCTAAGTCTCTTTACACTAAGGATACTGCACTCATGATTATCATAAATCAAATCTTATGAACCGCTTTATTTTTTCATTTCTAACAATGTTATAGTTGTCGTATGTTTTTCGTAACAATAAAATAAACTTCATTTAGACGCATTATGTACTGTATACGCCAAACGTGTACATTTCATACGTGAGTATTATAAATGTCAAAGTTGCATTTAGTGTGAAAAAATCATATGTGGCGCGTATGAAAGGCAAACAAAGAGTGCGACGCAGGAGAAAAATGGCATCCGCAGACAATTCAAGACCAACAATTGAAATGGACTTAACTCCATTTTGTAAACAAGCCTTGTAAGGCCATTTTCTCGCGAACCGAAGTCCACAAAGGCAAACCAACATAATGAACAGGTAGGGGAAATTCTCCTCTACCCGATTGTGGTTTAGGTTTACGAATGAAGGTTTCGTTTCGCGAGAAAATGGCCTTGCAAGGTTTGTTTACAAAATGGAGCTAAGGCCATTTCAATTGTTGGTCTTGAATTTGTTGGCAGATCTTACGATTGCGGCTAGTGCTTTGAAAGTGTTTGGAGGTATTTTTGATTCAAATAATAACTATTGTGCACATAATTCAGGTAGAGTATTCAATTTTTATTCTTAGAGTGTGGAGTGGATACAACTGCTCTAATTTGTTGGTCCAAAAATCAAATATTCGAGGCTCTTTCGCTAGCTGATGTTGAATGGAATGCTGACGTGATTTGGGAATGGATTTCAAGCTGGCGAAGTCGTAATTTATGATCATCTGATAAAGTTTAGTGAAATTTAAATAACTATTCACATTGTGTTTGTTTACAAATTTTAGGGTCTTAAAAACGCGATAATTCTTTATGTAGTTATAGCAGTGAATTGCCAGAAGACAAGGTACAGAAAGCGGAAAATACTTGTGGGACGCCGGCAGTTAAAATCGAACCAATGAAAAAAGATCATAGGGTAACATTCAAAGTGTTTTTTATGTTACTTCATACGCGAAGTTAACGATTTTCAGAGTTGGTTGGAAATGCTAACATGAAGCTTTAGTGTGATGATTTATTAGCTAGAGAATGATCTTTAGAAGAATGTAGGTGGATAGTTCCGTTAGAGTACGGCAGTATGAAAATTGAATAGAAGTTGAAAATGAGCGAAGGGCCATTAAAGCGACCTACATTCTTCTAAAGATCATTCTCTAGCTAATAAATCATCACACTAAAGCTTCATGTTAGCATTTCCAACCAACTCTGAAAATCGTTAACTTCGCGTATGAAGTAACATAAAAAACACTTTGAATGTAACAACTCAAGGCGGGAGTAGCCGTCAACAATGCTGATGATGGTACAGCACGCAACAACCACCCTACTGCTTTCTCTCTGAGATGATCACGTTGGTCA
Source organism: Ochlerotatus camptorhynchus (assembly GCF_037179485.1). Classification (NCBI taxonomy): domain Eukaryota; kingdom Metazoa; phylum Arthropoda; class Insecta; order Diptera; family Culicidae; genus Ochlerotatus; species Ochlerotatus camptorhynchus. Next base: position 166,796 of record NW_027040816.1, read on the forward strand.
TGACGAGAGGAGCAACACAATAGTTGGGTAAAGAAGAACTGCATTATAACACACCATCGACTGGAAATGCTCTCGCGACGTGGGGCTTTAGGTAGTGATGAAAACGTCGCTAGAACTATTCCACAGCCGCAGTCAGTTTATGAGCAACAAGAGGGACGCACATTTTTGCCTGTGGACTTGGAGACATACTTCAAGTCCCCGCGTACATCGTACGGGCTAGGCAAAAATGTGCGTCATCTTGAAAAACTGTCGCTTTAATGGCCCTTCGCTCATTTTCAACTTCTATTCAATTTTCATACTGCCGTACTCTAACGGAACTATCCACCTACTTTCTTCTAAAGATCATTCTCTAGCTAATAAATCATCACACTAAAGCTTCATGTTAGCATTTCCAACCAACTCCATCATAGGGTAAGTAATATTAAAATCCAGAACAATATTTTTTGTACAGTAGATCATGAATCCTGATCATGTGTTTTAACTACAGGACGAATTGAACGATGTTCAAAAGACAGCACACATCGATTTAGATCCAGAGGATTCGATAATCACGCAGGAAACCCAACCCGGAACCTACTCAGACTCAGGGAAAGAGATCATTCCAGATACCCAACCCGAAACGGAAGCAGAGGATAGAGAAATCTCCCAAGACATTTCTACACCTGCTGATGAACCAGTATGTTGAGTAATCAATAACCAAGCCATATTTCATGTCCTGTATTTTTTAAATACCACATTAATACCGATTTTTTTCTATTATTTTCAACAGCACTCGGACTATTATTTCTCGCCAAACGTACTCAAAGGCCTGCAGCAAAAAACAGTGATTGGTTCCAAGATTGAATAATGCAAACAAATTGGAATTGTCGGAAGCCAGCAAAAAGTTTGTGACAGATATCGTTGCTAGGAAGCACCTCGAAAGGAAGAAAAAAAAAACCACCGCTGATCAGTTGGAATTTAAGCAAACGTAATCATCCATTTTTTTCCAAAAGAAACGAAGGTATAATGTATTGATAGTATCACAATGTAAAACTACTCAAAATTGTTATGTTATTCTAGGCGACATACTTCATTTCAAAAGATAAAGGAAATCCTGGAGGCAAGCTATACAGCAGGATAAATTACATTAGACAATCTGAGCGTAAAAGAGAAAGGGATGAAGAAAACCATCTGAGAGGTGCTCAAAAAGCCAAGTCCAGTAAAATAGAAATACCGCACCAGGCCATCAGCGCCCTTGAATGGTTGCAATTGAATCGCTCACCATGGTCGACTGTTATTTCTCAATGGGAACTGTCGTTTGAAGCTAGAAAAGAAAACTTAAGAAAATATAACCAAAGCTCTAAAGTACTTCAAACATTTCCTCATTTGTTCGCGGAATATGGATATCAGTTGGTAAGCACCTTTTAAATTAAATCGATAAAAGAGCTACATTTAAGATGTACAATCATTTTTTACTCAGTTGGATACAGATTATCGTCTACTATGTTTGAAAACTCCATCTGGTGGCCTGAATAAGTGGGAGAACATCATTGACTCTATCGGATGCTACATTGCTAAAAATGCAAAGGACCCATCAGTGAAGCTAATCGTTGAAACCATCCAAAATACGAAACTGTCTACAGGTAACTGAAACGCTAAAGATATTTTACTTTGGTTGGCCTTTATCACGAATCGTATTCCAATTTTACAGATTTGCGCTTACCGGCTGTACTGCTTGGATTGCACACCGTGCTTATTCCCGTGAAGGCAGCTTCAGGGTTCAAACCTACTATTACGACTGCTCAGGATGATACATTTTTATTTTGCAAGACCAATGAAGATGTAAAAGTGGCATTGGATAAGCTACGTGCATTGTGGTATGAGCAAGGAACATCCGCATCGGCCAAGCTGGTAGCCACAGCAATGTGTCAGGAAATTGCCTGGTGGTGTATAAAGACTTACGATACAACCTACCAAATATCGCTACAGGCATAGATGTAATCATCAAACTGACTGTCGTTCTTGGCTTACCATCCTCAAAGATCTCAAAATTGGTGTGGTTCTTCGTGCAAAAACATGTGTACGAAATAGATTGCACACATACTTATGTTTGCATTACTAAGCTGTTTGCATATTTGACTACCTACCAACCAACCATGCTCATCGAATGCTGCATCGAAGAATACGATTCGATTCGAATGCTGCATCGAATGATACGATTCGATTCTGCCGAAAAGCTGCTGACGCACTTAACAGTCGAACATAGAACACCTGCTAACTACCGATACCCCTGCAGTTATCCGGGATGTCCACAAACGTTCAGCAAAATATATAATTTTAAGTGAAATTTAAGAAATCATAAATTTCGATCAGACGATTCTAAAACGGTACCTAGTAATGAAGATATTTGTGAAAACTTATCTACAGCCGACAGTGAACCAATAATTAAAATACAAAGAAATGAATTTCATGAACCTAACAACGAAACTAACTTTACTGACAAATTGTCCACAATTTAAAAATCTGCTACAAAATTCACTTTAAGTATGCACAACAAAAAAAATTTTCAAGAAAGGACGTCCAATACATACAAAATGAAACTCAAAAGTTTTGCAGTAGTATTGCAAACCAAATCGAAAGCTTAAACGTTAGTACATGTAACCCTGAAATGCTCCATCAGCTATCTGCGTGTCTTTCTAGTATGAGAACAGCTTTTAATTTCATTTGCAGCGACTATAAACTATTCAACTACCTCAAGAAAATAGGCATATATAAGTATTCGGAGACAAGCCAGCCAACGGCTGAAAGTCTCCTTAATAAAGATATAAAAAAAAATATTTAAGTATCCATCGGTTATAACTTTGACTAACAACAGTTACACAGTATCAGACGAGGTATCAAACGAATTGCAAACAGAAAATTACGACAGAAAGGAAGACGTTGGATGTCAGTTTGGCCAGATAATCCTGAGTGGAAAGCCGTTATTCTAGTGGAAAAGTGTTAAACCTAAATTTTCTATTCTACAATTGAATTAACAGTTATATGCCTAGTCTAGGAATTTGTTATTATAAAATTTCAAATGTACACGTTAAAGTGAGGAATTGAGTGAATTTAAATGAACCTACCTAGAATTGAAAACTAACTAAAATTGATAAATTTATAGTTCCTAAAAAGAGGCTAGAACATAACTCTAGCGAACAGAAACTTTACATCTGGTAAGCACCGAAAGTGAAAGTAACACTCATTTGTAAAACAGAAATTGTGCTAATTCAATATACATCTTTCCCCCGAAGAACGCGTTACCCACTGAGTTGGACCCACCGCTTTGTCTCGGTGGGTTTTCAACCAAGCGCTCTCATTTTCTGCGAGTGACTAGTTCTCCATTGACCCTACTCACATGCAAAAAATCAGACCGATTGGTTGAAACCCCGCCGAGAAAAAGCGGTGGGTGCAACTCAGTGGTTAACGCGTTCTTCGGGAGATAGCTGTACTCGCAGTTTAAAGCTGCACCTACCAAAAATTATGCTGCTCACAACCCGGTGTTCATTTCTGTTCGCCACCGTAACACACTTTAAAACTTTCGGGGCGCCATCATGAGTGCGAAACAAGCCAGTGATAATGCTAAGTCATCCGACACGCCGGACAGGAATCGATAGAGAGGCTGCGTGAGCTGCTCGTGCCCCGTATCGTTCGACAATTTCGTCCAATGTGACCAGTGCGACGGTTGACGGAATCGGTCGCCGAGCGGGCATTTACATGCCGCGATTGCTTGCCGTTGAGTGTCAACACTAAGTCGACCAACCGGTCAGCTCGAATTGCCCTGAAGCTGCAGAAGCTGGAGGAGGAGCGCGCAATTCAGCAGCGTGCCTTGGAAGCCGAGAAGCGGGTTAACGAGCAGGAAAAGAGGCTCATTCAGGAGAAATATACCCTGCTGGAGGAACAGTTGGACGAAGAACGGGACAACCAAAGCGACCGCAGCCGGGTGAGTCGACGAGCGAGTCCACAACGTGTGACACAATGGGTGCAACAGCATTCTTCGGAAATCGCACCTTGTGAGGAAGCCGCAGGAGGAATGCCGAAGTCCGATGAACCGGTCGAGCGCCATAATCCGGCAACGGGGTTTCATACAGAGGTCAACCCAGTGAAGGAGCAGGAGAAGGTGATATTATTGCCAATGGATCACAATCCGGCGCAGCAGAAGCAACGACGGAAAACCTTAGTGGAAGTGTCGAAGCTTTTCTGGAATCAGCAGTGGAACACATGCGCGATTCCCAAAACGGTTCCGAATCAGCGAGTCGAAAGACGTGTGACGACATATATTGGAAACCCTTTCCCCTCTGTGCCCCCCGTAATTCCACCAGGTAAGCCACCTTTTAATTCTACTATGCGTAAGGATGTTGCTCAACCGAGCCAAGATTATTCGGATATGCTAGTGAAATTGGGGATTAGTCCGACTCTCGTCAACCCGAGTCAGGCAAAATTAATTGGGACTGAGCCTGTTCTACTAGGCCATCCTGCCAATACGGTTCCTCTCTCTTTGTTTTTGGGATGGTACCAAACCCAGTTGCCTCCAACAACGGGTCCCAATGTTGGCCATACTAAAACACGTTAACAGTTTGAAGTTTTAAGATAGAATGATATTTATTTTTCGATATTCAAACACGAAAGCTTAAGTCTAATTTTACATAACTTCATTATTTACTGGATAACCTTTTCACACTTACATCTACTTAAACTTAGGAGGAGCTTCAGTAGTCAAATACATTGTTGCAACCAATCGTAATGAGTCTATCAATGCGCTGTTCTAGTGCATCGCGTATGCGCGTAGAACAGAGAGAAACATATTGTCGTAGGTCGGTAAGTACATAGCGTAAGCGAATGACAATAAAAATATGGGTCGCGCGGTTGTTGTCCGGCGATGTAATTTGAATCTTTGTTTTTATTGCTTTGGGTTTTTTGTGAGTTTGTGAGTTTATATCGATAAATGTTAATGACCTGAGGGAAATCACTAGTTTCGATTGGAAGTTTAATTGAGCTGTGGGAAATGATGAGTCGGTATGAATGGAATGCATTCAAGTGTTGAAACACTTGTGGTATGTGAACAAACTAGGGTTTCGCAATTAAGTGCATTTTCTATGGTCTCTGTTTAATTAAAAATGGTACTGCATGGGAAAGTTAATTTGTATCCTGTCTCACGATTTGGATTTGTCAACTGTAAAATTAGAACTTGATTGGTTTTTTTTTTACGGGTTTATTTTAATAAGTCAAGATGTTTGTTTTAATGATAATTCGGTATGCTACAATACACAACCGAGAGTGCCCGGCACTATTCCGGCACCAACTGTGTCCCTAACTTTTCCGGCACCAAGTGTACCTCAAAATTCTTTGGTACCAAACCCCGTACCTGTCCCTTCGCAGTTAGCCGCACGACAAATAATGCCTCGCGATTTACCCCCTTTCGCCGGTGACCCCGCGGACTGGCCGATCTTTGTCAGTTCTTTTGTGAACATAACTGCCGCGTGTGAAATTCGAATGTGGAAAAGCTTGCCAGATTGCAACGGTGTTTAAAAGGTGCCGCGTATGAAACCTTGCGAAGCCGTCTTTTACTACCAGAATCAGTGCCACAAGTTATCAACACCCTTCAGCTGCTTTACGGACGTCCGAAAAATGTGCGGTCAACTCCAGCGCCCAAGGCGGGACGTCTCGAAACACTCATCGAGTTTGGGATGGCGGTGGGAAAGCTTGTATGACCACCTGGAAGCAGCGGGTCAACATGCACACCTAACCAACCCGTGTCTGCTGATGGAGCTGGTGGAAAAGTTGCCCGCCCGCGTCAAGATGGAGTGGGAAAATTTCATGCCCCCGGCGGTGAACCTCAAGACCTTCGGGGACTTCATGAATGGCATGGTGATGTCGGCCAGCAAGGTGACGTAGTTCACAGGAGGATTCGGGAAAGGTGCCAACGTGGAGAAGTCAAGGATGAAGAATAAGGGAACAAGCAACCGAAAAATGAGGAACAGCAGTATTGCGTTTGTAAACGACGTGGACATCGTGTTCGGGATTGCGACAGTTTCAAAGCGCTCTCCATCGACAATCGAACGAACTCTGCCGCAGCTGCTTAAATGCTCACGGGAGACGAAGTTTCCGGAATGCCAGTCAATGTGGAATCAACGGATGTACCGTAGTAATCAACCATCCGGAGGAGCGGCAAGGTTGAGGCCAGCTTCAAATATCGAATCCGCTGGCAACCATGCGCATTGTATGTCGAATCAATCGTTACTTTTTCGCATTATTCCCGTAACACTTTACGGACCAAAGAAAGCGGTGAAGACCTTCGCCTTTCTGGACGATGGGTCATCCCTCACACTCGTTGAAGAGGAGCTCGCAAACGACACCGGCGTCAGCGGAAAAGCGGCACCATTGTGCCTAACCTGGACGGGTGATGTGTCTAGAATCGAAGCAGACTCGAAGCAGCTACAGCTGAAGGTATCAAGCGCTAACGATGGAAAGCACTACAAACTGGAGGATGTTCGTACCGTTAAGAAACTGGCTCTGCCGGGTCAGACGCTGCACATTAACGATTTCGTGGACAAGTTTAAGGCATCTCAAAGGTCTTCCGCTTGCTGGCTATGAGAACGCTGTCCCTCAGTTGCGACTTACCATTCCGTTGAAGGTGAAAGAGGATGAAATCAACGAACCGGTCGCCGTGAAAACTCGTCTCGGCTGGTGCATATACGGAAAAGTGGTGTTCCCTTGTCACATACACTCAACTTCCATGCTTGTGACTGGGACCGTGAACTGCACGAGGACGTCGAGGACGTCGGTGCCAAACCGGTGACCGAATTGGTTTCAACCGAAGACAGAAGAGCTCTAGAAATTTTGGAAAAAAGGCGATCGATTTGAGACCGGATTGCTGTGGAGGTACGACGAAATTGAATTTCCATAGAGCTACGGAATGGCTTTGCGACGACTCGAGTGCCTAAAACGTCGGATGGATAGGAATCCATTGTTTAAGGAGAACATTCACCGTCAGATAGAAGAATATCAGCTGAAGGGCTACGCGCATCGAGCCAGCGAGGAAGAGTTGAAGACAGCCGATCTGAAACGGGTCTGTTACCTACCATTGGGAGCGGTGGTGAATCCAAAGAAACCGGAGAAGGTGCGTCTCATCTGGGATGCCACAGCTGTAGTTAACGGGATATCTCTCAACGCACTGCTTCTCAAAGGCCCAGATCAACTAACGTCGTTGCCAGCAGTTTTTTCAAGGTTCTGACAGTATGCGGTAGCCTTCTCCGCCGATATTAAAGAGATGTTCCATAAATTACTGCGTTTCCTATTTCGCAAGGATCCGACCGTTTTACCGGACATCTACGTCATGGACGTGGCGACATTCGGGGCAACCTGCTCCCCAGCGTCTGCACAATATGTGAAAAACAGAAATGCGGCAGAATTTGGTGAAGAGTATCCAAGAGCCGTTGAAGGAATCATATCCAATCACTACGTCGATGATTACCTAGACAGCTTTGGTACGGAAGCGGAAGCAGCAGAGATAGCGGAGCAAGTGAAGGCATTCCATAGCAAAGGAGGTTTCCTGCTGTGGAACTGGCAAACGAATAGTATCTATAGCGAATATCGATCATACAAATTTCCCGATGCTAGTCGAAAATACGCCACTGCTGCACACGCCGCTTCGCTTGCGTCCACGAACACGTGTAGTTGCAGCTGACGGTAGCTCTTCTCGGTTACGTTCGGGAAATTTGTATGGTCGATATTCGCAGTAGCAGGACATTCCAGCTCCGCCAAGTTCCCAATGTTCCTCGCTTATCTCCTGATCCCACTGTGTTCCAGCACGCCAAACATCTAGCAGCAGAATTTTGCCCTGAACCATGATGAAGCTTAACAATCTCAGCGGGTCGAAAAAGCTCATTAGACACAGCAGGACTTGCCTCTTTGTGGGACGTCAGTCGCTGTCCACGATTTGCTGTATGCCATCCTTCATCTGTGCGCGAAACTCAGGGCGTCGTCATCTGTCTGTCCGTAGCCTCTCCCAATCGCTGCTTTGCAATCGCAATCCTTTGCTATGAATGGCCTCACTTCCTCCTGCCCGCTTAGCTTCATACGCAAGATCATTCACCTACGTTGGCCTGGACTTGTTTGGACCATTGTTAGTGAAGGTCGGTCGCAGCAACGCAAAAAGTCACTTCGTGGGTTGTCGTGGTTCTCCAGCCGAAATCTACACGGACAACGGAACAAACTTCCACGGCGCTGAGCGGGTGCTGATGAGACAGTTTCATCAATGTCTTGCCACGACCGTAACTAATACGACAACAAAACGGTATTTCATTCCTCCATCGTCACCCCACATGGGTGGAGCGTGGGAATGCATGGTGCGTTCTGCCAAGCAGGCGATAATAGGCGCAAACAGTAGTGACCGGAAGCTCGACGACGAATCGCTGAATACGTTTGTTATAGAAGCGGAGTCGATCGTCAACAGCCGTCCACTCACTTACCTGCCTTTGGACGCGGAAGAAAGTGAAGCACTGACTCCGAGCCATTTCCTGCTAGGCAACTCGACCGGGGTGCGACAACCAGTAGCGGAGCCGACCGATAGCTCGGCAGCAGTGAAGAATTCCTGGAACGAGATCAACCATCAACTCGACTGTTTTTGGAAGAACTGGACTCGAGAGATGCTGCCGACCCTGACCAGGAGAACAAAGTGGTTCGGCGATGAGAGGCGACCTAGTGCTGATCGTGGAGGACAGCAAGAGGAACAGTTGAATCAGGAGACGAGTGATGGAGGTTGTGCCTGGGGGTGACGGAAGGATCCGTCAGGCTATCATAAAAACTGCGAGGAGGCTGCTGCGCAGGCCTGTCGCAAAGCTAGCTATTCTGGACATAGTAGATAGTGGTAAAACTGGAACCGGTGGCCTGTGTAGCGGAGGGAGGATGTTGGCGCTGGGAACACTGCCTCAAGTCGCGATAGGTAGTGTCACCCGAATCGAACCGCGAAGTTCAACTGTCCGCTGTCATCGAATGGCAGGAGCGAACGAAGAAAGAAAAGGGACATCGGAGTTTGGCGAAATAATCCTGAGTGGAAAGTTGTTATTCTAGTGGAAAAGTGTTAAACCTAAATTTTCTATTCTACAATTGAATTATCACTTATTTGCCTAGTCTAGGAATTTGTTATTATAAAATTGGAAATCTACACGTTAAAGTGAGTAATTGAGTGAATTTAAATGAACCTACCTAGAATTGAAAACTAACTAAAATTGTTAAATTTATAGTTCCTAAAAAGAAACTACAACATAACTCTAGCGAACAGAAACTTTACATCTGGTAAGCACCGAAAGTGTAAGTAACACTCATTTGTTAAACTGAAATTGTGCTAATTCAATGTAAATCCTTCTCCCGAAGAACGTGTTACCCACTGAGTTGCACCCACCGCTTTGTCTCGGTGGGTTTTCAACCAAGCGCTCTCCTTTTCTGCGAGTGACTAGTTCTCCATTGACCCTACTCACATGCAAAAAATCAGACCGATTGGTTGAAACCCCGGCGAGAAAAAGCGGTGGGTGCAACTCAGTGGGTAACGCGTTCTTCGGTGGATAGCTGTACTCGCAGTTTAAAGCTGCACCTACCAAAATTTGTGCTGCTCACAACCCGGTGTTAATTTCTGTTTGCCACCGTAACACTGAAGGAACAGAGAACAGTTTACCTAGAAAACTTCGGAGATTGATGTAATTGATTATATCAATGTTGGCTTAGTTAAGTAGGTAGGACATAAGAAAATTAAATCAAAAGATTAAACACTACACAGCAAAACATTATTTTGATATCACATAAAAGTGGGTGCACTTCAATTGTGTCAAAAATATGATGTAATAGTACTTGCCATGGACAAAATTATCATTAATACCGTGCATGAACTGACATTACGCTGCTTTTACTGCATTTGTTAAGTTTTGTGGCCATAAAAATCACATGAGATTTTCGACATGAGTGAACTGCATCCTCTTGGATGTAATATTAATATTCTATTTTTTTTCTGTGAACCGAACGAGGTAAAATGTAAATCGACACTAGTCAAAACAATTACTCAAATATTTTAAAGATGAAGAGCCATTTAGGCTATAATCTTTAACTATTAATTTATGTAGTTAACCAAATATCAAACTTTAAATAAAGAAAATTTTACTTCCTCATAAGCCCTAAAAAGGCAACCTGCTTCATAATGGATGATGAAACGTACGTAAAATTATGCTTCCCCGAGCATACTGGTCAGGACAATTTCTAGGCAAACAGTAACTCTGACTAGTCTCCGGCGGATGACGAAATAATTCATCCAAACCGATATCAACGCAACCGATCTGATCCCCTGGAGTGCTGCCTGACTCCACCCATGGCTGGCTGTGTGCCAGAACAATCGATCTTAATTAGCTATCGTAAAGGAGACGTGCTCGGAAAACGCTTATCAGAAAATGGCGCCACATCGCACAGATGGGAAGGATAGGTATGGGAGAGCGTTGGAAATGGCAGCGCGTTTGGAAATCGATTCCACTGCAAGGCATCTCCAACACTGCGCTGGTTCCGAAATGCTGCACCATTGAATTGTTGTTTGATGTAAATTTAAGTTGAGGAACGCACTTGTCTCACAATTGAGTCATAAAAATACTTATTGTAATCAACAATCCGATAACCATGCAAACAATTGAGGTGAGGCCTGCAACTTTTAAGCTTATCGTTCATTCTTGATCGTAAATTATTATTCAGACAAGCGCTTTGTTTGGTAGAGAATAATAATATGTTTCTAGAAGCTTCTTTCAGGGGCGAAAAATACAATTTCACGCTTGCATCTTCTGTTAACCGGAAAATGATTGATAGCTCCTGTCAGACGGGATCAGCGGAAAATAGGCATCCGCGAAACAATGATTATAATTTGAGTGACAATTTTTCCACCTGCCGATCAAGTGTCAGGATCTGTCCTGCTGCTTACAGTAAATGCCAGATTAAACGAGGTTTGCGTCAACAAAGACTGGATTATCTGAGCGACATCCTCCTACACCTACAAGCGCCATATGCTTGAACTTTTAATTCATCATTCATACCCCTCTGGTCGTACGTAAATTGCTTTCCGATGGAGACGCACGATTTTACTAAATCCCACATGCTGAAGGCATTTTCTTGCAAAACACTTACATGGGTAATCGACTTGAAATTACCTCAAGCTATCTCATTCATAAATCGATTTCCCTACACCGAGTCTTGGCAATCAGCCGCGTATACACTACACTGTTATAGTCTTCACATCAGGAATAAGCAATGCGAGCCTGTTGCTAATGGGTTGTGAGAAAGGAAGAAAAATATAGCGCAACGACGACGCAGTCGATCGCAATTTGCCCGCCTGAATGGTTTACAATGACGACGGCGATGACGTTGGGTGACGTCAAGTGGAAGTGAATGAGGTCGACCCGGCCGGCAGTGGGGCACGAGTGGAGTGGAGTCGTATTAGGTGCAGTTGAAACGAATTGCGGTAGCGACGGCCTCCCTAAGCCAGCGAACCCGCACGCAGTTTCCGTTGCATGCGGGAAGCAGTCATTTGAATTCAATGGGCTGTTTCGATGAGTTGTGTGCTAGTTGAGATTATTGGAGCTCGTGCGAATGCTTTTACGAAAACTTGATGGTTTCGTGGATGTGGAATATTAAACATTTTAGCTTCTAAAAGCACATCAAGTAGCATTTCGTATGCGTTATTTTTTTATTCGAAACAAGTACGTCTATCTTTCCACCGACCGTCTTAAATCCTGTTCCGCTGGATGGACAAACGATTTTGGAAGTTTAGTTTTTAAAATGCTCTTTAGGTAAATTTTAAACCAGGAATGGAAATTCATCTAAAAAATTAAGCTCGAACAAGATGAGGATTGAGTCAATTAGGGAGTTTCAAATTGAATTCCAAAGACTAGTAGAAAAGTTTAGTTAAGGGCGGCCGTTGGCGTACGATTGTTGGTTTTATAAAAAAAATACAAGAGATGCAATGGTGACGTAGGACTTTGTGGTCATATATAATAAATCTTATTTGTTAACTGCAGCAGGAGCTCGTGTTTTGTGTAGGAATAGAAATTTGAGCGGAGTTCTCTCTGTTTATACTCTTTAATATGACGCCCTTGACATAGATCGCCCACAGCAACTCACGAAGAGCTACTGATTCCGATCAATAGCGGTGCAGCTTCTTTCTATTTCTATGGATGCTCATGTGAGCTGCAGCTTACTGCTAGCAGGCAGCCTTTCGTTGTGCGCTGCAGAACGCCATCACTCACCACGCGGTGATTGAATTAACACCGTTTGGTGAGACCGGATGAAATTTAACTTTGAAATCTGTGTTCGGGAAATCACTTTTCGCAGGCAATCGGTGATAATTTTAATTATCAAAGCTAGAGTTACACATTTGTGCAATTTTCAATAGTGGTGTGGTGATAAAATTATTGAAATTGCTTCAGGGGCAGCTGAGTTATTAACGTTCAAAATCTTTCCCCCATATAGAAATCACAGACGTAGTCCCACGTCAAAATAGATTCTTACGGATAATATTTTTTTTTTCGGATGCAGGATTTAGACTTAATTTCCGTCCAACAAGCACAAGCCGCGCTGTGCCTTTCTTTTATCTTACTTTGTTAAATTTGATTATAAGTCTCACATTAAATATGTTTTGTAAAAAAATACAATACACCGAGGACGATCTTGAAACAACAACAAAATAAGTTAGTTTCATCTATGCGATTCCTAGTCTTCTATTAGTTGTTCCCTACTTTGAAGTGGCTCTGGAAGGTAGCAGCGTTGTTCCCTACTTTTAGGGTTCTGATGCATGGTCATTGGCGGTGCCAATCTTTAATTTTGTTGCTAAGGAATCCAATTTTGATTGACAAAGGGGTGCGCTTTTGGAGGGTGTTTCAACGCTCCGAAGGGTATAAAAAGCGGGACCTTTCAATAAGAGTCGGATCCTTGCGATAAAGGCAACAATGACAACTTTATCAAAACCGACTACTTCATTATTTCTCAATAGTGATGGAGTAACGTCCAAATGCTCGGTTATCTCTTTTTCGCGCAAGAAAGAGACTATTATGTTCAAATATGTTTTGTTAGGCACTGAAATTGAGCGCGTCAGCCAAATTAAGGATCTACACACAAAACAAAAAGATTGTGTCCTTGAAAATATTGAACTTTTCTTTTAAAAGTTCGCTTAAATTTGGTAAATCAAGATGAAAAATCTTATTCCTAGAATATATCATTTAAATCAAAAGTGAAATCTGGTTGATTTCCATTTAAAATTAAAAGTTTACGTTTTTAATTTTAATTGATCAATCTTTCCTACGGTCTTTCCTAATATCTGTGTTTTACTTAAATTCGTTATTTCAGAAAAAGGACTAGGGTATGAAGACCTGAAACAAGTTTCAATAGCAGATGTAAATGAACTGTTTGAACCCTGTCGAACGGGAGAGAAGTTCCGACTACTGAACAAACTACGTAATTGGCCCTCATCTGCACAGTACCAGCCTGCTAAAGAAATTTGCTCTAAACTTAACTTCGCCAAGTCACAGGTTCAAGCGCAAGACCTCGACAGATTATTAAACGTTAACGAGAAAGGAAAAATAATAATGCGATATTACAGTAAATACCAAACTGTAAACAAATTGATGCAAAAAGAACTCAGTCAGATTATAGTCGACTCGTATATCGCACAAGGGAAAAATTTCCCAGTCGCTGATATGGACAAATTCGCAGAACTTATCGTTGCTAAACTTGGCTCTGAAAGAAAAGTACTCTGCTAGTTTTGTTATAGACAATTTCCATTATAATTGGTTCTAATTTGGCACTTTTTAATTTTTTCAGGAAACTTATCTGTGTCCGCGTGATAAATCTATCGGAAAGATAAATCCGTCAGGTCTGTTGTATCATCAGTACTATAACTCAAGTGACCGGAAAGCTCTCCAGTCACCACGCAAGAAGAAAGTGAAACTGCAAAACTCCAACGAAAGTGACGTATCCAATCAAAAGTACGGCCCTGAAGGTAAATATATCGACAGTGAGCATGCATAAGGGCGTAACCGCGATGATCGATTCTCTTCGTCGATTTTCTCTTTTGTTAATAACTCGCTAGATTTAACGTTTCTCGGTACGTTTGCTGTTGTTTTTGATAGGCAATACAACCTGTTACAACTGTGCTTTAAACAAGTTCTAGAAAATTGTTTCGCTTAGCTCTTTGATCGATTTTCTTCATCGACTTTCTCTTTTGACAACCACTGCTATGCAAACAGATTTCAAGCTATTTTTACCACATGGTTTGATAAAGGAGGTTCTTATCTATCGTTCAAAACGTCAAATACAACAGGGAATGGCTTTGCAACTAGGTTAATAACGAAAGAGAAAGTCGATGAAGAGAATCGGTCAATGCAGATAGGATATTTAGAAATGTTTATCAAGAGTTGTTTCAGCCTATGTTGAAAATTGTTACACTTTGTTGTGATTTTGGGACAGATATGTTTAAGAACGACAGTATACTATTTAGTTTTTTTTTTTATTATTTAATTTGTTTTATTTAGATTTAGTTTCGCTGAAGGAAGATCAGGCATGGCTACAAAATAATAACACACCTTTAGCCGATGTCAAGGAGAAGTGGAAGAAAACTTATCCGTATCGGTTGCAGATGATCAAGGAAATCCCTAAAGCACAGAATAAAATGTCTAAGTTACTGGAATCTTGGCCACGTTTTGGAGACTCGGAAGGTCCTGTCTATGTAAGTAGAACAATATTTTCAAGTTAGAAATGTATAGAGAACGAACCAACCGAGGGGGGCGACACATCTTAATCTCAATTCTAGATGCTCAAAAAATATCACACTAGCGAATCAATCTTCGACAAATCTTCTTTCATTTCTCGCATCTATTTGCATCGCGCGTAATCTTTTTGCAGAAAATCTTCAGAAGCGATATAAACTTTCTTTCTATCTATTAAGGGTGCGCGCAGCTAGACACAACAAAAGACAATCTTTTCTGCATCGCAGGTAGAGTCGCCTCCTCGCAACCAACAGTATGTTTTTTGTGTTCTTCGTACTCCATGTTCCCCTAGTTCAAACTATTGTGAACTTCTGTTTGATAAAAGTTTACTTATTACCATATTTATTACACCAGTGCAAATTTTCACGACAAAGCTTAAATTGGTCCTCTTTTTGCCCCTGATGAACTTCTTTTCAGTTTGCTATTTTTAATTGCATCAGAAGCTGACTCAACAATTTTTAGATTATATGTATGGAAAAATATATGAAAACACACTGCTTCTAATTCAATCATATATATGAATTATTCATTAAATGCTGCCACAACCACAAAAGAAGCAATCAATAGTTCACAATGTGAGGAACAACTTTCTCGAAGGCAGGAAATCTATTCGACTAAACAGAAAAAAAGTTATTGTTCAGTGCAAGAGGTTTTTGTTGATATTGTTATTCCGCAGCAAATAGAAACAAAACCGTCAAACTTTTTCCCGCTAAGTGGAATCGATTTCCCCCATCAGCAGCAAGGTAGTTCCTCACATTGTAGGTTTAAAAAGGTTTCAATGTGGTTTTTGTAGAATTGAATGAATAATTTCTATAAATTGCGCATTTCACACCAAATTGGACTAATAAGCGCGTTTTCACTTATTAAAAAGTGTGATAAAATTGCAAGTTTACGTCTAATGGTCTTGGTGTCTTGGGTGCACTTATTCCTTATGATGCAAGCAATAAGTGCTCCCAAGACATCAACACGATTTGACGGAAATGTGCACTTTTATCACACTTTTTGCATTTTTAGGACAGTCCAGTTTCAGCTGCAATCAGCAGCAGCAGTGTTTTTTTATATATGTATTTACATATACAAACTGTAAACAGTTTCAGCCAGCAAATAATTTCAAACTTAAAGGGGGCCAAAATGGAACCGCTTAAGATTTGTCGTAGGAAAATGAAAAAAAAATTACACCGGTTTATCAAGCCTAATAAACTCTGTAAATGTTATTATCGTGTATTTAAGTGAATATTAATAAAAAAAATCTACCGTTTTTATATTTGTCTATCTATAGATTGATATCGGCTATGAGTTTCTAAATCCAGGTAATGGAAATAAATTGCTTTTGTTGTGGACTTCATTTGCTGATAAATTTTACCGTCATGCATCGACCGTTGTATTCCGAGACGCAACATGTTTGGAAATTGTTCAAAAACTCCAGCAGCCGGATATCTCCCAATGTAATAATAATAATTTTCATCCAACAATATATCATTATTTCATCAATGTTACTTTTTTTAGGTTCTCGGAACTTCCTGCTGTACAAGCTCTTCCCATGTATAGTCAAACCCAAACGCGTGGGACATAAAGTATTGCCATCAATTATCCAAGCGCAACAGGACTCCGTGATTCATTGTATAACTGCTAACGACATTGGCCCTGCAATTGAAGAACTAAAAGGCCATAAGGATACGTTTCAACCAAAAATTATTGTCGTTGGGCCGGAAGACACCAACCTTTGTCAGTTTTACGTTGTGAAGGACAATATTTTCTGGAAAACATGCTCTTTCTTGAAGTGCATTTATCTGGTGGTGAAAAGCTGCCTAGTGTTTGGACTGGACTTTTCTCCATATAATGAGCTGTTTTGGGTATTCGTCCGAACACACTTTCTGAAAGAAGAGAAAGTGAAACACTCCAAATCCAGCGCCATCATCAACCTCGAGCACATCTTACAACAATGATATGCTTTATTTGCAACTCAAGTTTCAGCGAGGCAGCGATCCTGATCAAACATCTGAAGAAAATTCATGGTACACCGACCTGTTTTACATATAAGTGCGTTCATTGTAATCCTAATCTTAAATTTCAAAATATCTATTGTTACCAAAGACATCTTAAGTTAAAGCATGAAGCTAAAAAACCAGAACAAGAGACAAATTCATGGAGAATCTAGCTTTAGGCCCACAGAAAAACAAGCCGCAGAAAGTCACGAAAGTACAGAAGAGACAAATGTAGACGTTCATGTAGAATCTAACTGTAGATCTGCAAATAAACTTGTAGAAGAGGATGAATCTGTTACAAAAACTAGACATGACATGCTAAATAATGTGAGGGAATCGATTTTTTCATTTACCCTTGGACTTCATAACAACAGTAATTTAACTAGAAAAAATGTGATTGATATACAAACCGATGTGATCAGTAAAATAATACGACCAATGCTACAAACAATATCAGATGCTACACTACTTCACATACCAGATGAGAGCAAAAAAATCGAAATTCAATCTCTATATGATAGTTTATCCAATCCATTTGATTTCATTGCAACTGAGCATCGCATGTTTTCTCAATTGATAAAGAATGATTTGTTCAAGCCACCAAAAATGTACACAATTGGAAATGAACTTGTGGAAATGATGATGCATGGAGAACCCACAATAGATTTAGAGCAAGTTAGAGGATGCATCCTGCCGATTAAATTCCAGATAAAAAAGTATTTTGAGACGGGGACTATTTTTACAGAAACAATACAACACATGGAAAACCTCGAAAAATCAGATACAATAGATAATTTCATAAATGGCACTTTGTGGAAAGAAGTTAAGCTAGGTTATTTAAACCGTATCATTATTCCGTACTTTCTGTATTCTGATGATGCCGAAATATGTGATCCTTTAGGATCAAATGCTGGGACTCACAAAATTTGTGGCTTCTACTATCAGTTTCCCACTATTCCAACTCATCATCTGTCCAGATTGGAGAATGTATTCGTAGCAGCTTTTATAAATTCGAATGATTTTGCTGGATATGGCGTAGAAAAGTCAATTAAACCGCTTGTTGATGTTCTAGTTTCACTTGAAAATGAAGGCATAGATGTTCAAGTTGGAGGCAAAACTCATCGGGTGTATTTCGTATTAGGCGCTTTATTGGGTGATAATCTTGGCTTAAATATGCTCATCGATTTTACAACATCTTTCAGCTCGTTTTACTATTGCCGATTTTGTAAAAGAAGCAAGGCTGAAATGGAGAATGATGTTGTAGTTCACTCGGAGTACATTAGAGATGTAGAAAACTACGAAGAAGACATCACGGCTAATGATTTTCGTAAAACGGGAATAAAACCTAAATCTACTTTTCATGAACTTAAATACTTTCACGTTACCAAAAATGTTGGAGTGGACCTTATGCACGATATCTATTCTTCTGGTGTATGTAAATATGATTTAATGCTAGTTTTAAATTATCTACTACATAATTTAAACATAGCTCTGGAAACCATAAATTATCGTAAACAAATGTTTAAGCTCGGATCATCAGAAATGAAATACTTGGCTAAGCCATTCACAACAAATCATATCAAGGAGGGTAATTTCAAAATGTCAGCAAGGCAAATGATGAGCTTCGTCCATTTTTTTCCTTTAATAATCGGTGATAAAATTCCTGAACTCGACCCCGTATGGTTATTTTTTTGCTCACTCTTGAAAATAATTGATCTGATTTTACTTCCCAAATACGATAGAGAATTGCTCGAAAAATTGAAAAACGAAATTGAGAATCATCATACACAATATTTGAAGTTATTTCCGGATGCGAAGCTAAAACCCAAATTTCATTTTTTGCTACATTATTGCGATTCTATTAAAGAGAAAGGCCCTGTTAAATACATGAAATGCTTCAAATTTGAAGAAGAGCACAAACAACACAAGACAGTTGCACGAAATGTAAAGACAAGAAAGAATATTTTACAAACTATATCAATTAAAGCATGTCTCAAATTTTCATATAACATTTATACCAATAGTTTTTTCAAACATGACATTCAATGTGAAAACTTTGTACAGTTACAAATAAGTCAATTAGATTATTTTAATAAACTTAATGTTTCTAATATCGATCACCAGACAGTGAAAATATGTAAATCTGTTATATATAAGGGTACGTTTTATCAAAAACACGATTTTTTAACAATATCAAATGGACAGAGTGTAAAACTGTACGAAATTCATGACACAATCATTATAACAGATAACAAATTCCAGTTAGTTGTTGCTGAATATCAGATCATAGGTTACAGAGATCATTTTGTGTCCTACGAGGTGGGATCAAAAATGGATAATTTTGCCATGTTAGACGCAGATATTTTTGACGGCCCTCAAATTTATGTTTACCTACTGAACAATGGTAAAAGCTACATACGTGTTAAGAAATATTTTAATTAGTATAGTTAATAACCTGTATAAATGCATTATTTAAAAATAAAACAAAAAAAAATTTTTTTTTGTGTGTAGGGGTGATTCTGGATAGAACACTCTTTTTCAAGCAGCACATCTCGCACGCCGTCGACAAAGCTTCCAGAATTCTAGGGTTTATCTTCAGGATTGCCAAAGACTTCACGGATATCTACTGCCTTAAATCGTTGTACTGCTCCTTGTCTCGCTCCATATTAGAATACTGTTCGGTTGTCTGGACTCCTCACTACAACAACGGTGTCGAAAGAGTTGAGTCTGTTCAGCGACGGTTCCTGAGATATGCGCTACGTAAACTGCCGTGGACGGATCCCTCCCGGCCTAACTATGAAAGTCGTTTGCAACTGCTAATTGCGAATATTTTGCAAGGACGCACCGATTGCCCTGTCCTCCTTGAGCAAATTGACATCTGCGCCTGCCCATACAGCGAATTAATTATTTATAGCATGTTCGGTGCAATCGGTGGTTTACAGAGACTCTTCAATAGGGTCTCTGCACTGTTTGATTTTGACCTGACTCGCCAGCTGCTTCACCGGAGGTTTAGTTCGTTTTTTCTAGATCAGTTTAGTTTGTTTAGTAATGTTCCTTTTTTTTACGAGATGACTATCTATGTACTTATTGATGTTTTGTTTTAGTACTTTTCATGTTTAGTTTAAGTAACATCATTGGGGTAAATAACGCCTGTTGATGTTCAGTCATATAAATAAATAAATAAATAAATAAAGGCTAGCTAAAAGTAAATTGGTACGCACAAAAAGACCAGTAATTCGTGATTCAACAAGTTTAAAAAGACTTTGTCCCTATGTTTGCGGATGAACGGCTTTTTCAGGCATTCTTCGATGTAAACTTGGGATGTCATCATCGAGGATATGACGAATGGTTCTGTTTTCAGGCCACAACGGCAAATTGCTTGCCAAATCATACCTTCTTCGCGAATTTGTCAGCAAACACGAACTTGAATATTCCCGGCACATTCCCACGTCCAGTCGCGATGTAAAACTTTTGACCGGGAAGCTGCTTAAAATTTATTTATTTATTTATTTATTTGTCGTCAATCAGTGTAGACCGTTTTACAATTTTACTTAAACGCTAATTGTTACAATTTTACTTTATTTATTTATTTGTCGTCAATCAGTGTAGACCGTTTTACAATTGTTGTCTTAAGAGCTATGTTTACAATTTTGTCTTTGTTTATATTTAACATTACTTCTAGCTGACGTTATGCGAGGAATTAAAATATTGCTTTAATTTGGTTTTTGTCATTGTAAAGTCAATGTTATCGCAGTGCTTATTATATGTATCCATCATTTGGTTCAAGGGTCCAAATTTGGCATTAGTTAGTTTGACGTATGTTTCGTCATCGATCAAAGTGCAGCCCTTGGGTTTCGCCAAAACACGGTCAACGTCTAGCAAGGCCATGGCTGTGGACTTGGATACAGCTTTGTTACATCGGATGTTATTCATCACCCGTACTAGCTGGTGATTGGTGGAATGCCCCTTTCTGAACCCAAACTGTTCCGGTAGGAGAATGTTATTTTCCTCGACAATCTTGAGCAAACGATTGAGAATAAGTTTCTCGAAGCTCAGCATTGAAATCTTGAAGGCAATGTTGGACCCTTTCCGGGTTTGCGGATTGATATGATTTTTGCTACCTTCCAGATGCTTGAAAAGTAGCGCAGTTCCAAGCATCTGTTGAAGGTAGTGGTTAGAAGAGACTGCACTTTAATGCTGAGTCTCTTCAAGATCAAGTTGAATATCGTCGTCCAGATTCTGGACAACACGCCCGAAACTTTCATTTCGGAGTGAGTCCATTCTGGAAGCAATCTGCCTGTTCAGATCGGCCATTTCATGTTTTTTTTTGCCCAGATCTCCAGTCCTCTGAAACTGGCGTCTACGTACATTTGTCAACCGAATCAGTAATTGGGTGCGGAAATCAATTGGAAAAAACTTACCCCTCACAGGAACTTGTCGAACGCATGTCTCGTCAGCCTCGGATATGGCCTGTTGGAGTCCTTCCAACGCCCGGTCGATGTCATCTACGGTGTCGAGCAGTGGATTTTCATCGATGTTGCTGTCCACCATTCGACCGTACTGCACCCAGTTGACATGGTGGTAGTCTTTACGCAGGCAACTTCTAGCAGGAACCACGTCGACACCGACTCCAGTCACCACCGGTTGGTGGTCGGAGCTGAAATCGTTGTGCGCCTCCGGCTTGGATAGTACGATGTTTGACAGGAAAAAGTCCAGGGTGGACGGATTTCCCGCCGGAGAGATAAAAGTTGGTTCGTCCGGAAACTGCACAGTGTACAGTCCATGTTGTGCGTGGTCGAACAATAGACATCCTTTCTGGTTCCTCTGGTAGTTTCGCCAAGCTTCATGGTGGGCATTCAGGTCGCCCCCAACGATGAATCGGAAGCTAGTATGAGTGATGGCGGTCAGGTTGTTCTTGTATTGGATTCCTAGTCCGTTGCTTGCGGTACACTGGCGTGGGCAGTAAACAGCGATAAACCGGACGTTGCTCGTTGATTTCCTTTCTGACGATGACCGCTACACCCTTGACCTGGTGCGATCAAGCCGGATAATGTTGTGGTTTGGGGCAACCAGAAGCTGTCACCGGACTTTAGGTGGGTCTCGGTTAGAAGACCCACGTCGATGCTGTGCTTGTGGAGGAAGCCGGCAGTTTAGCTCTTACAGAGCAAGCGTTCCAGGTAGCGATGGTTAGCGGTTTAGACACCATACTGGATGATGAACTTACCGAGCACTTGGATCTGTTCGGGCTTATTGCGGCACTTACGTAGAGCACCGGTCTTGTTGACGAAAATTTCCATCAGTTCATCCACTGAAAGAAGATCGGGGATGTTGTTTTGCACTGTTGGTTGTCTCCAGAATCCAGGGGGGGATGGAGAGCTTTGTCCAGCAGAAGATCTAGACGTTTCTTGAGGGGAGCAGACCACACTCGCGAATTCGCTTGTGCGTGAAGAGGCGAAAAGTCCTCCTCCCTGAAATCTGGGGCCTTATCCTTCGTTCGTCCTGGTTGATTGTTGGTATACGCATGTTTTCGGATGCGCTTGGAATCCTCGCGTTTAGGGATCAGCTTGTCAGATACTTGGTGAGCACCACCACAGTTGGCACATTTGGACGCCATAGCTTTATCCGCAGCACATTCGGAGGTGGCGTGGTTTTCAGAGCAGTTGCCACAGCGTGGCTTAATGTTGCAGTTTCAGGTGCCGTGTCCAAAGCGGACGATGATGGAATTGATGGAGCGGATGGTTTTCAGCGTGTTGAGCATCACCGTTCCCTTCTGGAAGTGTACCAGGAAAAGGCAATCCTGATACGTCTTCACATTTTCGTCCTTCCTTGTCATCCGATAGACGGCGCTTGGACCAGGTTGTACTGGTCCCTGATTTCATATTCGATAAACTTCGGGTCGAAGTTTGGTAGGCCCCTGATAACGACCTTGAACGGTTTCTCACCGGGAATGTCGTGGGTGACCTTGGAAGTTCTCAGGTGGGCGATGACCAAGTCATACTCCGCTTTCGTACGGAGCACCACCTTGTTTTTCCGTCATGGCTGGCTGGATATTCCCATCCATGGCGAGAACAGCATTTACTTTTGTTAAAATTCGAGAACCTTCAAAGTTCAGAAAAGTCCAGAGAACTTTAATGAACTTAAGAAAACATCAGACATATTTTGGATTTTTTTCAAATTCTGGGAAATTTAATGGTATTTAGGACAGTTTAATTTGTTTCATGTTAATTGAACAGATCAATTAATTTATATTAAATTACTGAACCCAGAATGGAACTCCGAGAAACTTAAGCGATATACATTTTTTTTTTAGGCTTTATTAAAGAGATTTTTAGCCTTAGGCTAGTTCATCTCTAGACTTAGGGGATATCCAAAAACTTCAGCTTAGTTCCCAGAAGTTCATGAGCATTTTGGAAACGTAAACGAAGTAACATGAACATTAGAAAAATGTGAGAATATTTTAGGGAGGTTCGTTCATTTTAATGGCAGATCGGAGAACTTTTAAAAATAGAAATTAAATCCGGTACTTCCGGAACTTCAATGCTGATGTTAAATTAATTTCAATTAAATTGCGAGAGTGCTTAAGAAGTTCCAGAATGTTCCAGAAAGTCCAGAGGCCTTCAAAGAAAATTAGAGATTTTCCGGTAGTTTCATTATAATCAGGGAAGTTCCAAATACTTCTAGGATGATCAGAAGAGAACTACAAAACAGCACAAATAACTTCAGGAAAATTGTAATAACTTTCAAGGAGGATGATGGGATATTCCGAAACGTATTACAGGAATATTCCGAAAACTTCAGGTCCATTGCGGGGTCGTCAGTTATCACGGAGAACAAATTCGTTATGTTAAGATAACAATCCTAAAACACTGGAACCTCCATTTACGAACCAAAACGGGGGTTCGTAAATCGAATTAGTGCGTAAAAAAAAACTCGTTATTTGGGATTTACTTCGTAAAAAGAGGTTTTTGAAAATGTTGGCAAATACCCCACAATATGGGTATTTTTTAAATCAGGGTGACGTGTAGGGACCGGAAATCGATGTCTGATGCCATTTTGAAATCCAAGATGGTGGCTTCCGGTTACATAAAAGCTTGTAAATTCTGTCAAATACCCAACAATATGGGTATATTTGGAATCAGAGTGACGTGTAGGGACCGGAAATCAATGTGTGACGCCATTTTGAAATCCAAGATGGCGGCTTCCGGTTACAGGAAAACATGGAAATTCTGTCAAATACCACCCCACAATATGGGTATTTTTGGAATCGAAGTGACGTGTAGGGACTGGAAATCAATGTGTGACGCCATTTTTAAATCCGATGTGGTGGCTTCCGGTTACAGAAAAACTTGGAAATTCTGCCAAATACCCCACAATATGGGTATTTTTAGAATCGTAGTGACGTGTAGGGACCGAATATCGATGTCTTACGCCATTTGAAATCCAATATGGCGGCTTCCGGTTACAAGAACACTTCGAAATTCTATTAAATACCCCACAATATGGGTATTTTTGGAATCTGATTGTCATGTAGGGACTGGAAATCGATGTGTGATGCCATTTTGAAGTCCAATATGGCAGCTTCCGGTTACATAAAAACAAAAAATAATGTTAAATAGCCCACAAAAACGAAAAATGGCGTCTTACATCGATTTCCGGTCCCTACACGTCACTCCAATTCCTAAAATACCCATATTGTGGGGTATTTGGCAGAATTTCAAAGTTTTTATGGAACCGAAAGTCGCCATCTTGGATTTAAAAATGGTGTCAGACATTGATTTCCGGTCTCTACACGTCACTCCGATTCCAAAAATACCCATATTGTGGCGTATTTCACAGTATATCCCAGTTTCCCAAAATCACAAAAATCACGTTATTTGGGATTTACTTCGTAAAAAGAGGGATGTAAATGGAATACTGCGTAAAAAAAGACTTCGTACACGGAGGTTTCAGTGTAGATACTTTCACATGGAAAATATTGAAGTTTTAAAAAAACCTATAGTGATTCGAACATTAATTTGACCGTCAACTCAATCATATCTACCTAATAGATTCAACTATTCATCTTATATCAACTATAACTTTTATCAATTATAACAACCGTCATATGTAATTTATTTATATAATTTGGCTTCGAGTGATCATTATAAATCCACATACTTTTAACTTATGATGCGTAGAGCAGGCGATAAGATAGCTGGCTCTCATGCAGATGAACACTGTTCAAATCGAAGGTGAATGTTCTTGTTCACTTTTTATGATTTTGCAGTTTTGTTTTTTGAGATCGATAAAGAAGCAAAACAAACATCCTAAATATGTCGATAATGAAGAGCAGTTCGTTTAATAAACATTGTAAAATTTTGTTTTCGCCAACAATAGATATCTTGAATCAACTAAAGCATAGTTGTATTTTGAAGTTTGACGTTTTTTCATCTACTGAAAAAAAATAAAGTTGAGCCAACTATGGATTATAATTGATGCCCTCCATATATATAGTCAAATCAACTAATGTTTCGAGTAATCTCTAAAACATTTGCACAATATAGTTATTTTAACCGGAAAAATAATTGCGCCTGCTATAATTTGTTCCCAGTGATGTTTTATAAATATCAGGAAAATTTCTGAATCATTTGAACATGTAAGGAACTTCAGGGCATGTTGTTCAAACACCCCCAAGAAATCTCTTTCTTCCGGCATTTTTTCTCAACTTGACTTCTCCTTGAAATTTCTTTCGACTGTTCCTCTGGCTTCCGACTATCTCCAAAAGTGTATTCCAATCTTCCATACGACGTTTCTTCCAGCGTTTTTAGGAAGCTTCATCCATCTACTCAAGAAGCTTCAATTAAACTTCTACCGAATGTATTTGTAGACATTTCTTTCGCTTTCATCTGGGAGTTTCTCCATAAGCGATAAGTTCCATGAGTTTTTTGACTTCTAATAGAAAGTTTTTCTGAGCTTCCCCTGGAAATGACTACTTCTGGAATTTGTTTCCGAATTCCGAATATTTTCTGGCTTCCTTTGGATGTGTCATTCGATTTTTTTTTCCGATAGGTTGTTTACGTCAAAAGTTTCTCAATATTTGTCTCAGAAGTTCCCCGGATATTTTTCCGACATTACGTAGAACTTCTTCAAACTTCTTCGAGAAGAGCTTCTTTTTTCTTTCTCTGGAATTTTTTTCGGCTTCTTTCAGAAACTAATTTAAACATTCCCCGGAAATTTCTTCCGGCTTCAAAGCAAAATGTTCGTTTTTGGTCTTAAAGTTTGAATTTTGAAGGCGAAAATTCAAACTTTAAGACCAAAAACGGCAAAAATATGAAATTAATCTAAAAATTAGAATACCGATAAATACCGATTTTCTTAAACCTTTGATACCGATAATCTTGAAAAACAATCTGGCAGCGCTGGCACGCACACCAAAAAACCGCGAAACAGAGATCGTGAACACTATCGCCACGAACTTTTCGAACAACTCGAGAGCGAGCTAACACTGAACTGAACTGCTTGACGATCAAGCAGAGAATCGAACGACGAAGAAAACGAATTGGCAAGCGTTGCTATGACTATGACCACTGCTTCTCTCCTCCCTTCCTTTCATTGGTGAAATGGTGAGGGGTCAACGGTCGATTTGCGCTCTATCGTTGCGTTCATGTTTGGAATTTTTCGTTACATGCCTGAATATTGATTTTTTTTAATGAGAACCCCAGTATAGAAATTAAAGACGTAGTCCTACATAAAAATCTGATCGTTTAAACAAGAAGTACATTACATTTAATTTACAAATCATTTGAAATTTCAAAAAAAAAATTGAACCTTCGCTGAGATATGACAATTTGAAAAGGAATACCAGGATAAGGCTGATCAAGAAAACTTGGAACCCAACAATACGGAACCGGCAACAACTAAAACGGTGATTTCGAAAAGAGCTGGAAAGTTGGCTAATCGCAAGAAAGCTCTGTGTTCTTTAATATTCTGACGTTTGTATTCTTACTGTTTTTAATAGCTTTGCTATCTGGAAGCGAATAAACAATCAATTGTTAAAGTGTATTTCCATGTAGCAATGAATTGCTGAAATAAGTTATCATTTGAAGTAAAATCATGAATTGACCTTTGCAAAAGAAATTAACAAAAACTATGCATTTTAAATACATTCTACGCTAGAAACAGATGGATAAAGATCTTGATCAATTTCACCTCAAACTAACTTTTCCAAATTTTCGAACAGTAAATTATAAAACTATTATTAACGGAAATCATTTGACAAAACTTAAATTTTACTTCGGATTACGGTACTAAGGAAAGTGTTTAGACACTGAATGTTTGTTAAAAGGGTAAGGGTAAGGTTGAATTGCATCTCAATTTGACACAATTTAAAAGAGAAAAAGGAATGGTTTTCAAAAAATAGGCAATGAACAGAAATTGCGTGGTGGGAAGCAGTATTAAGTAGCATTAATTTCGAGTCGGAATGCTTTGAATCATGTCCTATTAGAGGCCCACTTGTGTCATATCTGGTATACTTCCCTATATCTGTGAGCTTAGTTCAAATTTCAGCTTTTTTTATCGGTTGAGCGGTAACATTAAATACAGACAGGAAATTAACGGGACATAACCAGTAGCATCAACTTAACTGAAAATTATGCCCTTCAAGCGTTATAACTTTCCAGACGTGACCATCAGAAGCACTCAATATATCGCTTGCCAAGATTCCACCGGGTGGTAAGTGCTTGAATACAATATTTTCCCATCAACGCCTCAAACACTGCGGCAAACCGTCTCCCATTTTCCGAGCCTCAAAAAACAAACTTCATACCCGACAAGAATTTCAAATTTCGGGGATCTCACAGTTTCCCTTTTGCAACGACAAACTCTTCAAAGGTTCGCTGAATACGTTTACCGGTTGCTTCCGATTTCCGCTGGAATTCATCCATTTTCACGTTGGGTGGCTTTCCCTTTGCTTTCCCCTCTGGCTTCCTAGTGCTTGGTTGAGTGGTTTGGTAAATGCGCGCCTTACGATTGAGATCTGTATTCCTTGCTTCATTTTTCCCATCATCACAAAACGTGGTTTGAGCTGAGCACTGCGGAATCATGATTGAGTTTGATGGAATAGAGTTATTTTTTTTCTCCTTCTAGTCCTATTTATAGCTACGTCGTCGATGGGTACACGGTTGATTGTAGGTTCAATGAAGGCGAAATCTGACGAGCCAGTGCTTCCGCGATCTACGGAGTGTTTGTTTGGGTTCCATATCGTACGTTTTCCCCAGTTATTCTCATCTTCTGCGAAATGCGGCACAGTAAATCCATTTTTTTGGTAGAGCTTGCTTGTGCCCCGTTCGAGCTAGGTACGCCCTTAAGAGCACGGAGAAATCTCTTTAAGATGAATTTATGGTTTCCGGAATTATTTTGAATCGAATGCTACGTACATACGAAAGTTTTTTTTTCCGAACGCTTATCTCCAACCGAAAACAAAGTTTCCCTGAAATCATCAACAACAAATGAGTATTTCTTTGAAATTTTCCTTGGCAACGCAACAAACACGTAGAAAGGCAAATTAACCTGTCATGATTGATGATACTTGGAACATTTCCAAAGAATTATCAGTTGAAAGACGGCCTTTTCCCATCACCAATCGATACCCCGGATTGTCAAGAGCGGGAAAAAGGAAGATGCAACGTGCACAGCCTCCCCAACGTGTCACAAAAAGAGAAGAGATTAAATCTAGAATAAAGAACCGACTGCTGAGCAGCAAGGTACCGCACGCTGATCGATCGATGTCATAATTGTCACTTGAAAACCATTTTTTTTTTGTTTCAGCTTATTCTCCCATCAGCACCCGTGTTTTTCATTAATCCGTCGCAGAGCCAGAGACCATCAATCATTTCTGCCATGGGACACTGCTATACTGTTGAAACTGCTGCGAGTGAGCGCTGACTGAGAGCTGAAGAACACACTTGACACCAATTTTGAGTGGGTGGTGGCCTGGCTTGCACGTGTTTTTAAAAGGCTGGGTGGGGTCTTTCCGTTTTAACGCTGGGGTGTTGTTGTGGTATTTTGGTAATTTTTCCCCAGTGCAGCAGGAGTAATTAATTGTAATTGACAGAGATTGCTTTTTAAGTTTGGTGTTGTGCGTTCAGAAGGTCCAACTAGCAAAGCTATAAATCTTAAATGCTAAGCATCACTTTGTGTTACGTTGGACTGAATAAATGTGGTCGCTACAAAGCGATCTAAGTGGTTGCGATTTACACGGAGATGAAAAACTGTCCAGAATCTGTTAAGCAATTGTTTTTTTGAAAATGTTGGCTTTGCATGTAAAAAATTAATTGTTTATACATAATTGTGGCTTACTTGAAATTTATTTCTCGGAAAAAAATGATCGTCTAAGTCCATGTCTTTTTCGGGTTATTGTTAAGGGGGGAGGGTGAGAGGTTGCTAAGGGGGAGGGGGTTTTACATGCATGTTTTTTCAAGTCTCATTCCTCATTGTGGTGGACACACCGTGATCCACCTTTAGCCGCTGACTTAGTCCTGCTTGCTGCAGAACCTAGTGCCATGCCGTCCGAAGCGGTAATGAGCAGAGGCAGTAGTAGTAGTAAAATTATGTTTATTTCTGTTGATTATGGTAGTACATTGATTTATCATTTTAGTTGATTCGCCTACTTCATCTCTGTTTAATTTGATATTCTAATTTAATATTTGCGTTTTTCAACTAGTTTACAAAATATCCCTTTGGGGATGTGTTTTATTTGAATTGAAAAAAAGTGATAACCTACCTAACTAATGAGCAGAGGCAGGAGAGCAGCGCTGATTTATATCTTTTCAGATTCAAGCAGAATGATTTGCAACCAAGTGGTATTCGTTTATGATGACTGGGTTTGGGAAAAAGGCTTATTTCATGAAAACAGTGATAAAATTATCATTTGTACATTTTCAAAAGTTCAGCTACAGATCAATTGGAAAAATATTTATTTCAGCAGGTTTGTAATGTAATATCCTATCGATTGACGTATTTGGAATTTAATTTTATCTATAAATGACAAAGTTACAAGCGTTCAAAACCTAACACTCCTTCACCACACATATTTTTTGATTTGCACCCCAGTATAGTCGACAAAGACGTAGTTCTACGTCAAAAAAACCCAACTAGCGGAAATGGTCGGAGGCGAACCAGCAGAAAATCTCCTTAATAAATAAACAACAACGAAGAGTGAAAATCGATTTTACTCTCGTTCTAAACGATATATATAGTATCGAAAGATGTGCGCTGTAATCGCAGAATAATGCGATATAATGCGATATAATGCGATATAATGCGCACTGCTTCCGACACTGTATAACGTACACAATAGATAACAATTGATTTTGGCTAGTGGGATTTTCCAGCTTTCAATTCTAATGACAATATTAACTGTTCAGTTTTGATAGGCATGTTCTAAAATAAATCGAGCAAAATAATCAAAGGTAAGTGCATACGCCCTTAAAAAAACACAGAATATTTTCAATTAAGAATTTCACCAATGCTGTCAAATGAATTTCATGGGCCATAGTTAGGAACATAGAAAATAAATGTGTCCCTAAAGTTGGGTCCATGATTTACTTGTGAAAACGTTGTTACACAATTAGAATAAACATAAAATATTCAAACAGTAACTGTGAGTTTTACGTCTAGTGTGTATTATCAGGTGAGTCCATTCAATAAATGCCATAATCAGGCCATTTGATGATCGTCAGTGCAACCTTCTCATCTTAATCTGAGAAGTCATGGCGGCTAAAAACTCTGAACTCTAAGTTGAGATCCGGCATAAAGCTACCTACAGAAGCGTAGAAATCCAAGATGAAGAAGAAGAGGAGAAGTCTCAAAACCCAGTAATTTCTTCAAAATCCCCGGTTTTTCACGCTTACTACACCACCGGCACCGCTACTTAAAATTTTAAATCTCACCATTTTAACATGAAAACTTTCCAGGTACGTGGATGTAGTATCGATCTACTGTACTCAAATTAGGTCTATAAATGGATGCAACTTCGTCCTATCGAAGGTAAACCTCGATCTAAGGTTCTGCAAGTGAAATCACGCATATTTTTCTCCCCTTATCAATCATACGTAACCACATTGTTGACGCCACTTTCACTTCTCGCGTAAGAACTGATGATGATGGAAGAGATAGTGTTTTCGTTCCGATTGATCGAGTTAACATAAGTCACGAGTCAAATAGATCATCTCACGATCAGTAATGCAAAATATCATGACACTCACTCGACACTTTCACACGACGCATCAACCGACTATCGCTGACATGACGTTTTGTCACCCAGTGAGCGGTACAGCCATAGAGGTAATTCTAAGACTAGAAGGTCCCGCAGAAACGTGCTCAACTTTTTGGCACAGCTCTGGTACTCTCTTCGGTCCCAAGCTAATCGATTCACCCCTCGAAACATAGGAAAAACCAATAACCCCTCATTTTATCTGTCAAACTTTCATAGCGAATCAAAACAAACATTGCGTAGTACTAGAATTTTGACTAGAATAGGGTACGTTAATCGTTTGCTTGGGACCAATAGGCTACTAAAGTGGTGAGCCAATTTAAAATCGTTAGTTTCATATTGATTGTTAGTACAGCCATGACAAACAACAATCACCAGTAATGGTCGCTGCTCACAGGCAAAACGTAACACTCGCTGCTGATGATGTAAAGTACAACGAAAGCAGTGAAGACTTCTGCAGTACAGACAAAATAATATGAAAACAATGCTTAAGCAGCAATTGCTTCAAATTCGAGCACAGATGAGTGTCGTGATTGTCGAGAATGACCAGTTCGGGGATGGATACTACTGAAGACGACATTCACCAGTTTCTTTTTACTTCTTTCGTCAACTTGATGGATGGTCATAGAGACCCAGCAAACAATTCAAAGTCGGAAATAAGCATACATATTGAATAGATGCTGCATAACAGTGTACAATGCTGAATAAAACAGGATGTCGAATTATGTGCTCAAAAAAGCTCATTTAGATCGATAGATGCGCCTTTATTCCGCTGTTTACTCTGATAGGGGAAATGTAGGTAATGTCGGCCTACATGTTCCTAATTTGGGCCCATACATAAATTCAGCAATCGACTAAATTTTCAATAGCGACCAAAAATATCCATTAGTACCGTCCTAATGACGCGTTCATCTAGATAAATTTGATAAATAGCAGACTTTTAGCGATGGGCCCAAATTAGGGACATGTAGGCCGACAGTACCAAAAAAGGATAGCTCAGATGGCAAGACAAGCGGCTGGTGATCGGAAGGGTACCTGGTTCGAATACCCAAGCAACGGACATGCGATAAATTTTCTAATATCTTCGTCAAATACAATGAAAACAATCAGTAAATAAAATTGATGTCTCTACCTCTACCGTTCTTTATTTTCGAATTAATTTTCCTGCAGACGAATAATCGTTTGATAAATCTATAATAGTGTCTAATTTAAACGTTAAGTGGACCCTACACGTTTGCTGTTATTGACAATAATCGTATTGTCAATACATTCTATATTGACGTCAATACATCGGTATTGACAATAATTCTGTATTCACATCATCAATATATACGTCAATAATTCCCCTTCGCGTCAGTATATTGATACGTGTGGGGTTCGCTTTTACTGCCGATGATAATTAAGCGTATACACACCAAATTTTGAAATCCTGTTCCAGCAAAATGAATTGCTGAATCGCATCCAGCAAAACTAACTTGAGCTGAAAAATCAGTAAAATGAAATATTTTGCTGAACGTTCCAGTAAACTGTATGAAACGTCAAAATCAGGCCAAAATCTATTATTCGTACCTTGACGATTTATGATTATTTTTATGTTCAAAGTGTTCGACTCACAAAATATCATGGATATTATATAAAAAGAGCTTTTGTCATGAAGTAAGTATACTAAACTACCTTAGCAACCTGAATTAAGTTGAAAAACTTTCGTTTTTCTCTGAAATTTACAGTTTCTTCATTCGCAAACCTACCCAGGAGTCTCCTTAATAAAGAAACAACAACAACAATAACTCACCCAGGATGGCCCATCATAGCTTCTTCAAGACATGATTTTTTAAAGAAGTGCAGTCACATTTAATTAATTACTATATACAACTACATGAAAGTGTAATAAAATATTTATTCCAATAATGCCTCTTTAAAAAACAACAATCGAGATTTGCTGCTCTTCCAGCAAAATGATTGATGTTCCGTTTTGCTGGATAATCAGTAAAGTGCTGTCAATTTGACATTGGCCTAAATTGCTGGTCGTCCAGCAATAATATTTTGCTGGATAGATTGCTGAGCTTACAGCTCGGAAAAATCCAGCAAAATATTGCTGGTTTCTAGCGATAAAAAATGAGTGTGTACACTAGCAGTTCAGCTGGTGCCGTGTTCTGTGTGTGCATTTTGTCTTCCCTTTGTTTGTGCGTGCTGGCGTTCCGCCTCCTGGACGAATGTTGTCATCGTCGTGTTTGTGCGTTGAGGTTGTGTTTCAGAAATGCAATCGAAGTGTGCCGTAGCCGCTATTAGACGCGTGGGTTTTCGGTCGCTGGAATTTTTGGTTCTGATTTCGGCGTTGGTCGCGAGTTGATTCGGCCGGTGAGGCGCTGGTGTCGCGAGTGATTGGCGATAGAAAGTGGATGCAGTCCTTTTTGACGTTGGATAACGTCTTTCGGCAACATACGGGGGTACAAAATTGAAAACAGTCATTTTGGATGAGTTACGAAAAATTAAAAGATTTTGAACGATAATAACTCAACCGTCTCTCGATAGATTTACGAGATAATGGCATCAAATAAATGAAATATTTCTAGCAATTTGCTGAATGTTTCAAAACTATTGATTTTATTTTGTAAACTATTGAAAAATTGTTAAAAGTAAACCATTGTCTAAAGATGGTGAAAATCGATTGATTTTTTTTATATTCTTATACTTTCTCCAACCGAGACATCAGATGCGAGTATCTGACACCTCTGATATTTTCTGTTCTACTATATAAGCGTCCAACAAGGTCGCCCGTTCCATCATTGTCTATCCGATCGTCGACCCAGCAGCAGAGCAGCAGTACCAGAGCAGCGGAAGCAGAGCAACGGCAGCAGAGCAGCGGCAGCAGAGCAGCGGCAGCAGAGCAGCGGCAGCAGAGCCTGGGAGCGAAAGGGCAACTACGCCGAGTGCGTTGGTGCCAGTGCTCCGGTATACTGGGCCGTCGTCATGGAATGCCCAGCTGCTGCAGTTCTCAGTCGGTCGTATTCACCGCATGCTCCGCAAGGGCAACTACGCCGACCGCGTTGGAAAAATGGCCCTTTTCAGGGCCACAACATTATCAAGAAAGAGTTTAACGATTAATTTTCTAATGCCTTTCCGACACTTTTTTCATGACTTTCATCGTCCTCCTGATATTCATGTGATTTTGTGGTGGGATTTTTAGCTATTTGAAATTCACATGGTTTTCATCCATTAGATATCTATGTGGTAAATTTTTTGAGTGTATGCTTCGGCAATCAAAATAAAGTTTGCACGATGGAAGCGCACATTGTAAATTTCGTTCATTTTAGTAATAATTAAATTGCCCCTCTCCCCCTACCCTCTGGCAGTACATGAAAAGCCTTTTTGTGAGGGGAATTTTTCAAAAGGATGCCGATTAAAATAATGGGTACCATTTTCTGAGGATGAGATGAGGACGATTCGTCATCCATATGAAGCGTGTCACGATCATTCCCAAGGATTCGTGGTTAACGCGTCTTATTTATCTGTTAATACCGGTTAAACTCAATAAGAGGATTGTGATCGACTGGTTCCTCTCAAAATATCTGTTTGGATTTCATCCGAAGTTTCGGTCGCATATATTGTGCCTTTTTGAAGGAATCTCTTGGACTCTATATGTTGGTAGAATGTTCTACTTTAGTATTTTGTGTTCACCTACTAACCAGGCTCGGTTTTATTGTTCTATGAGCCCACAGTATAGGCGTAATAATAATCTAGAAGTATCGCTTCAATACGATTAACCGGTTGGCTAAGCAAAGAAGACCGGAAGTCCCAACGGTAACGGTAAATGTTGAGCAATGAAGGAACAATACAGTTCAGAATCAGCGGTCCGAGGAAAACCTCTTTTGAAGTTACTAGTCAAATCACTAAATTTATTGAAGGCAAGCAGTTCATGTCCAAAGCGGAGAGTAAGGTACATTTACCGGGATCCAGTAAACCGATGTCACGTAGGTAGTTAATTCACTGCACTGGTTAATTTCTTGGAATTCAAGACACGCCTACACTAATCAACCATCATACTCGATGAGGATATCAATTAACTAGGGAGAGCATGACAGAAAGATTCAACCATGTTTTTAATGGATTCATTTTATCACTCCTTGCGCACCACGAAATAAACTGTTTTGAAAACGAAACTCTTTACCATCAAATTGGTCGTCCTGAAAAGGACGGATTTTGTTAAAGGGTGGGAACTTGGATCGAATTTGGGCCTTCTTTTCGGTCTTCTTGGGCAACAGGACGGCCTGGATGTTTGGCAGGACACCACCCTGAGCGATGGTCACTCCGGAAAGAAGTTTGTTCAGCTCTTCGTCGTTGCGGATGGCCAACTGCAGGTGACGTGGGATAATTCGGGTTTTCTTGTTGTCACGAGCGGCATTTCCTGCCAACTCGAGAACTTCAGCGGCCAGATACTCCATCACGGCAGCCAGGTAGACGGGAGCACCGGCTCCAACACGCTCGGCATAGTTGCCCTTTCGGAGTAGACGGTGAATACGACCGACTGGAAACTGCAATCCAGCGCGGCTCGAACGGGACTTTGCCTTTCCCTTGACTTTGCCTCCTTTTCCACGTCCAGACATGCAACGAACGACACGAACAGTTCGATGCTGAACTGTAATGATGACATTTCGTTTTAGTTAGTTTTAGTTTAAATGATCTTTATTTTAGTTTAACTTGGACGATTACCATATAAATTTTTACTAAGTGATTTAATGATTTCTTCATCTTTAGGTATGGGCAAAATTCAAAATTTGTTTTACAGAATTAGTCCTAGACTTAGTACACGGTCGACCACCTTGGTGGGATTGGTTTGTTTTGTTTTTAGAATTTGAAGAGAAACTACTTAATACTACTATTTACAGCTTAAAACTAACCTACTCTACTATATACACTTAACCTACTATGTACAAATTGCTTATTAAAGCATGTTCAGAAAGATTGCATTTTTGAATAAATTTAGTTGTCATATCATCAATTTTGGAATCTACTTTGGGAATTTCTGCCTCTTGATGGAGGTCTGCTATTCTTGTGTCGAATGGACGATCTAGGATCATCCTCAACACTCTATTCTGTGCAACCTGGATTTTGTTCCTGTGGGTCTGAGCGCACGATTCCCACACCGGGGCGGCATAGAAGATCGCGGGGGCTATGATCTGTTTGTAAACAGCCAGTTTGTTTTGCCTTGAGAGGCGGGATCTGCGGCAAATGAGCGGATACAAACACCTAACCAAGGCGGAGCACTTAACTAGGGTTTTCTCTATGTGCGAGCGGAACAGGAGCTTCTCATCGAACAACATCCCGAGATAAGTAACATCAGTGGACCACTCGACCCTTGTACCATCCATTATTACGGTACAGGAGGGAGACGGTTTAAGTTTTAATGATTGTCTGTGAAGGAACATGATCGCTTGGGTTTTCGAGGCGTTGATTTTGATTTTCCACGTGGTGGCATAATCAGTAAAGGTGTCAAGGCATCGTTGGAGCTTGTTCGTAATTTCACGAGGCATCCTACCCTTGACAGCTATCGCGGTGTCATCTGCAAACAGAAAGAACACGCAACCGTCTCCTAGAGGAGGGATGTCCGACGTGTAGATGCTGTAAAGCAGTGGTCCCAGCAGACTCCCTTGCGGAACACCTGCTGGGATTGGAAATTGTCCCGAAAGGGAACTATTCAACGACACCCTGAACGACCTTTGCTGGAGATAGTTACGGGTGATTTTCACAAGGTATGGTGGAAAGTTAGAGTTACAAAGCTTGTATATAAGTCCGTCGTGCCAGACATTGTCAAACGCCTTTTCGACGTCTAACAAGGCCATGGCTGTGGACTTGGATACAGCTTTGTTACTTCGGATATTATTCATCACCCGCACTAGCTGATGATTGGTGGAATGCCCCTTGCGGAACCCGAACTGTTCCGGAAGAAGAATGTCATGTTCCTCCACAAACTTGTTTAGTCGGCTGAGGATCAATTTTTCGAACAGCTTGCTCAGCGCTGAGAGCAGGCTAATCGGTCTGTAGCTTGACGGTAGTGAAGGGTCTTTCCCAGGTTTGCGGATCGGGATGATTTTTGCCACCTTCCAGATGCTTGGAAAGTAGTGCAGCTCCAAGCATCTGTTGAAGGTGGCAGCTAGCAGCGAGTGCACCCTCGGGCTGAGATTTTTCAACGCTAGGTTGAATATTCCGTCAAACCCGGGAGCCTTCATGTTCTTACTGTATTTCAGCGCTGAGCAAATTTGTTCCTCTGTAATCCGTTCTTCTGGAGGGACGGCACAAGGGGAGGCATCTAACGTCAGGACGCACTGCGCAACCTGGTTCTCGAGTGGACTTGGGATTTTAGAGCCAAGCAAATGCGACTGGGCAATGTGCTCCCCAATTGCATTGGCCTTCTCTTCGTTGGTGATAAGCCGTTCGTCATTGACTCTAAGTGGTGGAATGGGCTTGGGGTGAGACTTCAGCACCTTGGCAACCTTCCAGAATGGTCTGGAACGGTCGTCCAGGTTCTGAACGAGCCGCCCGAAACTCTCGTTCCGGATTGAGACCATTCTGGAAGCGATCTGCCGATTCAGATCGACCATTTCGTATTTACGCTGCAGATCCCCAGTCCGCTGAAACTGGCGTCTACGAACATTTCTGAGCCGAATCAAGAGTTTGGTGTGGGAATCAATTGCTTGAAACTTACCCCTCACAGGAACTCGTCGAACGCACTCTTCGTCAGCCACGGATATGGCTTGATGGAGACCCTCCAGGGCCCGGTCGATGTCATCCACTGTGTCGAGCGGTGGGTTGTCGTCGATGTGGCTGATGACATTTCGACCGTCGAGGGTGGTTTTATACCTGCGTCGAGTAGCATATTATGAATACAGGGACGGTACAATAAATACTGTGGGTAGCAAAATACTGAAAATGGGTCGGTTGTCTCTACGGGCATGAAACGAGACAGCGTTGCCAGTATTCCTGATTTATTTGATTTTCCAGATTTTCAATCGTCTTGCCAGATACTTACCCAGATATAATTCACTTATATGTTATTACGTTTATTTCAAGAATTTTTAATTATGTTCCGGATTTTCCTAGATTTTTTTTATATGTTGCCTTAGAGAATTTCCAGCCCAAAACGAAAACCGGTTGGACATGAGCGTTTCCAAATTCAGTCCAATAGAGGCGATGGGGGCAAGAAGACCATACGGGGCAAGATGGGCCACCGTTCGTTTGGGCATAATACCTATTAACTCAATCTATTTTTTTACAAACTTGTTTAAAATGCTTCTAATATGCATCTCCATGAAAACCGTATCAAAAATCAATTACATGTCTAAGATAATAATGGAAATGTAACATTAGCTCAAAATCTCTAGAATATTATAAGATATGCAGTCAAGAAAACAAGCATCGCATTCACTATATTACATTTTACTGATCCGCTGGTTCTACAGCGAGCAATACACATAACTGTTACTAAAAGAACTTATGTTTCTATTTCACTTGATTCCTGCATGTTATTTTCTAGTGAAAACCTGTCAAAACCTTAACTTTTACTAGGGTGCTCTAGAGTCGGTGTATAATGAGTCACGCCAAGAGAAAAACAGTTGAACTCGCATCACGGTTTTCGAAAGATTCCCTTTCTTTTCACTTTGCAACAGAGGACTTCTACATCAACTTCAAATGACTTCCAGCGAGAAAAAAATATAGCGGCTTTAGTAAATCATTATATCAGTGATTTAGTCAAATTATCTTAACCAAAAAAAGGAGAAATTCTCATAAGTGATCATTACCAAACGTATCCCATGACAATTTATTGCTCACTGCGTGTTTATGATCATTTCTTCGATTATATTTTATATTTTATTGCAATACCTTTCGTGGATCTTTCATAGCATCGTAATGTTTGTGTACTTTGCGCGATAGGTAGCCGGTTTGACAGTTCAATAGGTAGACTTGGCTTCACTCTTGGCGTGACTCATTATACACCGACTCTAGGGTGCTCATATTGCCCCGTATGGTTGTTGATCGGAGCAAAAACTGAAATTTTTCAAACATAATCATTTATTCAGTCTATCATTCCAAAACCACAACCAAAACGGCCCTTTTCAGGGCCACCAATAATTCGACAAAGAGTTAGTTTTGAAGACAATTTCTATCCAGAATATCACAGTTACACTTAAATTTGGGGACTATACTAGGGTGTGGGAACGCTGAAAGGGGAGATGCTGTCTGTCTTCGAACTACCAACATCATTCCAAAGCTCCTCCAGGGCGACAGAGTAGAGCAAACCCAATAACATCAGCCCAACAAAACGGCCCTTTTCAGGGCCACCAAACTTTCGCAAAAGAGTTATTAAGGAATATTCCTAAAATATAATATACACAATTAAATACAACACATAACAGACGTTATCCAACGCCAACCCTGCGGTCGTATCTAGTATACAACCCTTCCAACTTTTTTTATGCTGAGATTCCTCTAGTTGGAGCAGCTAGAGTGTATTTCGTGGTTGATGGGGTTTGCGCTGCTGTGTGAGTACCGAAAGGTGAGAGTGCTGTTTTTAACACCGATTGTAGAAGTAGCGGCAGCATATCTATTGGAGCTCTTCGAAATCATCGTGATGTCATGGATTCCTTTCAAACATATCGGGTGAGATCTTGCCTTTATTTTTCTCGTAATCCCATTTTATTGTTAGTCATGTTAGTTATACATCACACTTTACACTTTAAATTTACATTCTTACATTATTAGTAATTAGAGATAAAATATATAAGGCTTGTACTCGAAAAAAATGCACCATTTTTATCCGTGGGTAACTTTTTTATCCGGGGGTAAAAATGGATGAAAATCTGGGTATAACTCGTTTGAGTGTATTGTTTACATGTGCAAAATGTTCAGTGATGTCATCGAAACAAGAAGAAAATCGCCGGAGAATTTTGCGCGCCGTCATGGAAAATCCGACTGCGACCATGAGATGGATCGGTAGACAACTGGGAATCACCCACACAACTGTGTCTCGGGTGGTAAAATCGTTTAAGGAGTCCCATACGACCGAGCGGTGGACTGGAAGTGGATGAAAATCTAAGACAGTTGACCCTGTGGAGGCCCGGAAGGTGTTGGATTATTTCAAGCGTAATCCGAACCTTTCGATTCGCGACAAGGCTCTGATGGCAAAGTGTTCCGCCTGGTTCGTTCAGCAAACCATGAAAAGAGCTGGGCTTCGTGTATTCAAGGTCCGGAAGGCACCGAACCGGCGTGATCAACAAAACACGGTGCCCAAATCCCGTGCAAGGAAGCTGTATCCAGAGTGGTTAACGAAACCGTTGTGTGTATTTATGGATGACGAAATCTACATCAAGGCAGACGCAAAGCAGATACCGGGGCTGGAGTTCTACGTTGCCTAATCACGGTTTGATGTTCCGGAAGACATAAGGAAGAAGAAAGTGGACAAATTCGCCAAAAAAGACTTGCTCTGGAAGGCCATATGCCAATGCAGTAAACTGAGTAAACCGTACATCACAATGGGTACCATCAACAGCGAAATTTACCGCACCGAGTGCCTCCAGAAGCGTCTGTTGCCCTTCCTGCGGTCCCACAGAGAAGAGACATTATTTTGGCCGGACCTAGCATCATGCCATTACGCGCGATCGACGTTGGATTGGTACAGAGACAATACCGTTGCTTTTGTACCAAAAACTGCCAACCCCCCAAATTCACCAGCGACTCGTCCGGTGGAAAGATTTTGGGGCATAATGAAGGCCAAAGTTCGAAAATCGTTCAAGGTGTTTAAGAACGAGCTGGAGTTGAAGAAAGAATGGATGAAAGTAACCAAAAAGGCGAATAGGGAGGATGGAATTGCGTAATATTTTGCACACTCATCGCCATACTCAGAACCACACGCTCCCAACGACTACACCACTGTGTGGTGGTGTCCGGTCGTCGAAATTAGTAGCAGCAGTAGCAATGCTTTCGGCGTGTGGCGTTGAAAATTGTTCTCCAGTAACAACGAAAGGCTGCCTGCAAGCAGCGAGCTGCAGAGCCTACATAAGCAACCATCTAAG
The DNA here is from genome assembly GCF_037179485.1 of Ochlerotatus camptorhynchus. Classification (NCBI taxonomy): domain Eukaryota; kingdom Metazoa; phylum Arthropoda; class Insecta; order Diptera; family Culicidae; genus Ochlerotatus; species Ochlerotatus camptorhynchus. The sequence goes on from NW_027040816.1 coordinate 207,903, forward strand.
GAGGAGGAAGATGTACCACTATGCTATGGATCGGAATAAGTAGCTCTTCGTGAGTCGCTGCGGGTCGGTCATCTATGCCAAGCGTGTCACCCTCGCTCCAAACGAACATACAGCTCGAGAACCTCATCCGTGTTGAACACCCAGCTCAGAATTACTCAACCATCACTACAAAACGGTCCTTTTCAGGGCCACCAAAAATTTGTTAAAGATTATTATTTGGACATTGGTCAAGGTTATCAGTTCCCGCAAGCAGCTAGCTATCAAGGCTCAACCTGTCTATAGAAGGTGTGGAATTGTAGGCCTGAATATATTGGTGCAATTAGTTTTTCCTCGGCTTTCATTCCGCCCGATTCGTTTCTTTCGTTTAATCAATCACCCTTGTAGTGACGTCGAAAAGATTGTTTCAATCGGCGCTTACATATGAAATTTAATGTGTTGAGATAATTTATTGATTTGTTTTACTTCATATTTCACAAAATTGCTTTCGAGTGTTAAGACATCGTCTCCTGCAAAGTTTACATTTTTCCCTCTACCAACACATACATCAGGGCTAGATAGATCTCCACAGGATCTATAGAATCCACGCAATTTCAAAAAACCAAAATGCACAGCATTACGAAAAGAGGTTAGGTTTCGACCAATAGCAGATAGATTTTAATTCTAAACAAGCCAAACGATTGGAAATTTATCTACCAATCTGCTAAAATGAACACTTAGTTAATTTTCAATAGGTCACTATTGAAAAATACCAAATGTCCAACTGTTGCAATGGTGATCAAAATTATCACCGAATGTCTGAAAACAGCGCATTCGCTAACACAGACTTAAAAATTGAATTCGATGCGGTCCCACTGGACGGTGCTCATTCAATCACCGTAAGTGGTGATGTCCAGTCCAGCAGCAGCAGCAGCAGGAGTGCTTTCAACAACAACAACAACGAAAGGCTGCCTGCAAGCAGTGAGCTGTAGAGCTCATTTAAGCAACCATAGAGAAGGAAGAAGAAGTCCCACTGCTAGGCTAGGATCGGAATCAGTAGCTCGTCGTGCTCAGCTCAGCATTACTCAACCATCACTACAAAATGGTCCTTTTCAGGACCACCATAAATTTGTTAATAGTATTATTTGGACATTTGTAAAGGTCATCAGTTCCCGTACGCAGCTAGCTATCAAGGCTCAACCTGGTCTCTATAGAAGGTGTGGAATTGTAGGCCCGAATGTATTGGTGAGATTAATCATCGTCCGACCATTTTCCAGAACACGCTGGTAGGAAGCGTTAAAAAACCATATAGAATTTGAGAGAAGTGGGAATAATTCGCTTTGGGTGTATATTCAGTCCCCAGAAAGCCAATAAAATCAAATTTGTGAGAAAATTAGCTTTCACGAGTGCAATCTCCCTCCTTTTTACATATTCTGCAAAAAACGATACTTTCCGCCCCGCCCCATTCATATAATTCGGAAGGCCTGTGAGGGGTGAATTGAATACACTTTAATACCACAAAATGCACAAAACTTAAAAATTCATAAATAACAAAAAATTCAAAATAACAATAACAAATCGAAAATACTCAAGTTGACAGTCCCCTTGGATTCTCTTCATCAACTTTCTCTTTGAAATAAATACTACAAATTTGATACGCTTACAAATAAAAAACGGAAAGAGTTAAGATAATGATGATTGATCAATTAAAAGAACTAAATGTTCACATTTGTTCCGTCCACTACAGGTCCTACGTCAAGGGGCCCCTACAATTGCACCGAAAATAAACTCGCCGAACTGATCGTTTTAATGTCACACTACACTTTACACATGAGCTTGATTAGTATTAGTGAAAGCTTTTTCCGAAGCAAATCAGTGCTAACATTTGAAAACGGCGCAAAAGCCATTTGTAAACAAATGGTTTGTGGGCCCTTTACTCGCTACCCGAAGAACGCCCACGCAAACCAACAGCATCGTCAGGAAGGGGAAAATTTCCCCTACCCGATGTTGCTGTTGTGTCGCGTGGGTGTACTTCAAGTAGTGAGTAAAGGGCCCACAAACCATTTGTTTACAAATGGCTTTTGTGCCGTTTTCAAATGTTAGCACTGAAATGACAGCTCATGTGTCGTGTTGAATGTTGTTTTCGTTGTTTCCGTATACAACACTGCACGGCGAATGAGAACGACCCAAATTTGAGTTTAGTTCACTCATAATCGCCAACAGTGCAGGAACTCAGCGATGAGTAAAATTTGTCTCATGGTTTCCTGTGGAAAACATAAAAAATCTGCCGTAAAATGAGGAAATAGACGAAAATTTTATTCACTCTCCACCATCAGACTGAGTGAATCCAATCTTTACTTTTCTCAAATTCGGGAATTTGTTTAGTTTGTTTGTTTTAGTTTCGACAGCTGTTGCAATGTGTGGGCAAGCAGCTGGGGTGAACCATGTCCAACTCCAATGTCATTTTGTGATACGTGAGATGTGAAAAAAGGCCGGTTGGTTTAAAAAAAACCGGAGCAACTCATATCCCCGGACATTGAAAACTATTCACCAATACCTCGTCTCCAATTTGCAGCCTAGAAATCCAGAAAAAAGGTCCTACCAGCAGCTGAACTCCGGCGCGCAGTTTCTTCGAAGGGATTTGGTTCATTGAGATTCAACGTGATAATTTTCTTCTCTTCAAAGAAATTGTGTGCCGGAATTCAGCTACAGGACTTGTAGACTGCCAACCGGAGACAACGAGATAATTTCATTTGAAAGCAACGATGCCATCCTGCCACCAGGCAAAGTTGGGAAATCCGTCTGTCCGCATTATGACCCCGCATGCATTACTTCTTTGTTCTTGATGCACAAGATGCTTCTACCTATTCCTTTGGATTCGTCTCAGGTCATAGCTAGAGAAAGTAACGATGCCATCCTGCCACCAGGCTAAGTTGCAGGGTGGCCATCGAACTGGGAAAAACCCGGGAATTCGAAGAGTGAACCGGGGAAAATAAATTAACCATGCCACAGCAACAATTGCTTACACCAGGATTTCAGAATAAACAATTAAAACAGAGCGATTCTTTACCAAATGAATCTCTTACATTATTTGCTGCATAATTTTCTTATCTTTCCCGTCCTATTGTTTTTAGAATTGAATCACTCAGCAATATTTCAAATCGATTTTTGTCGTTTCAATTTCAGATGTAATGGGCATGAAAGGAAAATATGGAAGATGCTGGACTTTCGAAACAAATATTTGTAAAACCAAAACTAAACTATTTTTTCTGGGGTTTTAATTTCTCGTGCTGATGATATGAATTCCAGAATTAACTTGAAATTCTGCTCTAAATTATCTTGGAATTCTTCTGAAATTAACCAGAAACACTCCGAGCAATAATTACAGTTAAATTGTTTTTGGAATTTCCTTGAAACTCTTTCTAAGAATTCGATTGGAGTCCTTCGTAGAATTACTTTAAACCCATTCGGAGACTTTCATTCCTTTAAAATTCTTTTCAAAATTTTCTATTCAAAGCAGCAGAAATTTTATGAAATGTTATTTAGTAACCCCATGGAGTATTTTAAAGCATTTCTTTCTAATTATCAGCAATTTTTTGGCAATCAATTCGGTTGAAGCTCTGTGATGAATCGCACTAGGGTTGAAATTATCCACGGAACACTCTTAGAACTCTGTGTCTTGTTGAATTCTTGTTGAAACATCTCCTCAGAATCACGTAGGAATTTCCCTTAAAGTTTTTTTTTTCAAAACTCCTTTTGAAATTTTCTAAAATTACCAAAGATTTTAATTTGAAACTTTCATTCTTCTGCATAGAAATCCCTCTAAATTCATCTAAGGAATTCATGTCATAATAATTCTGGAATTCTACTCAGAATTTCTCCCTTGGAAAATAATGTGGGAACCCTCCTCAATATTTATTTGAAATCAACACCTAGAATACTTTTAATTTTTACTAAAAACTCCAGGGTTTGTCCGCAATATTTTATAGATTGTTCTGTAATTTGTTATAACCCTTAAAATGCTTCCAAGTCTCGGAACATTGACAATTATAACTCCACGACCCATAAGTATGATTTTGACGTAGGATTACGTCTTTCGGCAACATATTGGGGGTGCAATTTCAAAAAACCGATAGAATTACGAAAAGAGGTCAGGTGATGGCCGATGACCGGTAACCACCAATTAAGGTGATTAAATGAGCACCATGTAGTGGGACCGCATGGAATTCGATTTTTAAGTCTGTGTTAGGGAATGCGCTGTTTTCAGACATTCGGTGATAATTTTGATCACCATTGCAACAATTGGACATTTGGTATTTTTCAATAGTGACCTATTAAAAATTAACTAAGTGTTCATTTTAGTTGATTGGTTAATAAATTTCCAATCGTTTGGCTTGTTCAGAATTAAAATCTATCTTCTATTGGTCGAAACCTGACCTCTTTTCGTAATGCTGTGCATATTGGTTTGTCGGTAAAATCATGATTTTGATTTGAATTTTGAAATTTTTCACTAATAACGAGTTACGAAATAAATTTAACATTTACTATACTTTTTCTGTGACATCATAACTCGATGTCAATTATACAAGGTCTGGCCCAACCGGCTTATTGGTTTTAGTGAAATGTGAAAATGTCTAGTGGTGGTCGTATTTCATCGCAATGTTAATCTTTTTACACGAAACAGCTGTTTACTGTGACGACACGTCTGCTATTCGCAGTATGGAATGTTGTGCTGCCGTGACATCGGCATTCGGTTGCTCAGCAATGTTTACAACATTTGTGCTTCTAACACCAGCAAGCTACTTGTTGTTCCAGACCTTGTTTGATTGACATCGATCATAACTACCTTTCGTAATCCTACGTCAAATTTACGGTCGTGTCTTGGATACAACCTCTTACTTTTCTTTTTTTTTTCGAGTACAGGCCTTATATTTGCGTAATATAACCTTGAAATTTCAGTGTTACATCCACTTTATATTGTGACTTGAGGAAACATAGAGCTGCATCTTATTATATGTAAAATTATGATTATTTTCATTGCAGAATATCAACTATTTTATCTATGTAAATTTATATTCATTATTTCATATTCAATGTTCTGATATATTTAATTTCTCAATTTCTTATATTTTCATTTTATAAATACTGGGCTGGGTGCGAGCATCAGGGTATCATTTTACCTGGATCTGGACGATGGACTGGTATGACAACCGGAGTCTAGGAGGGAATGAACACTATCATTTTCTTTATCCTACCGATTCGATTGTAGTGGTGTGAATGCTACTTTAACAGTTTCAGTGAGATTGACGCACCCTACTTTATAAACCATCCTGTAGAAAGCTTAATAAGTATTGCGAATTGTGTCATTCGATTTGTTGGATCGTATCGTCGTGGATTTCGTGTAATTGTCTCTGCTTACGGGTCTGCACCTTCGTTTTCGGCCCTTCATACAGCGATATTGTGAATTCAGATCGGTAGCTCAAATTGATTTTGCTATTACGTGGAGCTACATACAAGACATGATCTTTGAAGGGATGGTGGCTACCTTACATACATACATACATGATTATCAAGCGTATACATCATCGCAAAGATGTCTAATAAACGCTGAATAATAAAACATTTTAACGAATACGCTCTGCTACAACTCATGAAAGTCAAATGAAAGCTTCTCGACGTACCGTAACCGACACCATGTTGTGGTTGAATAAATTCTTCAGATTTGTGTGAACAAAGCCTGAACAGGCGTTATTATTAAAAATTGTACAAATGTTATTCAGCATGCTGTTGAATAAAATCGCCAAGAAGTCGTTTCTTCAATAGGCGTTGGGTATAAAGATGCCTTATTGTGGAACTTCAAAATCACAAATGTCAGCTTCCACAAAATAGACAAATATGAAATTGCTACTCCTTGGTTGCCGCACTACCACTAACAGAGAGTAGCAATTTCAGAATTGTATGTTTTGTGGAAGCTGAAATTTGTGCTTTTGGGGTTTCACGCTACGGCTTTCATAGAGTATCACCTTAAATTGCCTTAACTAAGGAAAAATCGTAGGCTGGTTTAATAGTTGATAAATAAATTTATAACAATGCTTTCACAGAATCCACGCCAGCTTTGACAACCCTGAAATAATCACTCTGTTATATTCAAATAATCATAATGCTCCCAGGCCCCCTACAGCAGAAGCTGTTTGTGGCTAGATATCCATTTGATTCTACGCGAAATATGTAATGATCGAACGATTATACAAACAGTAATTCATTGCAACCAATACCATTTTCTTTTGTACCGGAAAATTCCCTCAATTCTAACAGTATCTCATTAGCTACGTGTCCACTCAAACCCGAACGTTGTCAGAAAACAGATCAATTTCTCAGAACACTATTCCATTTACGTGCAAACCGACCAACCATTGCATCGACATGGAAGGGTCTCTTGCGAAAAACCATACACAAAAACATACACACACAATCCATCATCTCTGGACTGCCCCAAGAGCAATGTCCAGTGGTGCTTTTTGTTTGTATGATTACTTGATTTTTTTTTTCGTAGCTGGGTGGTTTGCTTACCGTCGAATCCTGTCTGTGATCAATCCTTCTTCCTGCTGCTGAAGCTTTCTCCGCTTGGCCTTTGTTTGGTTTTTTTTTTTCGCTTCCCAGCAGTTGCTAATCTTAATCTTTCCGCTAACTTCCGAACCCCATTCACTTCTGGCCACACGTGTATGTGCGTCTTTCTCAACTCTCTCACCACATACGTACTTCTTTTGTTATCACACAATCCTAGAACTTTTTGCACATTCCCACAATTTTGCTCCCGTTGTATTTTTCCGCGGAACGTTTTTTCATTTATCTTCTTCACGGTGTTGTGGCATCACATTTGAAACAACGCACAGACAGCATAGAGCCACTTGCTCTTCTTGATATTCGTTTTTTTTTTCACCTTCCAACCAGCTCGCAACTGGGCCGGGAAATTGCGAGTTGTTATCACTTGTTGGTGCTACACCAATCCGGACGTGTGTTCTTCTTCCACAATTGACTAAGCCCTCGCATCCTTGGTGGGAATTCCGAGGAAAATCCTTCGCTTATCAACACAATTGTTTTCCTTCTTCTTTTTCTTCTCCTTATGTTTCCCTCTCCCCTCCCACAAGAGGCAAATCACTCACTGTCTGGTGGATGATTTTTCAAGGTTTCACGCCCATCCTCCGTATGATGGATCAGGATCGATTCGGCAGCGGCGGTGGTTCCAAGGAAATCAGTCCCCTTTCGCACGATTCACCGTAAAACTAATTTCCTCTCAATCTATCGGAGGAAGACGATTGCGTGGAAAAGAAAAATGAGTTTCACTCCGGATCGCTTTCAAAATCAAATAATCGTCATGATCCGATCGAAATCCTAACTCTTTGGGAAACACTCCTCCCGAGACTCACTTCGTCACGCACTCGCAACACACGGAAGATAGATGGGAGCAGCAGCTTTAAAGCAGGCTTGTGATCCAACAACCGAATAAAAAAAAAAAAAAATCGGAAGAACATTCACTTTCATCCACCACCGACGACTGACTGGTTCAAAAGCATTACTTATTCACGACACGACTGTCATCTTTGCATCATCCCTTCACCAGCTCTTCGCGGCACGTCAGCTTAGAACTCGGAGCCAAACACACAGAACACAGAAGCACTTTTTCAGGGGATCGATTTCCGCTGCCTCTTCCTTCGACGCTTAATCTTCATCTCCCGGCACCTTTGGAATACCGAAAAAACATGCCAAACGCTAGGCGATTCAGCAGAACGTTGTTGGCGAAACGCGCGCGTATTAACTAGGCTTACTACTGTATTCCTCGCTTCGCCTACCTAGCTAGATCTTATCGGCGAAAGTGGCCAAATCGAACTTGTAGTTGGTGCTACTAATCCAGTGGGGTTCTAGAGCACCGCACACCACAAGAAGAAGAAGCACCACAGACAGACAGTGTATTCAGAGAGCAGAGGAAGTCCGACTTGGGTGACTACACTGTGATATTCGCGTGTGCCGATTTTTCGTTACTTGCCCGGGACGAGTCGAAATCCGTACTGGCAGGGTTGGTTCGACTTTTCCGGTCTGGTCCAGCAGTAGCAGCAGCAGCAGTAGCAGCAGCTGTGTGTGGTCGCTCTGGAAAACCGATGCTCTGCGCTCTGCGGAAAATTTTCCGGAGAGGATGAACGCTCTCCACGACGGACGACGTGTTCATTCTCAGCTGTACGTGCTAGAAGAGAATGGGTGGCTTTGTTTTGGATTTATTTGCGATTGTAAACATGTTCGGAGAAGTGGAATGTGAAGCTGGAGGTTGCGGAGGATTGCAAGGGTAATGAAGAAAAATTGGAACTACCAAAAATAGGCAAAAGGAAACGTTCGTAGAGTTGGAGTCGGTTCGTGGAAATTGGGAAATATTTCGACGAAAATTGGATTGGATGGTTATTAAAGCTCCAGAGCTCGATGATGACCGGTGGGCCCACGTGAGGGGGTGCATGTTCACAGAACAAGATAAATATCTGCTTTGATATGTAGGTCAATCTATAAATAAATGGTACAATGTGAATTTGGGAGATATATTTCTTGTGAATATGTGTACGATTGGTAAAGAAAGTAATCAAGCGACTTAGCCGAGTAGCTTTATATGGACCCTACACATCGAAGCCACCAACACATGTGCGGAAATGGGTTCTATTGCCGTGTTTAGAAAACTAGATATCTGTTCAATACTTTTCACGATTACTCTTCACTATGGAAACTCAGATTCGGACGATGTTCACAATTTAGCTTTAAAAAAATAGCGTCCATGGGATGTAATGTCGGCCTAGGCCGTCACTTCGGCCTATCAAGCAAGTATGTATTTTTTAATTCATTTATTTGTCAAGGCTCAATTGTGTTAGCTTTACGGAGCCTTAATTCAATATACAATCACGATTGACACCTATGTAAGAAAAAACATTTGATCAGCATAAACATCCACATAGCAACAATCAACGACAACCCTGAACAAAACGGAAAAAAAACGGACGTATCAACATTCTACAGTCGGAGCAGCACACCATCGGATGAGAGTACAAACTGGTTCTGGGATTGCGACAAGTGGTTCACCAACTAGAAAATGCCCTCGAGTTAGAGCGGCCAGATCATCGGGAGAATTGGTTAGCGGTGATAGAAGGCGGGAAATAAGCACTGATTCCACTTGCGTGACGACGGTGTGAAACTGATCCACCCACGATACGACGTAAAGGCTGACTAAAAGTAAATTGGTTTCCACAAAAAGACCTGAAAGTCATCATTCAATAAGTTTAAAAAGTCCATTATTAGTTGCTTTACAGTACTTTTATTCAAACTTCAAAGTTACAGTATTACAGGTAAAATTTTTCCAGTTCGAACGAAATCTCGAAAATCTTGATGGAGCCCATCAGCGCCCACACAGTGGAAACGTACACGGAATCAGCGCATTTCTTCCATTTTGCCCGCATTTGCTGGATGTCCTTGACTTCCTCGCCGCTTCGTCGAAATCGCTCCTTTGAACTTGCCCAGTATTTTTCGATTGGCTTATGAAGCTTATTTGGAAGCTAGCTTGCGTTAGTAGTAAGTATTCTGGCAAATGTCGGGGGTTCGTGAGCATTCCTGGCATTCCTGAAAATTATGATAGCATCAGATTGCGGGGTTGCTAGTGTAATAGGATGCTTTGTTGATTGTTCATTAACTCTTGATCGCTTGTAATACACACTTAGAAATAACTAATTTTACACGTGACGCAATCCATCTTTGACATAAAGGATCGAACGTAAACAAATATTTCATGTAAAATTAAGTGCTCCTAGACTAAAAAGTTTGTTACTCGACGAAAAGTACGTTTGATTGAGTTGAATTTCGCGTCTGTTATGACTCAATTTTATGTCAAAATTGACGCTCGTATATGTCAGTCTCAGAGCACCTAAATTTACATGATTTTTTCTAAGTGTGTACTTATGAATATTTTAGGTAGACAAAAAGGCGAACTAAGAGGTGGATGCCTGAGCTTTTCCACATTTATATCGCTGTGAAGCAACTGTAAACTCTAGAGGGAATGTATATCTGTAACTGTAACCAGTTCGATTTTGTTTGCAAACCTGGTTAAAATGTCATATTTAACTATCTTAAACATAAATCGCCCAGCTCAAACCTTAGTAGGGGTAAGAGGTGGAACCTAGGGGCATCATACTCAAGTTCTTATCTCAATTAAATATTTTTAAATCTATCATAAGTATTCGTAAGTATTTTTAAGTATTTTCAATCCTGGATAATTTTCATCGTAGTGACAGGTTGCTAGCATAGTTGTTTGTTGTTTTAACTTGGACGATTTATGACTTTTCATCTCGAATTTAGTGGAATTGATACAAATTTTATCCTGTTTTAATTTAAATTATATGAGTTATCATGTTAATTAATTAGTCAGTATTTTAATTTCATCTATGAAATAGTGTAACAAAGTAAACAATTTTTCAGCTAACCAGGCAGAATATTCATTGGACTGTTCTCATTCATCCGATTCGAATTACTGATTTATTCTAACTGACTGTTCCATGCGCTACCAAACATTTAGATTCCAAAGGCATTCAAAGGACGTCAAACTGGCATCATTCTGACCTGTCCAAATCACCAAGGTCTTCGACCAAGAGTTGAGTTCTTGACAATGCTCAAGTAGATCAAATAAACCGAAGCTATGCTGCTCATTTGCTAGTGAGCCACGATAGTGAAGCGTACCATTTACAGTTGCTACAGCAGGAACTATTCGTTGGGATGCTGGACCTCCCCATAGTGCCACTATTTGAGGAGCATACATTGGTGGATTACACCGTACTGGCGAGAAAGTTAAGATCCTACTATCCTACTAGGAGTCAATGATTTTTTTTAACTCTACATAGATTTCGTGCTTTTAGGCTTCGGATGATGATGGAGCATTTCAAAACACTCACTTCGTTACCTTTATGTTCTATGGAGGCAACCAGATGACTCGATGATGCAGAAGTCTGCCAAGTTTGTCAAGGGGGATACGCATTTTAATATTGTGAAATAATAATTTATGCAATTCTTACAATAAAAATAACACTTCATTAGCTTGTTTGTATTTTGCATTAAATCCAAAGCTAAATTGTATAAATTGAAACCAAAACAGTCCAAATTAATATTTTAACATTCCACAACCGTTCCTGAAAGTTTACAGCAGTATTTTCAGGCCGTGGAGCATGCTCACTGATCTCATATACGCGAAATTAAACCATTCCAACATTATCAAAGAGGGGAACTGTCTACATCGCCTAATTCCTTCTTATGTGCTTTTCGTTCAGTGGGGGTTCGCGAACTGCAGGTTGAAAATCGATGGCTTAGAATAAGAGCGTCGAAGGTTCCAAATACTAGAAATTATGCTCCACTTTAAGATAAACGCATTCGGCGGAAAGCTATAAGAAGTGAATCTCGGGAAAGCCTCCACAACCTCTAATTCAGCTCCGATCAGCCTAAATTACTTCAGTTAGTGTCATACTGTCAATAGCCTAATTTTCACCGATTACACAATGATGGAATTCAGATCAACGAGGAACGGATGGAAGATTCCCACAACTATTAGCTAGACAGAGGTAGGCCATATCGTGAAATGATTGAGTGCTTGTAGCGTGGCATAATTCAATTTGTTCTCTAAATAGAAACCATAGTCGGGATAACATTCCGTCACTTCATGTAAGGCATTATAATGAATGAATTTCTTGCAAAGGATGGGTACTTTAAAATTATTCGCTGAAAAATGCTAGACGATATTAGATAAACAAACATATTAAATTTGTTTAGCAACGGTGGTAACCTAGGTGGTAATAAACTAACGCTAAATATTTCTTAAGTATTTTTAAGTATTTGTAGATATCTTAAATATCAGCAAGAACTTTCTGTGTAGAACGCGAGAAATACAAAGTTTAGAGTGGGATGCCCCTAGGGTGGAATCATCATCATCATCATTGGTCAAAATTCCGGGCAATTTGGAGGATTCATTAGCTTGGGGACGAAATTGATCTTGTTGGCAGCATACCATTTCAGAACCACCTTGGAGTAGTGGCAGCTGGCCAAATCGGGCCAAAAGATGACTTTGCCCCTGTGCTTGCGGATGATCGGCAATACACGATTTTTCAGGCATTCTTTGATGTAAACTTGGGATGTCATCGTTGAGGATATGACAAATGGGTCCGTTTTTAGGCCACAACTGCAAATGGCTTGCCAAATCATGGCCTTCTTCGCGAACTTAACGGCAAACACGAACTTGAATCTTCCCAGCACATCCCCGCGTCCAGTAAAATTTTTGACCAGGAAGCTGCTTAATATCGAGCCCTTATGCTTCGTCAAAACACGGTCGTGCACGCTTTTTGGTAACGGAATTCTGCTTCATGTGCTCGTTCGGATGTTTACTGGCTTTGTACGACTTGTATCCTTCCCTGGCAAGGATGTTCCGCACCGTTCGAAAGCTGGCGTTGTACCTTCTGTCCACATCTCGGATCAAAAGAAGGGGGTTTGGCTTCCCTGACGATCCCTGGTCCCAGTTTTTTCGTAGGTCCGCTGATTCATTTCCACACTCAGGGTTTCCTTGTAGGTTTTGAGCACCGTTGTTTTCGGCATCTTCAGCACTTTAGCCAGCTTGGAACTGAACCACTGCGCATTTTCCAGGTGTTTGTGAACAATATTTTGACGTAGAACTACGTCTTTGTCGACTATACTGGGGTGCAGTCAAAAAATATGTGTGGTGAAGGAGTGTTAGGTTTTGAACGCTTGTAACTTTGTCATTTATAGATGAAATTAAAATCCAAATACGCCAATCGATAGGATATTACATTACAAACCTGTTGAAATAAATATTTTTCCAATTTTTCTGTAATTAAACTTTTGAAAATGTACAAATGATAATTTTATCACTGATTTCATGAAATAAGCCTTTTTCCCAAACCCAGTCATCATAAACGAATACCACTTGGTTGCACATCATTCTGCTTGAACCTGAAAAGATATAAATCAGCGCTGCTCTCATGCCACTGCTCATTAACGCTTCGGACGGCGTGGCGCTTGGTCCTGCAGCAAGCAGGACCAAATCAGCGGCTTAAAGTGGATCACGGCGTGATCACAATGAGGAAAAGCACACACGCCCTTCACAACAATCTCTCGGACCCCCCCCCCCCTCAACAACCCCACCATCAAACCTCTCCTACCCCTCTCCCCATCATCAAACCCCTCCTACCCCCCCTCAAATACCTCTCCTAAACCCCCCCCCCCTCAAATACCCCTCCTACCCCCCCCCCATCAAATACCACTCCTAAACCCCCCCCCCCCTCAAATACCTCTCAAATACCTCTCCTAACCCCCCCTCAACAATAACCCGAAAACGAGACAGACTTTGACGATCCTCTTTTTCCGGGAAATAAATTTTAAACAAACCACAATCATTAGTAAAACCAAGTTTTACCAAATTTGAACAAAAAATTGCTTTGAAGACATGTTTGATGACATTCAGTTGGTGAATTACACACAACTGACGGTAAAACAGTAGTAGTAGTAAAATTTACGTTTATTTTCTGGGTTTTATGTTTCAACATTTGATTTAACATTTCAATTGGTTAGCCTTTGGCTCTTCATCTTTGTTCTAGTTAATTGGTTATTCTAATGTGATGATTGCGTTTAGCGCTAATTTACAGGATACCCTTTGTGGGATTGTTTTGGTTTGAATTTAAAAATTTGATAACCTACCTACTTGAGCACCTAACTACTTAAACTAGGTTGCCAAATCACGAATGATCTGGAGGTTTGATCGCAGACAGGCGACTCTGAACCTATCCAGCGTGGAAGTCTTTCGCTCCTCGAGTGTTTGAAGACCGGCCAGGTGGTGAATCTCAGAATTACGAGTTCGTGGTGGACTGTTAATGATCATTCTGAGGATCTTGTTTTGGATCCTCTGAAGCTTTAAGTGGTGGCACTTAGCACAACTCTCCCAGATTGGCATACCATACTCAATAGCCGGCAGAATGATTTGCTTGTGGACAGCAAGCTTGTTTTTGAGGGACAGGGTGGACTTCCTGTTTATCAGAGGGTAGAGCGACCTGATCAAGATGTTACACTTGGTGGATGTCTTGTCCACATGGGATCGGAATAGCAATTTGCTATCGAGGGTGAGACCAAGGTAGACTACTTCACTCGACCATTCAATGGGAGTGCTATCAAGATGGATCTTGACGTTAGCAGGCGGATCAAGCCGAGGTGAATACGAATGTGGAAACAGAATGGTTTGTGTTTTAGCTGCATTGATACAAATCTTCCAGCTCTTAAAAAAGTCGGACAAAACATCCAGGCCTGATTGTAGTTTACTCGCCAGAGCACGGATCACTCGACCCTTATAGATGATGGAGGTGTCATCTGCGAACATTGACAGGATACCACCACCCGGCAGGGGAGGAACGTCTGACGTGAAAATGTTGAATAGGATAGGCCCAAGCAGGCTACCCTGAGGGACCCCTGCATCAACGTTGAACGTATCAGAGGAGACATTGTTCAAGTAGACCTGGAATGATCTGCCCGACAAGTAGTTTTTGATGATCTTCACGAGGTAGTTCGGAAAGTTGTATCGATGCAGCTTGTACACTAGACCATCATGCCAGACATTGTCGAACGCCTTCTCGACGTCCAACAATGCCATGGCAGATGTATTGGAAACGGACTTGTTCCGCTTGATGATGTTAGTAACCCGTGTGAGTTGGTGGATGGTAGAGTGGCCTTTCCTAAACCCGAATTGCTCTTTGAGAAAGATGTTATTATCATTTGAAAACACCAGCAGACGGCTGAGTATCAATTTTTCGAATAGCTTCGAGATGGAGGACAAGAGGCTGATGGGGCGATAGCTTTTGGCACTGGCAGGGTCTTTGCCAGGTTTGTGAATTGGAATAACTTTGGCTAACTTCCAGCATGCAGGGAAGTAGCCAAGCATTAAACACTTGTTGAAGACCACTGCAAGGTGCTTGAAGAAGTTAACACTCAAGTTTTTCAGCTCGAGGTTGACCACTCCATCGACACCAGCGGCCTTCATGTTCTTTGTTGATTTAATCGCTGCTATCACCTCATCAGCCGATATTCTACTTTCGTCAGGGACAACTACGGGGGTGGCAGCGACACTAGCCATTGCCTGTGATACTGCAGGCTCGTGGGGACTCACCATGGCGTGGCCAAGGTTATGTGAATTTTCAAAGTGTTGTCCAAGAGCATTGGCCTTTTCAAATGGGGTTATTAGTAAAGATGGGTCCGAATTTTGGTTAGGAGAGGAAAGGGGAGGAATGGGCCTCGGCTTATTTTTCAAAATCTTTGCCATTTTCCAGAATGGCTTAGCACAATCTGGGAGAGAGCGAATCTTGTTTGCAAAATCGATATTTCTGAGATCCACCATCCTGGCTTGGATGATTTTGCTCAAACGGTTGCAATTGGTCTTCAGATTACGCAGCCCAGTACGCTGGTACTGCCTACGGATCGTGTTGCGGAGTCTAATGAGGTCTTTAGTAGGCCTGTCAAGGTTCAGAGTGTTACTCACCTGTCTGGATACTGGCACATGTAGCTCCCTGGCCCGGGAAATTGCTTGATCGATGGAGCGCAGACACCGGTCAACATCTTCGGACGATTCCGGTTGGACATCGTAGTCTACAGCGGTGTCGACGCAATGTTGGAACTGACCCCAGTCAACACGATGATAGTTGCGCCGGAAAGCTTCAAATCGATTTACGGAGGATCCCACCTCAGTCACCACCGGGTAGTGGTCCGAGCTGAGTTCCCGATAGGTGATAGGTTGAGCGATGTTGTTGCCCATGTTGCTGATGAAGATATCGATGGTAGCGTGAACAACGGACCGACTCAACCGGGTGGGAGTTTCCGGACTCAAGATGTTGTACTGCGCTTCCTGCAGGTCGTTGTTCAGGATGGTGCCGTTTTGATTGCGCCGATTGTTGCCCCAAGCTTGATGTTTGGCGTTCAGGTCACCAGCGATGATAAAGTTTTCCCGTCGTCGTGTTAGCTTGATAATATCTCGTCGCAGATCTGCTGCCGATCCGTCCCTGATGTTGACTTGTTTGGGGCAGTAAGCCGCGACGATGGTGATGGGGCCGATAGGAGTAGAAACTTCCACCCCTACGGCTTCGATGATCTTCAGCTGAAAGCTGGGCATCAGTCGACAGCAGATGTTTCTCCTTATTGCAATAGCCACTCCTCCTCCAGAGTTGGTTCGATCTAGCCTCACGAGCCGGAAATCGGGAAGGTAGACGTTTGTTTCAGGCTTCAGGTGGGTTTCAGTTATGATGGCAATGTCGATGTTTCGTTCATTGAGAAACTCAACAAACTCGATGTTTTTGCTCTTCAAGGAGCAAGCGTTCCAATTTACGATCTTGATGGCTTCACGGTCCATACTTAGTGACAAGGGACAGGGCAGCATGAAGCTGTTCAGATCGAGTCTTGCAGGTGCGCAAGATGATGATGACCTCGGCCACGAGCGTCACAAGTTCCTCCGAGGAGAACGGAGAATCGTCGACAGGCTCACCTGAGACAACACCAGCGTATGATAAACCAGGGGCGGTGGAGGGACCTGGCATTGGCTGGGCAGCAGCAGCAGCGAGACGATGTTGGACTGTTCGATTGTTAGGAATACTCACATGCTTGACTTGTTGGTTGTTGAGCGGAAGTGGTTCTAAGTTCGGAACATGTCGACGGGGCTGGAGAGCTGGGTACTGGACTTCCGTGCGTGCAGGAGGCGAACGATGATTACGGAGGCGACCGGGCTGATTATTGATCGTAGCCTTCCGACGGATATTGATGAACTCCACTCGCTTGGGACATCCGCGATTGGAGGCTTGGTGGTTACCACCGCAGTTGACACACGTTGGCTCGATGTCATCATCTTGCTCACAGGACGCAGTCGAGTGAGTTCCAGCACACTTGCCGCAGATAGTCTTCATATGGCAGTTTTTGGTGCCATGGCCGTAGGAGAGGCAGTTCATACACTGCGTAACATCACGATGTTGGGATTTGTAATGCTCCCAACTGATGATGACCTGAAACAGGTCCCGGATTTTGGATCTCAGAGCCGCTAGACTGGTGGATCCCTTCGTGAAGTGCACCAGGAACAACTGGTCACGGAAGCTGGTGTTGAGGTTGGAACGCCGGTTTATTGGGAACACCGCCTCAGGTTTGAGCACAAGCCGCTCCAGCTCAGATTTAACCACAGCCGCCTCGAACGACGGTAATCCACGCAATACCAGCTTCAGTGGCTTGCTCGATGGCAGATCGTGCGTGAAGAAGTCAACGTTGTTTTCCTTTAGGAAACATCCTGTTTGATTGTACTCCTCCAGGCTGGAGCACATGATTTTGGTGCCGATGCTGCAAAGCTTGAAGCGAGGTAGCAGCTTGTGTTTTGCCAGTTCGGCACGCAGCTTGGCAACATCCTTCTCCGGCGTGAAAAGCGGGGGAATCCGCTCTCTTGCAGCGATGGGAACGACGTCACCATCGCCATTTTCTTCGGGGAGCACCGCAAACTGGTTGGCTTGCAGTACCCGTTTTCCGGCGTCATCCTGCGACGCGCTGTGCTGGATTACCACCTTCTTTGAAGGGCCCGCTGCTGAATCATTGGTACGTTTACGCACCATTTGTTTCGTGTTGGCAAGTTGCAGTAAACTTGCCAGAACGCGCGAAGGTGGCGACGTTTCCACGGCGCAACGCGACAGCACAAACCGAATCGAAGCGAGAACTCGAGCGAAAAAGAAAACGAACTGAACAGCTCAACAGTCGAGCAAAGAGTGAGCTGAAGTGGAGACGGTAAAACTTTTTGACTTAAATGATCTATATTTCTTGAATTTGTGTGGTTTACATGTATAACTTATCAAGTGACACAGATGCGTCTTTTCAACTTTAGTTCCTGTGAAATTTCAATTATTATTAATTACAGTTCCTAGTCCTATCAGGCCTGTTTTAGAGAATGACCACCTTGGTGGGATTGGTTTGCTTGAAAATTTGAAAAAGAAGACTACTTATAACTACTATTTACAACTACAACTAACCTACAACTACTATATACACCTAACCTACTATATACAAATTGCTTATCAAAGCATGTTCTGATAAATTACATTTTTGTGCAAATTTAGTCTTAATTTCGTTAATTTTGGAATCTATTTTGGCAATGCCTGCCTCTTCATGTAAATTTGTTATTCTAGTGTCGAAAGGACGATCAAGAACCATCCTCAGCACTCTATTCTGAGCGACCTGAATTTTGTTCCTGTGAGTCTGTGCACATGATTCCCACACCGGAGCTGCGTAGAGGATCGCAGGTGCTATTATTTGTTTGTAGACGGCCAGTTTGTTCACCCTTGAGAGGCGGGATCTGCGGCAAATCAGCGGAAACAGACACCTAACCAAGGCAGAACACTTGACTACTGTTTTCTCTACATGCGAACGGAAGAGGAGCTTTTCATCGAACAACATCCCGAAATAGGTTACTTCGGCGGACCACTCAACCCTTGTGCCATCCATGATTACAGTACAAGATGGAGCCGGTTTCAGTTTGGGCGATTGCCGATGGAGGAACATGATCGCTTGTGTTTTGGTGGCATTGATTTTGATTTTCCACGTGGTGGCATAATCAGCAAAGACGTTAAGGCATCGTTGAAGTTTGTTCGTTATTTCGCGAGGCATCCTTTCTTTGACGGCTATTGCGGTATCATCTGCGAACAGGAAAAACACGCAACCGTCGCCGAGGGGAGGAATGTCGGAAGTGTAAATGCTGTAAAGCAAGGGGCCCAGCAGACTGCCTTGCGGGACTCCTGCTGGGATCGAAAACGTGTCTGAGAGACAACCATTCAACGATACCTTAAACGACCTTTGCTGGAGGTAGTTACGGGTGATTTTAATAAGATGTAAAGGAAGGTTGAAGTTACAAAGCTTGTACACAAGTCCATGGCTGTGGACTTGGATACAGCTTTGTTACTTCGGATGTTATTCATTACCCGTACTAGCTGGTGATTGGTGGAGTGCCCCTTTCTGAACCCAAACTGTTCCGGAAGGAGAATGTTATTTTCCTCGACAAACTTGAGCAAACGATTGAGAATGAGTTTCACGAACAATTTGCTCAGCGCTGAAAGGAGGCTGATTGGTCTGTAGCTTGAAGGCAATGTTGGATCCTTACCGGGCTTCCGGATTGGTATGATTTTTGCTACTATCCAGATGCTTGGAAAGTAGTGCAGTTCCAAGCATCTGTTGAAGATAGTGGTTAGAAGAGACTGCACTTTCATGCTGAGTCTTTTCAAGATCAAGTTGAATATACCGTCAAACCCGGGAGCCTTCATGTTCTTGGTGCATTTCAGCGCTGAGCAAATCTGTTGTACTGTAATCATATCCGCCGGAGGCACGACACAAGGGGAGGCATCTAGGTTTTGAACGCATTGCGCAACCTGATCTTCGAGCGGACTTTGGATAGTCGAGCCAAGCAAATGCGATGAAGCGACATGCTTGCCGATCGCATTTGCTTTCTCCTGTGGGGTAATTAAAAGCCGATCGTCATCATTTTCGACTTTGAGAGGTGGAACGGGTTTGGGATGATTTTTCAGGACCTTGGCTACCTTCCAGAATGGTCTGGAGCGATCGTCCAGATTCTGGACAACACGCCCGAAACTTTCATTTCGGAGTGAGTCCATTCTGGAAGCAATCTGCCTGTTCAGATCGGCCATTTCACGTTTTTTGCCCAGGTCTCCAGTCCTCTGAAACTGGCGTCTACGCACATTTCTCAATCGAATCAATAATTGGGTGTGGGAATCAATAGCAACAAACTTACCCCTCACAGGAACTTGTCGAACGCATGTCTCGTCAGCCTCGGATATGGCCTGTTGGAGTCCTTCCAACGCCAGGTCGATGTCATCTACGGTGTCGAGCAGTGGATTTTCATCGATGTTGCTGTCCACCATTCGACCGTACTGCACCCAGTTGACATGGTGGTAGTCTTTACGCAGGCAGCCTCTAGCAGGAACCACGTTGACACCGACTTCAGTCACCACCGGTTGGTGGTCGGAGCTGAGATCGTTGTGCGCCTCCGGCTTGGATAGTCCGATGTTTGACAGGAAAAAGTCTAGCGTGGAGGGATTTCCCGCCGGAGAGATGAAAGTTGGTTCGTCCGGAAATTGCACTGTGTACAGTCCATGTTGTGCGTGGTCGAACAATAGACATCCGTTTCGGTTCCTCTGGTAGTTCCGCCAAGCTTCATGGCGGGCGTTCAGGTCGCCCCCAACGATGAATCGGGAGCTAGTACGGGTGATGGCGGTCAGGTCCTTTTGAATTGGATTCCTAATCCGTTGCTTGCGGTACACTGGCTTGGGATGTAAACAGCGATGAACCGGACGTTTCCAGTTGGTGATTCCACCTCCACACTAATGGCCTCGATGATAGAAGTGCGGATGTGGGGCAGAGTGCAAAACTTGATTCCCTTTCTGACGATGACCGCTACACCACCCCCCCTGGAGCTGGTGCGATCAAGCCGGATAATGTTGTGGTCAGGCAACCAGAAGCTGTCACCGAACTTTAGGTGGGTTTCGGTTAGAAGACCCACGTCGATGCTATGCTTGCGGAGGAAGTCGGCAAGCTCAATCTGTTTAGCTCTTACAGAGCAAGCGTTCCAGGTAGCGATGGTTAGCGGTTTAGACACCATATTGGATGATGAACTTACCGAGCACTTGGATCTGTCCGGGCTTATTGCGGCACTTACGTAGAGCACCGGTCATGTTGATAAAAATCTCCATCAGTTCGTCTGCTGAGAACAGATCGGGATTGTTTGTTTGAGCTGTTGGTTGCCTCCAGAATCCAGGGGGGATGGAGAGCTTTGTCCAGCAGAAGATCCAGACGTTTCTTGAGGGGGCGTGGATCGCACCCTGGGATTCTCTTGTCCACGAAGAGGTGGAAAGTCCTCTGTCCTGAAAGCCGGGGCCTTATCCTTCCTTCGTGCTGGTTGATTGTTGGTGGACGCTTGATTTCGGATGCGCTTGAAATCCTCGCGTTTAGGGCACTGCTTGTTGGATCCTTGGTGAGCACCAACACAGTTGGCGCATTTGGACGCCACAGCTTCATCCGCAGCACATTCGGAGGTGGCATGGTCTTGAGCGCAATTTCCGCAGCGTGGCTTAATGTTGCAGTTGCGGGTACCGTGTCCGAAGTTCAGACACCGCTGGCACTGAGTCACATCGCGATGGCCGCCACGGTATGGCTCCCAGCGAACGATGATGGAATTGATGGACCGGATGGCTTTCAGTGCGTTGAGCGTCACCGTTCCCTTCTGGAAGTGTACCAGGAAAAGGCTATCCGGATACGCCTTCACATTCTCGTCTCTTCTTGTCATTCGATACACGGCACTTGGGGCCAGCTTGTACCGGTCCCTGATTTCTGATTCGATAAACTTCGGGTCGAAGTTTGGTAGGCCCCTGATGACGACCTTGAACGGCTTCTCACCGGGAATGTCGTGGGTAAAGAATTCCACCTTGGAAGTCCTCAGGTGGGCGACGACCACGTCAAACTCCGTTTTGGTACGGAGCATCACTTTAGTGCCGACTCTGCCCAACTTGTATTCGGCTTTAACACCCAGTGTCGCTAGATCCGCAATGAGCACATTAAGATGGGCATTTTTCACTACCAATGGAGGTAGCTTCACTTTTGCCGAGCTCATTTCGGCAGTATTCACGGTTTCGGCAGCGTCACCGAAATCTCCAACATCGCTGTTGTTCGTCGCAGTGACATCGGACTGGCCTCGATTCTTCTTCCTCTTCTTACTGCGTTTTTCCAACACAGCTGGCTGGATATTCCCATCCATGGGGAGAACAGCAAACCTGTTCGAGGTAGGCACACCGGAGCTTCCTTCTCCGGGGTTCTGGACCTTCGCCGGGCTTCGCGACCGATGCTTCCCCATTACGGGGCACACACACACGCACGACAAACCGCGAAAGAGAGAGCGCGAACACTATCGCAATGAACTTTTCAAACAACTCGAGAGAGCGAGCTAACACCGAACTGAACTGCTTGACGATCAAGCAGAGAATGATCCGATCGGAGACGGTAAAACATATCTGGTGCCTCTATATATGCAATTATATTAACATTTAAAGTCCATCCTATTTAACATATTCTGCACAAAAGAAACTTTCTGCTCCGCCCCATTCATAAAAAACTGCGGGAAATCCTATCAGGTTCTGAACCGGAAAAGATATAAAACAGCGCTGGTGTCATGCTTTTGCTCATTTTCGCTTCGGACGGCGGGGCACTTGGTCCTGCAGTAAGCAGGACCAAATCAGCGGCTAAAGGTGGATCACGGCGTGACCACAATAATGATGTAAACCCCCTCCCCCTTCACAACAATCTCTCCCCCTCCCTCAACAACCTCTCCTAACCCCCCACCACCACTCATCAACAACCTTTCCTAACCCCTCCCCCACTCATCAACAACCTTTCCTAAACCCCCCCCCCCCACCCCTCAAATACCGCTCCTAACAAATCAATATCTATGTGTCGGCCACATACTTAAAATATGCACATATAAAAACCATGCGTGACCACACATACTATTCATTTGCGTGTAAATTTCATGTGTACTTCTGAGTGGATTCTGTTTATGTATGGTCAAATGAAAATCATGTGGAATTTCACATGGATATTTGTCAAGAAAAATGTGTAAATTGTTTTGAGTCAACCATAACCGAAACATTGAAATACTTGAAAATTTTAAGATAAAGTATAATAGTCAAAAATGCATGAAAAACATAAATTTTGTGTGGTTCTACGTCATACTGCGGTCGTGTCTAGGACACAACCCTTTACTTTTTTTCTTTTTTCGAGCTTCATTTGACATTATTTCTGAACGCGATCGACTACTTTGATCAAACTTGCACCAGTTGTTCTCTATAGAAGTGTAAGCAAACCACCCAAGTAACCGGTAAGCATTTGAACGAAGTCCTAATTCTGTTCTATATCCGCATATAGAGCAGTGATTTAATGCTAATGATGCACTATCTGATAATAGGGCTGCTTTAATACTAAAAAGGCGAAATTGCGGGCCTTATAGTGCAACCATGGTAGCCCGGCACTAGCACTTTTAATGCTTACTCAGGGCTGGTATGATAAACTTCAAATATAACCGTATCCATTCCCGGATATTTTTTCCCTTTTTTATTTGCAAAAGATTGAGCTGTTTAAGTAACCAAATGCCACCCGTCATTCATAGACCAGAAACAAAAGGAATTAAATATGATAATTCATGATTTCTTTATTATACCCAAGTGCCTTTTGTATCCATTTTCAATATTTGTGTTTCATATACTGAAAATTACTGGTAGTGAGACTCGAACCGGGACCTTCTGGAGCAACAATCATGTGTCTGTATACGCTAGGCTATAGATGATGATGATAATTGTTTTGAAAATTGGCCTTTAAATGGTTTGAAAGATTTGATTGCTACCTCACAAATGCCACCGAAGTGAGGCGAGCGTGCAGGGATGAACTGGAGCTTGATCCCGTTGTCTATGCAATAGTTTGTCCTTTTGTCACTGCGACGAAAGCGATACACGACGCGGCAGATATATCGGCGCAGATTTCGATGTACACGGCCTTCACCACCAGCCATACAAAAAGCGAGACTTACATTTTTACCGACACGCCGACACACGAGTGACGCATTGACGAACTACTGCTCGAGCTAGTTCACGACCCCAGAGTGGCCAGAATCGTTGACGTACAGTAGCAAGCAGCAGTGAAGGTCCACCAAGCAAGGTTTTGATGTGTATTCCTCACATGATCATCAAGCTTAGTTTGTGGTTGTACGGCAACAAGATCGTAAAACGGGTATCGAATGGTGCGTTTGAGTAGCGTAAACGACCATCGATTCGTAGCAACCCGAATTCGTCCTCGAAATGGTTCATGTTGCAAAGAATCTATGAATTCTGCTGGCGTGTATTTCGTAATTTCCTCCGGGAAGGAGGAACGTTGAGCAAGGCAAGCTAGAACATTAAGCACTCGATCACGTTCGTTGTGTTCGATGTGTTTGAAACAGTTCTATAGATTGTACCGTACTCAAGTATATCAGAAGGAAGGCATCTAGTCGTAGGTTTGGAAATTGTAGCTATTGCTACCTCTACCACTGTATGTGCTCCTGTCATCGTCGACTTGACTTGAGACCTTACCATCAATCATAGTAACTGGTCGAAAGGCGGTAGCAGAACCCAGCCCCTCCACCCCCTACCCATGTCTCCTCCAGATCATCAAGTCGACGATGACAGGAGTACATACAGTGGTAGAGGTAAAAATAGCTGCAATTCCCTAACCTACGAGTAGATAACGACTTGAGTGCGTTACAATCGATAGAACTGTTTCAACACATCGTAGGTAGGGTAGAGCGCTACTCCGTCGTAATCGCCCATCTCTGTTCTATCTATCAGAAAAGATCAATAATATCAATGATTTCACCATGCACAAATCAAAAATATGTTTGTTCCGATGCGTTAGTTCATTAGCTATCCTATCACCATAAATACTATTAGAAGGCATTGTATGAATATTTACGCTCATTGTTCTCAAAACAAAAGAAGCGCTCCTAGCGTTTATTCGTAGGACGAAGAAAATCTAATTGCGTTTCAATGTGTTAGGACGGAATTGAAACTCGTAGGACGAATCAAGAAGCAGTATTAGATTTTAAACAATATCTCAACAATTTGTGACTCACCATCCCTCTCCAACTGGGGAGCTTGGTAAAGAGAGAGATGATCAACCCGATTCGTACCTTCCTCAAAGTTGTCCTTGCTCGCTGTCTACTCCCCAGACAACCAGAATGCACGTATATTCAAAGTTGGTTCTGTTATTTTCAAACATATCAAGAGCCACATGTGAAAAGGGCATACAAGCTTTTTGTAAACAAACATTTGTAGGATCTCTTCTCGCCATCAGAGGTTCGCCCATGCAAACTAACAACATCATCGGGAAGGGGAAACCTTCCTCTATCTGACGATGTTGATGGTTTGCGTTGGTGTCATATATGGTGGTGGTGGCGAGGAAAATGCATAATAATGTTTGTTTACAAAAAACTTGTATGCCTTTTTCACATGTTGTTCTTGATATATACAAACAAACAATTCGTATAGAATGCACTGGATCTGATGTTAGAAGAAGCCTCTTAAAAAAATCTTCTATATTCGCAATTCTGCTGAACTTCCTTGCATGATTCTCTCTGAATCTCCGGATGCACTTGCTGCGTGCTTCCTGGGCCTCTTCACTACACATCCCAATCGGTAGCATGATGTGGGTGGCTCCGTGTATCAATACTTTATGAGCCGTAGGAGAAAGTGGATACCAGCCATACAGCTTCACGTATAAATTACGTGTAGGGTAACTGATGATGACCTGTTTAGGCCGGTTTCACACGACGTCAACATTCATGTCGTATTTTTTTATGAATTCAACATATAATTATGAAAATTGCGCGATTTGGGGAAAGATCTACCTTTCTTGTTTCTAATAATAACATATAAAGTTATTAAAGTTCGTATTCAGCAAAGAATCATGATGTTGGTTGGACCTATACTGATCTTTGTTGGACCTAAAAAATGATGATGGTTGGACCTATTTTTGTAAATGCTAGTTTAGCCTATATTTGTTCAAAAACTTTGTTTAGATCTTATTGGTATCATTAAAAACCCTTTTTATACAGTTTTTATGAATTTGCTTTTTAAAAAAATCAAGAAATTTGAGTTTAACTTCGTCTAAAAAAAAAGTTCACTTTCCACGCATTAGCTATTCATCATGGCTCATTTTCTCGGAAATCATTGACCCGATTTGGAAATTTTTTAACGTCAAACTATAGGTATTGTGGTCCCATTGAAAGCTATCGAATATTTTTGGAATCAGTCAACTGGTTCCGGAGATATGGCTGGAACAAGTACCAACTTAATTCCGGTTTTATAGTTTTTTTTTTCGGAAATAAGTTTCAGTTAGCAATTTTTAGTTTGTTAACATTTTATTTCAAGTTAATTCACACACAAAAGGTGTATGAGAAGTGCTCAATGTAAATTCATATTAACAGATTCTTTCGGCGCTTTCGTGGTAGTTCGGAAATCGGTGGTTACCCTTTCAGCCAACCTGACGATGGAATTACTCCTTTAAATTTACGCCCAACTATTGACGCAAGGTCTTTAGCAGCTTCAAGATCTTTTTGGTGGTCTCGGGACTGCCAGAAGTAGTGCACATACAAACCCAATCCACTAGCTGGTTCTCCAAATCAAAACTCAACACTTTTTTCCTTCCATATTTCTTGCCGTGGCTTCCCTTAACTTTTGCGTGAAGTGTCGATTTCGGAATATTGTACCTTTTCTGTGCCTGAAACGCGGTAAGTGATTTATTTCTTACTAAAAGAACAGCCTATTGAAGATTTTCGACCGTATAACTCTTTTCTTTAGCCATTTTTTCAATCGTAGAAACTGATCACTCGGCCAAAACGAAATCGAATTTCAAATCAGCTGCGCATGAAGGATGTAGACAAACCGAAGCGCACCTAGCGGCCGTCTTAGGAAACACATAGGTCCAACCATCATCATGCGTAGGTCCAACCATGATCATTTTTATCTATTCGAATTTCGTCAATTATTCAAACATTTTAGTGAAACCAATGGATAAATGGCGTACTAACGTGTTGTTTACACCTTAAAGCAGTATTTTACTGCATGAAAATAAAAATAAATGTAAAAAATATTCCTTTTTTTGTATGTTTGAAAGTAAGGCATGATGACGAGCTAATGCGTGAAAAGTGAACTGTTTTGAAAACACATTGAAACTCAATTGTTTTGAAGCTTTTTTTTTCAATAAAACACCCATGAAAATCGAAGGAAAAGAGTTTTTTTTTATGATAGTGAAGTGATCTTTGAAAATAAAAATTAGCGTTCATCAGTTTTTGGATAGGTCCAACCAGAATCAATTACCCTAGTATCCGCATATTGTTCAATCTCATTGATGTTTACATTCCTTCTATTGTTGATCGCACACAAGATTGTATGGAAACGTTCCAGAAGATGCTCGTCGATGCCTGTAATCTGCGCAACGGTCCGCCAATTTTCAAAAAACTTTCGGGCCGTATTTCCGACGTTGGAGTTCCCTCCAGCAGGTCTTGGTTCGTTTATCCGCAAACCAAGTTTCTCCTTGAGCATCTGCTGGATTTCTGTTTCTCTTTGCTTAACAGCCACGTTTGCTCTACTGACACGCCATGAAGGTTTTCCCAAAACGAGCTTATTACATATTTCATTGTCAGCATCGCATGTGAACAAAAAGTATATAGGTATATTAACCTGAATGAAATTTTCAACAACATTTCCATGCAGCGAATATAAGCGTGCAGAGGGGACATTCCGAATTTGTACTTTGCTGGATCGTTCGGGTCATCTTCTCTTTTGACAGTGTTTAGATTTTTCCCCGCACGACCACAAATATAACAGGATTGAGTATTGGTACCGGTAACATCATTCACAACTTTTGACCGGTATATGGTTGGATTTAGCAAACCGATTTGCCTTTCCATACGTCTCAACTTGTTGTGACGTTAATTGTGCATTTTCTTTGGAAAATAGTAATTTTATTGGGTGACATAAAGTAACTGATGATGGTAGAGTATTGTCCCAAACAATTTCCTCCGTAGCTAACCCAGTTTCCTTTGCTACTATACGCAGAGGGACGGTCGAGAATACAAATATGTGCGAAACACTATACTTCTCATCTTCACCGTCTTCGAGCACGTCACTAAAACCTTACTTATATTTGGCGTGATTACTGCTGCCATCACACCCCAACTTGTAGATAACGGTTAGTTCATAGCTACCATAGAACTGTTGCAGTTTTTCAACAGGAACCTGACTGTTTATTAAGCGGTTCGTAATGTGGTCCAGAAGTTCTTGAAGCCTGACTTCTGCCACGGATGGCAAAATCGATATGCCTGTATAAGGAATAAGTGTAACTACAGTTTAAGTTCATCCTATAGTCCCTATTAAAATTTTCCTGATGGATGACGAATTTCCTTTGCTTCGAAAACGAAGCCATAGCTAAACTACCGGAACCACGCATCCTGGTTGGGGATCTGAACGGGCACCACCCAAGCTGGGGCTGCCCCCGCTCCGACCCTCGAGGTGTTACCCTGGTCGATATTTTCGAGAAGAAAGACATGGTGATCCTGAATGACGGTATGCCCACGTACTTTAACGGGCGGCATACTTCTGCCATCGACGTCTCTGCTGTCAGCCGCTGCTTTGCCGGAAAAACTCAGTGGAGCGCGAACACGGATCTCTATGGTAGTGACCACTACCCCATCAAAGTTCATCTTTCCACCGCCATCTTCCCGATGACAACACGGAGGCCATGATGGCGCTATGAACAAGCGGACTGGGATAGCTATGGTGAAGCCTTTCAGTCCTTGTTACTACAGTGTAATCCGAACAACATTGAAGACTTTTCAGAAGTGGTATACGAAGCAGCAACAGCAACTATCCCAAAGACCAGCAGCGTTCCGGGGCGAAAAGCGCTACGCTGGTGGAATGAAGATACGAGGAAAGGCGTTAAAACCCGGCGTAAAGCACTTCGCCGTGTAAAGCACCTTCCTATCGGACATCCCGACCGCGAGGACGCTCTCCGTCACTACCATGAGTTGCACAATCAATGCCGGCAAGAAATCCGTGTCGCCAAACGAACCAGCTGGATGGACTTTCTCGAAGGAATGAATTCGTCACAGTCTTCGGCCGACTTATGGAGGCAAGTCAACGCCCTCAGTGGGAAACGGCGCATGACACCGCTCCATGTACAGATTAACGGTGAAGCTGTTTCTGACCCTGTAATTGTAGCGGATGAACTCGGCTCGTACTTTGTCGATCTCGCAGCCATCGAGAAGTACGAAGACGAGTTCAAGCGGAAAGCTAAGCTTTCGACGTCATCCATTGCAAGTTTTTCTGTTTCTTCTGACGCTGGAAACTCGGACATCAACCAGGTCTTCTCCCGGCAGGAATTACAGCATGCCCTCCGCTGCAGCAACGGAAAGTCGGCGGGTCCCGATGAAATCGGGTACCCTCTACTCAAGAGGTTACCAACGCCAGGCCAGCTACGGATGCTGGAGCTTTTCAACAAGCTCTGGCTCACCAACTCGTATCCAGCGTCGTGGAAAGAGAGCTTAGTCATTCCCATCCCAAAAGCCACTGAAACAACCCGTGAAGCTAGCAAGTTCCGACCAATAGCCTTGACATGCTGTATGGCCAAGGTTCTGGAGCGAATGGTCAACAGGAGGCTAAAGCATTTCCTTGAAGCCGAAAACCTGCTAGACCATCGACAGCACGCCTTCCGTCAAGGGTACGGAACGTCAACTTATTTTGCAACATTAGGGGAGGTCCTCAAGAGTGCCAACGATAGCGGTCTCCACACCGAGATCGTCTCGTTGGATATATCGAAGGCCTTCAACAGGACGTGGACGCTCCTCGTCTTAGAGCAGCTTGTCAACTGGGGGCTGTGTGGTCCACTTCATCAAAAATTTCCTGACCGATTGCTCTTTCAGAGTCGCAGTTGGCAACACGAGGTCCCAGCTTTTCAGAGAAGAGACGGGTGTCCCACAAGGTTCAGTTATCGCCGTTACCCTCTTCCTTGTGGCCATGAACGGAGTTTTCGGAGGACTGCCACAAAATGTTTACATTTTCGTGTATGCAGACGATGTACTTATCGTAACTACCGGCCCAACAGCAGCACGTAACAGGATCAAGGCCCAGGCAGCAGTCTCCGCTGTAGCCAGATGGGCCAGCGCGGTAGGTTTCCAACTTTCGGCCACCAAAAGCGTCAGGTGCCACGTGTGTCCATCCCGGCACCGTGTCAGCGGGCCACCTATTAAAGTTCAAAGCCAGCCCATACCACTGAAGAAGACGGTCCGTATTCTGGGGGTACTTGTTGACCGGTCCCTTAACTTCGAGCAGCACTTTAAGGCGATCAAGAACGACTGCCGCAGTAGGATCAACTTGATCCGCACCATATCTCGCCCCCACCGGTCTAACAATCGCGACACTCGTTTCCGGGTTGCAAGAGCCGTCATCGATAGTCGCCTACTGTATGGTCTAGAGATGACGTGCATCGCCACCGAAAAGCCGGGGTTGTAATTGGAGTAGCCGGAATTTCAGCACCGATGAGTAGCAGCCTACCGCCACAATGCTCGGTTTTCTTCGCCGAAGCTGCGGCCATCTTTGTTGACGTTACAACACCCTCGGACCGGCCCATACTGGTGCTATCCGATTCGTATAGTGTGATACAAGCCCTTACATCGGAGACCATGACTCACCCCTGGATACAGGGTATTGCGGAGGCCACACCTCCGAACACGGTGTTTTCCTGGATCCCTGGGCACTGCGGTATCCCAGGAAACGGCGAAGCCGACAGCCTGGCAGGGTCTGGACCAGCTGGGAAGCAGAGTGGTGCCAATCCCAATCCCTCTTCATTCGAAGAATCAAAGGAACGACGAGCAAGTGGACGGATATGTCGAAACTACGGGACCAGAAGGTGGTTTCTCGTCTTAGGACAGGCCATACAAGGATCTCACATAGTTTTGGTGGGACGCAGTTTGCGGAACCACAGCATCGGTGGAACACATCCTATGCCTGTGTCCACAATACCAACAACTACGGGAGCAGTACGCACTTCCCAACAGCATTAGGGACATACTGGGCGACGAACCTTCCACTTTAGCGACAGTTATTTATTTCCTCAAGGACGCTGGGTTATACAACAACATTTAAGTCCTTTTAACTTTCTTTTGGCTGACGGTACATCTCTACCGGACGGGGGATTACCCCTCCTACGGTGGAGCTCCGATCTCTTTCAAAACCGTGATATTCAACACTCTACCAAATATTTTTTTCTGTACGTGATCCAACAGCTCGGTCACACCTTTCCCTTCCATTAAAAGGTTAACCAGCACCTTATTTACAATTAATATTCCTGAAAATAATTATGATCAATAAAAGTCCTGCCATACTTGTGAAAACACACTTACTTTCCGTCATCTTTGAAACCCTTGAGCTTCAGCGCGTGCAATTTTCTTGTAAAATACTGAATAATAATAATACTGTAAAATACTGAATACTGAAAACTTCGACCGACTCACAACTGGCGACACTAGAGATTCGATACTCGGTACTACAAGGCTGGATACTAGGGATTTGATTGAAATTTACTTCGTCAGATTATTTTCGGTAAACGATCCGCAGTATTGAAGGTCTTGAATAGTTCTGATCATAATGTCAGTTTTCATACTCTCCGAACCAATGAAATCCAAATGCATAGACTACTTTGAAAATTATAAAAATGTTAGATTTAGCTCGGAAATTGCTGAATCAATGTAGAAAATAGCAGCAGGTTTGTTTGTTAAGAAATTTAGATCGAATGCAAAAATCAGGTGACTACGGTGGGCTGGGCACATCGTAACAATGTTGGATAACTACCCAATGAAAATGGTTCTTGGTAGCGACCCGACTGGAACAAGACGAAGATGTGCGCAGCGAACAAGAAGGATCGATCAGATTGAAGGCGGCTTACCTAGTGAGTTGCCAAACAAGATTAGGAATGATGGTCGATGAAATCCGTCTTTTAACAACTGTAACTGGCTCATCCGATTTCAAGGACCTGGAATGCCGTACCGGTCTAGTACCAATTTATGTAAAAAATCTGCCAAGAACAAGGTGATATTCTACAACATAAAATCTAGCAAAGCGAGTATCCATACCCAAATGAATTAGCGATACTCGAGAACAAAGGAACAGTCCTGTTCTTTTCATCGTCTGATCCGTTTCCTAGACGAGTATGTCAATGGGAAGCCAAATTGGAGCAACTCCAGGAGCCCGTGATGTTGCGTGATATTGTCATACGACGCTTTCAGAACGCGAATATTGTTCTACCCAAGTCGGTTACAAATAAAAGTTTGTAAACAAAAACGTGACAACAATTAATCACTATTGAATCTACACTTCGATACGAGATGCAAGAGTTAAACCACGTGATTACACCGTCATGAATCATTTGACACTTTGTATAGCAGAATGACTGTTCTGTACGAGAATTGTTGAGCGCGGAGCTTTGCGGGAAAACGCGCAAAAACGAACGACAGCTGACCCAGTGCATGAAAAATAAATATACATTGAATTTTTTAAGGGGGTGACAAAAGAAAAACTTGAGATTTATAACAGCCTTATAACTTCGAAAAAAAAACTATAACATATACGTGTTTCGTTTACTACTTGCAAACTCCTTCAGTATCTAGTTATAGTCTATAATTAGACACTGAAGATGTTTGCAAGTAGTAAACGAAATACGTATATGATGTAGTTTTTGTTATGTGATAGTGAAAGTAAATATTGAAAGTGAAAGAAATACGATAGTAGTAGAGCTAAAAGGAAAAACAACGTAATAAGGTATACAATTATCCTACTAAAACGCTCATCAATAAGTTAAGATAGTAATATTTGATAAGGGGTTTTGATCGAAATTCCGTCCTACTACGCCCAACTCGCACTTTACCTCTCTTTTTTGTACGGCGTTGAACAAAAAATTGACCATTTCTGTCAAAGATGACTTCTAAATTTATTCACCTTTCCATACGTACGGTTGCATTTGATAAAGAGTCACAAATTGTTGAGATATTGTTTAAAATCTAATACTGCTTCTTGATTCTAAATTCGTCCTACGAGTTTCAATTCCGTCCTAACGCATTGAAACGCCATTAGATTTTTTTTGTCCAATGGATAAATGTAGAAAAGGGGGATTTGCTAGGAGCGTTTCTTTTATTTTGAGAACAATGAGCGTAAATATTCATACAATGTGCTCTAATAGGATTTATGTTGTAGCTAATGAACTAACGCATCGGAACAAACCTATTATTTATTTATGCACGGTGAAATCATTAATATTATTGATCTTTTCTGATCCATAGAACGGAAATGGGCGATTACGAAGTAGTAATTCCACATAAAGATCATAAAATCTTAATTTGATGCCATCCCAGTCCCATACAATAGGTAATCCACTTTTTGAAATGCGGGCGTGAATTAGGGGGCCTCACAGTCTAGTTAGTAAAGGCATGGTATTACCAAGCCGGAGGCGGCGGGTTCGATTCCAGGTCCGGTCGTGGGAATCTTTCGGGTTGAAAATTTTCTCGACTTCCCTGGCCATAGAGTATCATTGAACTTGCCACACAATATACAAAGACATGCATTGGTATTGGCATTGAAAGCTATCAATTAATAACTGTGGAAGTGCATTTGGAACACTAGGTTAAGAGCACACAATAAGCTAATATGCGCTAAGCAACAATCTTCAAAATGTAAATAAGAAGAAGAAGTTATTCCGCTACTTCGTTTCCTTCGGACTTAACCTTGCCCATGTACATATGTAGAACAATGATAAATATCGAAATATCAATTGAAATCGATTCATTATCATCCAAACATAAGGCACACAATGCACTATGATCGTAGTAATTTTAAAATGCATTTGCCGTCTTCCCGCGAAGTTAACTATAGTCGAAGACCTCTTTTATATACGATTTTTCGAATTTGATTTGCTACCTCGCTTCATCATTTTTCATGAGACACGATCAGAATCAACAATCTAGGTACGGAACCATAAATCACATATATTTGCCATTAGCTTTCATAAAAAATTTAACTCATCTCCAGTTGTCAATAATCGTCTTAAATTTGTCATCAACTTTTCGATCGTAAAGGCTGTTGCTCTTTTACCGTAGATTACAGGTACACATTAAATTACCCTCTCCCGTTCGTGACAGACCTCGAGCGATGAGAGCGTGAGTTCCTTTTTCTCTCTCTCTCGCAGCATCCAACCAACCAACCAGCCATGCAACCGCGCTCGCCATTGCTCATTTTCCCCCATTTCCACATGGAAAACTCCAGTTTTCCAACAAAACTGTTGATCCGCGGTCGCAAAATCCCCCGGAGAGCAAAAGCAACCGGAGAACCAGACTGTGAAAGAGAGTGAGAGTTTACTACTCTCTGCTCTCCACAACGTCTCTCGCTCATCGAATGAACCCCCCAGCGTGTACCAAAATCCTGCTCCAATTGGTCGTCGTTCTCGCGGGTTCTCGCTCTCTTTCAATCTCTCTCAGTAGCCCTTGCACTCCACGTGTAAACATCAATATCACGCACCGCACACCATCCATCGCCGCCCGGTCGGCGGTAGTAAATCTTTCCAGCTACCAACCAACCAGCTGCTGCTGGTGGTGTGGATGCTAATATTATTGTTGCCTTTCGCCCACCCACCAACACCGCACTGCACACGCACACCTGGCGAAACATGGTGGTGCATTCTACTCTCGATATGGGATTCCGATTTCGGTGAACCTTGCCCTCGCATATCGCATGAAGATAGGTAGGCCAGTAGCTAGCATTGCATTGAGTGCGGTCGTGTGAGTTGTTGTTGGTTGATGGACCACCACCACCGCCGCCGCCGGTTGAATGCACAGACAGCGAGCGTGCATTGAAAGGCTGCGTGATTTAGGTGTCTGTAGGCCAACATCGCAGGTTAGTGGGTTTTGATTCCATGGGTGTTTCTGGGAAGAGATAAACTAACTGATGATGCAAGTAGGGTAGCGACCCCATCCAAACTCTTCCCCCTCCATATCTCGCTCATTATGTTGGATTCGTGTTATTGGCAACGTATTGCAACGTTTTGTGGACTTTAAGTTAAACTAATCAAACATTATTTTTTTGTGGTGGATCTTTCGTGGGGAAGGGAATTGTAAAGGTCTTCCCATGAAGTGATTTTGATGTAAGAGATGTTTATATTACGAGGTCCTCACCAAATAGGCTGTTTTCCCCCCTCTGTTCGGGACCTAACATCACTGCGACCATTAATTTGGTCTATTGTAGTAAATTCCGTGTCCTTAGTTTAGTGCATGTCGTATTACTCCATCACTATTGAGAAATGCATTACTCCATCACTATTCTTGCATTTATTGCAATGATCCGACTCTAATTGAAAGGTCCCGCTATTTAAACCCGTCGGAGTGTTGAAACACCCTCCAAAGGTGCGCCCCTTTGTCAGTCAAAATTGGATTCCTTGGCAACAAAATTAAACAATGACACCGATAATGACCATGCATCAGAACTCTAGTCTCATTTTTTCCTTGTTTCAAGTTCATCCTCGGTGGACTAAGCCGAGTTTTGTCGCTATCAACAAGGCATAAAAAATAACAAGGACTACCCAAGTAACAATTTTGGTTTTATGAGGGTTCTGTAGACCATTATTTGGACTTGTAGAATGCTATAAAACCTCTATAAAGCTTGCAATGTTACTTGGATAGGATGTGTTCCTTTGATTACTGAAAAATCCTGTTCCCCTAGTTTGAAGTAGTCAGGACTAGGCTTCGGTGGTAGATCTTATCCCGTAACGTATTACGAAAAGGTGATCTACCCACGCTACGGGGCTGATGCTTCCTTTGGCAAATATGTTCGGGAGTAAAAAGTCTTCAAAGCTATGGCTGGTGTATTACATAATTTACACACTAGATGGCGTCAATACGAAAATAATCAAGTTACGCTATCTTATATTCACAGATCGTGCACATATGGAAGCTTCTTGTCTTCGGCAAAGATGGACAACACAGCCTAGAATAGTTACACTCATCCATCAGGGTGCGCTAGTGCTATTATTCTTTTAACTTAACATCTTGACTAGATAAAAGGTTCCTATCTTGAACACTGTTATTCAGATGGACTAGGCCTATTCTATGGTAAAAAAATTAGTTCATAATGTGTCCTCCACTCGGTGCTAGTTGATATTCATTTTGAATTCGCTATAACTCTAAATATTGATTATATAGAATGTTTTGTAACCTCTTGCTACTCAGAAGGGAAAATGTTTCAGGGTTTTAGCTGAGCAGTGGGTCGCTTATAGTCACTGAGCACTTTCACATAAACCTCAACATAAGTCACTCACCCTAGCAGGAGCAAAAGTCATCGTCCATTGTTAGTTCCTGATGCACGAAACGGTTACCAACCATAACTTTAGACAAAGGTGAAAAAGCTCCAAGGTAAAGGTCATAGATTTCAGTGGGCTTCAGAGATCGAAGCCTGGATACCCCTTTCGGGCAAGATAATTGTAAAAAAATACAAAGATGGCGTATATAAATATCTTAGGGAGTGCTTGCTTGGAAATTAAGTTGACACCTATTCTAGTTTAACATGCTTGCTTTGCTTTTATTAGCCCCACCTGGGACTTCTTTTGTGTATGGAAAAACAAGAGAGAGAGACATCACTATAGGTGTACTTGCGGTTTGACGGCAGGCGGCAGGCGGTGCTTCACTGTCCGGTCACCGTCGGGTTCGACCGAATTCCGGGAATTTTCGGGATGCCCGACGGGTGATTCCTTTACCGATCCCAAATCGGTACGCTGGAGAGATCGTGGTGGCTTTGATGATGTTCGGTGAAACAGGCGCTTCTCTGTCCAGTCACCGTCGGGTTCGACCGAATTCCGGGAACTTTCGGGATGCCCGACGGGTAATAATCGACGGCTTGTCGACGCTTAAAATTGGTTGGTTCTAGTTGATGTGGTTGCACTGCTTCGAGGGCAAACACGTGCCGTTTTGTCGCTACTTATGGCGACGGGAAAATGGCGGCCAGGATGTTTCTTCCTGTTTATATGAAATCAATCCCAAGATGACGTTGGAGAATAGCTTGGCCTTGGCAATATCGACGCGCTTTTATTGACAATCGAGTTCCGGTGTATCTGCGGACGAGATAAGATTTTCTGGGGTTTATCCCCAGAAAGGAGAAAAGAAAAGGCCCAAATACGGACCTTTTCTTGCAACTTGAATTGGAGGACGCTGTTGGCTTTTGTTTCCTACGACTCTACTTGTTTAACTGGTTTAACTCTTAACGTACTATCAAACATTCCCAAAATTAGTATATACACTTCTATTTCACGATTGGCGTACTTCTACGATAGTGACAAACGGAAAGCGCCCGACCTATGCCTTGAACCTCTTTTTTTAAGATCTCAAAACCCAAAGTTTAACCATTTCCTATTCGTAATGGTTGGCAACTATATCGACAGGAACTCATTGTCGATTACACCGATGGGTTCGGATGTCGGCTCGAACCGCTGTCAACAAACGGCCTGTGTGAGATATGTAACGCGTGCTCAATAAATAAATCGATGGCTCTGTTGACGTAGGATTACGTCTTTCGGCAACATATTGGGGGTGCAATTTCAAAAAACCAAAATCGACCGCGGGACGAAAATAGGTCAGGTTTTGACCACATATACCTCTGTCAATAGTAGATGAATTTTAATTCTAAATAAGCCAAAGAATTGGGAATTTATCTACCAATCTGCTAAATTGAATACTTTATTAATTTTCAATAGGTCACTATTGAAAAATACACAAATGTCCAACTGTTGCAATGGTGATCAAAATTATCACCGATTTCCTGCAAACAGCGCATTCCCTAACACAGATTTAAAAATCGAATTCAATTCAATTCATTCACCGTGTGTGGTGGTGCCCGGTCGTCAACGTCAGCAGCAGCAGCAGTAATTAGCGTGTGGCGTACCCCACGAAAGGCAGCCTGCAAGCAGTGAGTTGCAGAACCCACATGAGCACCCATAGAAGGAGGAAGAAGCCGCTGGATCGAAATCAGTTTCCTCGTGAGTAGCTGTGGGCAGGGGTGGAAACAGTTGACGTTTTTTACTACACTCGCTTCGTTGTCGTGCGCGACAGTCTGGTTGTATTCATACACTTATGATCTACCGTCATCTCTCTCACACAACACAACCGGTAGAATAACATTCGGGCAAAAATAAAATTATCTAATAACTATCATATGACATGAGTGATTCCGTTCTAATTCCTAAATTTGGTGTAAATTAAACCATTTATGATCAAAAATGTTATTTCTAGGACATCATTGCTTGCTATTTTCCGAATTCATACAAGCACAACATCAGCAGCTCTTATTATGAGAAAAACTAAAATACATATTTTCGTGACGGTCTTCGGCGACAGTGTCGTATGACAGAGCCTGTCGTATGACATTTGAGTTTGGTACTGTACTATGATAGCTTGTTTTGCAAGTGTCGGAAGCAAAGGCAGTCGATTATCACAGAAACTGTGACGACTACCGTGACTGCTTACAAGACTGGCTGTGGGTCATCTATGCCAAGCGTGTCAACCTTGCTCCAAACAATTAACAGCTCGCCAACCACAACCCAATAGCTCAGCATTACTCAACCATCACGACTAAACGGTCCTTTTCAGGACCACCACAAATTTGTTAAAGAGTATGTTTTGGATATTGTAAAGTTTATCAATCGGATGTCAGTTCCCGCAGGCAGCTAAGTATCAAAGCTCAACCTGGTCTATAGAAGGTGTGGAATTGTAGGCCTGAATGTATTGGTGCAATTAGTTTTCACTCGGTTTTCATTTCGATTCGCACGATTCGTTTACTCAGTCACCCTTGTAGTGGCTCATAATGTTTGTTTCGATCGGCATAGGAAATTAATATTAATTATAGAATTTGTGTATGTTATCAAAATTTTTGAATGGTCTGCCACTAAATGTTGAGATAATTAATTGATTATTGAATATCACACTGTGTATACCATGAAAAAGCAGCCTGTTTGTGAGTTCCATATAACATACAGCTCGCCAGCCTTATCCGTGTTTAACACCCTAATAGATCAGCATTACTCAACCATCACGAGAAAACGGTCCTTTTCAGGACCATCATAAATTTGGTAAAGAGTATTTTTTTTACGTAGGATTACGTCTTTCGGCAACATATTGGGGGTCCAATTTCAGAAAATAAAATTCGACCGCATTACGAGAAGAGGTCAGGTGTTGATTACATACATATAACTCTGTCAATAGCAGATGGATTTTAATTCTAAACAAGCCAAACGATTGGAAATTTAGGTGGCAAATTTCTACAATGAACACTTTATTAATTTTCAATAAGTCACTATTGAAAAATACACAATGTCCACCTGTTGCAATGGTGATAAAAATTATCACCGATTACCTGCAAACAGCGCATTCCCTAACACAGATTTAAAAATCGAATTCGAACCTGCCTCACTAAACGGTGCTCATTTAATCACCGTGTGTGGTGGTCTCCGGTCGACGGTGTCCGCAGCAGCAGCATCAGTAGCAGCAGTGCTTTCAGCGTGTGGCGTTGAACATCGTTATCCAGTACACCACGAAAGGCATCCTGAAAGCAGCGAGCATGCATAGAAGGAAGACGAAGCCGCACCGCGATCGAAATCAGTTTCCTCGTGAGAAGCTGTGGGTCATCAATGCCTAGCGCGTCAACCTTGCTCCAAACAATAAACAGATCGCCAGCCTCATCCGTGTTGAACACCCTAATAGCTCAGCATTACTCAACCATCACGACTAAACGGTCCTTATCAGGACCACCAAAAAATTGTTAAAGAGTATTATTTGGACAATTGTCAAGGTCATCAGTTCCCGCAACCAGCTAGCTATCAAGACTCAACCTGTCTATAGAAGGTGTGGAATTGTAGGCCTGATTGTATTGGTGAGATTAATGATATCGTCTGAGCATTTTCCTGAGACGGAGCTGTTCCGCTGGTAGGAAGTAATAAAAATCCACATATAGAATTTGAAAGAAGTGGGAATAATTCGCTTTAGGTGCATATTCAGGTAAAAAAGTGAACGACAAGTTAAATTTATTAGTCAGTGACAATCATTTGTTTTCCCGGAAAATACTGTTTAATATAAATGATTTTTCTTCATACAGTTTTACCTGCTTTACTACCAATCCCCAGAAAGACAAAAAATATTCAAATTTGTGAGAAAATTTGCTCTCACGAGCTCAATTTCTCAATTGGGTTCTTTAAGGGTATTGAGGTAAATGCATATTCGTAATCTGCATTAAAAATGGAACCCAGTCCCAAAATTTCATCAATTTTGGCACACTGGAACTATTTTAAATAAGTACGATTACATTTGCAAAAATCACCTAATTAGCGCCCCTCGGTGTCACTTTGTATGGGAGCGAGCTGTCAGTTTGTCAGATTTAAAAATCGAGATGAAAGTGCGTGGGGTTGAAAAAAATATCGCTGTGCTCAGAAAACGAAGCTCTTTCAGATGATATATTAAAACCGATATATTTTTCATAATTAAAGAACCCAATTGCCATGTTTTTTATGACACCCAATTTGTGATTTCCTTTCATAGCTTACAAAATAGAGTAGGGTAGAAAACTACTTCGGTCTAATCGCCGATTTTGGGCCTATCGAGTAGAAAACTTCAAATAAATCTCGCGTCACTTTTCAAATAGACCAATGTAATATATCCACCATTTTGAGAAAATCGAAGTTGAAGTTCGACAGATTATTATTTTAACTGTTTAAAAACAATACATTTTGCAATACTATTTTTAATGTAGTCCGTGTAAAATAACGTTGAAAATTCAGAAGAAACGGTAAAATCACAATTTTGATTTGAATTTCATGCTACAACATAGAAAAAACCACATAAGACGTTTTGACAAGTCGAGTTGTACATCGGACATGTTACATTGGACGATTTTTCTCAATGACATAATCAATCAGTGTTACATTGGACGTTTTGTCTACATGATACTAGATTCCCTTTCACAGATTTCAGAGTATTTATAGTACCTAACTTTAGATTGGCCCCGCCTTTGGAAAATGAGCACCAATCATGTTAAGCAGTCCGAATGACCGAAGTAACAATCATGTACCCATCATTTCAAACTGTACATTGGACAATTTTTGATCAATGATTATTTTAAATAAATGAAAGTAAATTTGGATGGATGTTTTTGTATCACATACAATGATAGAAGAGCAATAGTTTGTAACGCTTAACTCGATTTGTTTACATTTGTTACATTGGTCTATTTGAAAAGTGACGCGAGAAATCCATGATTTCAGAGTTAACAAGTCAATTAGGCGTTTGGTACGATACTTTAGTTAATAAGCTACGGAATAAAGTCAATGAAAACGCGTGATATGAAGGTTTGCA
Organism: Ochlerotatus camptorhynchus; assembly: GCF_037179485.1. Classification (NCBI taxonomy): domain Eukaryota; kingdom Metazoa; phylum Arthropoda; class Insecta; order Diptera; family Culicidae; genus Ochlerotatus; species Ochlerotatus camptorhynchus. Next base: position 249,028 of record NW_027040816.1, read on the forward strand.
CCCGAAATTCCCACAAACAAAAGAAGTTCTCCGACCGAATCATTTTTTTCTTTATCAGATAGGCCGAAGTGAATTCATTGGCGTTTCAATGCGTAAGGCCGAGTTTTGAATCCGTAGGCCGTGTTTGGCGTCAAGAAGCAGTGTTAGGCTTATAACAATATCTAAACAATTTGTTTATCTATATCAAATTTTACGGTACGTACATAAAGGTAAATAAATTTGGAAGCCATCAGTAATAATAACATTCCGTTTGGTACTAAACTGTGCTTAATAAGCCCGAAATGGGGTAGTGAACCCTATCTGACAGTACAAAACATGTCTGGTACCACATTTAGATTAACATTCTAAGTCCCTCCTTTTTTACATATTCTGCTCAAACGCTACTTTCTGCCCAACCCCATTCATACAAATCAGAAGTAAATCCTGATAGGGGTGAGCTATTTTGAGTGCAGAATGTGTAAAGAAGGAGGGACTTCAGTTGTTAATCTAAATGCATATATAGAGGTACCAGACATGTTTTGCACTGCACTGTCCTCTGTGAACAGTTATTGGAAAACAAATTAAGTGTAGTTTCCGATCGATGCCACCGCCAACAACAGCAGTGACATCTGATGGAACATGAAAGCAGAAGCTTGTCAAAATGATTAATCCGTTTTTCCCTCAGCTTTCATTCCGCTTTGCACGATTCGTTTTTTACTCAATCAACCTTGTAGTGACGTCAAAATGTTTGTTTCGATCGGCGCTTTGAATTTATTTTTTGTAGGGGAATTGGCTATAATGTTGGCCTAAGATTGGGCCCATCGCTAAAAATCTGCTATCAATTTTATCCAGATGAACACGTCATTGGGACGGTACTAATGGATATTTTTGGTTGCTTTTGAAAATTTAGTTGCTTGCTGAATTTATGTATGAGCCAAAATTAGGGGCATAATGTTGAGGTAATTAATTGATTATTGAATTAGCATTCTATATACCATGAGAAAAGCAGCCTGTTTGTGAGTTTTTGCCTGTTTTCAAGTAAGGAGTTATCATAAAAAAACAATTCGCAAGCAATACAATCAAACAAAATCATCATGCAGAACTAGGATTTGTTTCACTTCATAGTTCACAAAATTGCTTTCGAGTGTTATGACATCGTCTCCCGCAAAGTTTACATTTTGACATAGGATTACGTCTCTCGGCAACATATTGGGGATGCAATTAAAAAAAAACAAAATCGACCATGTTACCAAAAGTGGTCAGGTTTTGACCACTTACAACTCTGTCAATAGCGGATGGATTTTAATACTAAACAAGCCAATCGATTGGTAATTTTTCTTCAAAGCTGCTAAATTGAATACTTCATCAATTTTCCATAGGTCACTATTGAAAATTACACAAATGTCCAACTGTTGAAATGGTTATCAAAATTATCATCGATTGCCTGCAAAAAGTGGTTTCCCTAACATAGTCGCCAAATATTGATACCGAGCACGTAATCCTACGTCAGATCTACGGTCGAGTCTTGGATACAACCTCTTACTTTTTTCTTTTTTTTTTTCCTTTATTAGAGAGATTTTTAGCCATAGGCTAGTTCATCTCTTCAGTCATTTATTCGCATAGAGAGTACGCGGGGATCCAGGTTTTTTTCTACGTGTGAGTAGTGTATGTGTTGGTTGATAGCGATTGCTGTGTCTCTTTTTGAGTTATCTACATTACAGATGACTTTGTATCCAGGTATGGAAAGCTTTTTGGTGGGGACTTCGTGTAGAAATAGAATATCTGCATCCTTTGTGTAAGTTGTGTAACCCATTGATCTTAGCATTGTTAGATATAGTATTCATGTTGATTGTTGCAAAGTAATACGACTGAAAATCCAATATTGAGTATTGTAGAGGTACTTGCAGGGTTTCTTTGATCGGTTGTGAGATCTTCTATTATCTCTTGGAGTAGATGCAATGGAAGAATTACTCGAGTTTGTGTCGTCGACGAGCTCTGCAGTTGGTATAGTTTTGGAATCCTTAATACATTTGTGCATTGTTGCGACCTGAGGTACAACTGTAGTGATCAGTGTATTCTGGAGCTCAGTGGTAACATCGATTCCACAGGCTTCAACAATTGTATTCGTGTTGCTGTCATTAAACAGCTAATCTTCACTAGTAGTTAGATCCATAACATCAACAGACGCAGCAGCAGAAGCAACATCCGTAGATATAGCGCCAGCAGCAACAGTTGCAGCATCTGCAATCAGAGCATTCAGGTGCATTGCCGATATAGAGTCTTTCGTAATCGGTTGCGAAGTGTTTGTATCCATGTTGGTGTTTGTATTACTTGTAGAAGCCAATGTATTGAGTGTATTTTTCAAAACTCCTGCATACGAAGAAGTTTTATTGAGCCGTCCGTTGACACTCATCTTTTGCACAAGTAGCTTCTTGTTCTGTGTGCATGAGATCCCCACAATGTCGACTGGTCTTTTGTTGTCCATTATAGGGCACTGCTGTTTGTTCGTCTTGTATTGTGATGTAAGAATCGATATGCAAATTGAGTGTCATTCTCAAAAAAAGAATTCCAAATGACATACCTGGGAAAAGGAAGCAGCTCGTTAATCGAATGAACTTTGCCATACTTGGCCATGTGAGAGAAGTGATTTGTTTGTCTGTGACATAAACAGAAAGATCATAAATACGGACCTCTGTATCAACTGATTACCAACTGTAATTTCATGCTTGTCACGAAGTTGTTGAACAATTTGTTTTGCTGTGTCCAGATCGGCACATGTAATGAAGGCGCATCCAATATGTTGACTGTATTGAATCCGCTTCACTTGTCAAGTCGCTTCCCAACAAAAAGATGGATGTCTTTTGCTGGCGGCTTCTTAGGTATATGTCCGAAATCAATTCGGAAGGTGTTTTCACGACATTTTGGCGTTGCCATCGAGCTGACAGAGCATCAGTCACTGAAAACGAAACTCATTCGCCGCACTTCAAACGAGTTGAACGCTAACTATAAAGAGACAGTAATTTACTTGAACGGTTCCCTTATGGGCGTTGGAAGGTTAATCGCAGTATATAGGAAGAAAATGATTTTTTTTCCATTACATTATCTTGTGCAAGTCCAAAATCAGTTATCTTTCCTTTTTCAAGCTTACAAAGTATGTTTCTGTTCTATCGCTGGCTGAAGCACTCGTTTACTTTATTGCTCTTGAAAACCGATCTAAAACGAGTTGTTTTTCGACGGAGCAAACGAAAAAAAATATTTCTGATGAAGATATGCAAAATTAAATTTAAAAGAAAGTCTACGGTTTTTATTTTTGCTTTTCCCGCTGCCCGTGTCCTGCTGCTATGGACTGTGGTGGCATCCTTTATGCGAGCAAATAGCGGACTGCTAAAAGTGCGACGACGACGGCGACGGCGAAGACGAGACCGAATGGACGGCCGTGCACATGAAAAGATGTTGGAGACCCCCTTGGGAATGTTATCTTTTAATTTCTATGTTCCATTGTTTGGAAATAATAAATGGCTCAAGTGCCCATGGATGATGCAAAAAGAAATGGATAAGTAGTTGCAATGTGTGCGGTGTGCGGAAAAAACGGGTGTGATGCAGTAAAGGATAGTTTTGACGTTGGATAACGTCTTTCGGCAACATACGGGGGTACAAAATTGAAAACAGTCATTTTGGATGAGTTACGAAAAATTAAAAGATTTTGAACGATAATAACTCAAGCGTCTCTCGATAGATTTACGAGATAATGGCATGAATCGATGGGAAATATTTCTAGCAATTTGCTGAATGTTTCAAAACTATTGATTTCATTCTGTAAACTATTGAAAAATGGTTAAAAGCAAACCATTGTCTAAAGATGGTGAAAATCGATTGATTTTTTTTATATTCTTATAATTTCTCCAACCGAGACATCAGATGAGAGTATCTGACACCTCTGATATTTTCTGTTCTACTATATAAGCGTCCAACAAGGTCGCCCGTCCCATCATTGTCTATCCGATCGTCGACCCAGCAGCAGAGCAGCAGTACCAGAGCAGCGGAAGCAAAGCAACGGCAGCAGAGCAGCGGCAGCAGAGCCTGGGGGCGAAAGGGAAACTACGCCGAGTGCGTTGGTGCCAGTGCTCCGGTATACTGGGCCGCCTTCATGGAATGCCCAGCTGCTCCAGATCTCAGTCGGTCGTATTCACCGTCTGCTCCGCAAGGGCAACTACGCCGAGCGCGTTGGAAAAATGGCCCTTTTCAGGGCCACAACATTATCAAGAAAGAGTTTAACGATTAATTTTCTAGGGTGGTGTACAAGGGAGTACCCAGCACAATCATGGGCATTGGCTCCAAGCAATATTTCATCAGATTCCAGACAAATCTGTTCGATAGTAATTAGAACAGAAAATGAAAATATAAAAAAGAGGTAAGGAAAATAATTAAAATATGGTTCAGATAGTTACCTCTATGTTAATACCTGGCTGAAACATTACCATTTATTATATAAGACCACGTAGTCCTACGTCACCATTGCGTACAACCCCATAGGGCTGTCCCTTGTAGTTGGAGGGTGGTGTACAAGACACAACCGCATTGTTGACGTAGGACTACGAAAATTTTTACGGTTCAGACTCCCTTATACACCACCCTCCAACTACAAGGGACAGCCCTACGGGGTTGTGCGGAAAGGTGACGTAGGACTACGTGGTCTTAGGGATGGTCCATTAATTATGTCACGCAAATTTGGCCCATTTTCAACCCCAAACCTCCTCCCCCCTTTGTCACATTTTTTGTATGTACCTTAATTTTTTTTTGTATGGTTCGTCACAGTTTTCAAAACCCTCCCTCCCCCCTAAATGTGTGACATAATTAATGGACGACCCCTTATATAATAAATGGTTATGTGTATCTTAATTCAGCCAGGTATTAATCTGAACCATATTTTAATTATTTTCCTTACCTCATTTTTATATTTTCATTTTCTGTTCTATTTAAATACTATCGTACAGATTTGTCTGGAATCTGATGAAATATTGCTTGGAGCCAATGCCCATGATTGTGCTGGGTAATTAAATTTTTTATTCAACAGATTGCGTTCGAAGTACCTACATCGTATAATGGCCGCATCAAGCAGATCGCTTGTAAGTCCACCGGAGGAAAGGCTCCTCTCAAACTGATGGCCACCGGTGGAGTGAAGAAGTCTCATCGCTACCGGCCAGGAACTTTCGCTCTGCGTGAGATCCTTCGTTACCAGAAATCGACCGAGCTGCTGACTGCAAGTTGCCTTTCAAGCGTCTGGTCCGTGAAATCGCCCAGGACTTCAAGACCGATCTGCGCTTCCAGAGCTCGGCCGGTAATGGCCCTACAGGAATCCAGCGAGGCCTATCTGGTCGGTCTGTTCGCCATCCACGTCAAGCGTGTCATAATTCAAGACCAACAATTGAAATGGCCTTAACTCTATTTTGTAAACAAACCTTGTAAGGCCATTTTCTCGCGAACGGAAGTCCGCAAAGGCAAACCAACATAATGAACAGGTAGGAGAAATTCTCCTCTACCCGATTGTGGTTTAGGTTTGCAAATGTAGGTTTCGGTTCGCGAGCAAATGGCCTTACAAGGTTTGTTTACAAAATGGAGTTAAGGCCATTTCAATTGTTGGTCTTGAATTATTTTATGTTCCATTTTCGGTTTTCACAAACTGTACCCCCATATAGAAATCACAGACGTCAAAACCGTACGGTCTTATTCTTTTTGTCAACATTATTTTCATAATGCAAATCAACTGATTTCTTATTGCGAACTTTGCTAACGCTGCTTTCGAACATTTAAAAGTTCAATAAAATCATCAAAACCTCTTTCCCGTTGGAAATCGATTTGTGGCCCTGAAAAGGGCCGATTCATTGTTTGGATGGTACGAATCTACTTTGAGCTGGTGTACTTGGTGACGGCTTTGGTTCCTTCAGAGACAGCGTGCTTGGCCAACTCACCCGGCAGCAGCAAACGGACCGCAGTTTGGATTTCGCGGGACGTGATCGTCGAGCGTTTGATGTATTGAGCCAGACGGGACGAGTTCGAAGATGCTTCAACACCTTGTAGATGTAGATGGCATAGCTTTCCTTCCTGCGCTGTCTCTTCTTCTTCTTCTCTCCCTTGACGATGACTTTCTGCGCCTTTCCAGACTTCTTAGCGGCCTTTCCACTGGATTTCGGTGCCATGATGAAAAGAATAACTGATAGTCGTTTCGACGGTGGTGTCTCGTTTTGTGCCCGTAGCATAAGAAGCGAAACTCCTCCCCTTTTCAGTATTTTGCTGTATGTATTGTTCCCTCCCTGTATTAATAATATGCTACTCGACGCAGGTATAAGTATACCCTCGATGAGTGAAATTAACAGTCACATCATTCGCTGCCAGACTGTTGAGCAGTTCAGTCGATTTGAATTCTCTCTAGTTTCGTTCGTTCGTTCGCAAGTCGAATTAGCTCCGCGTTGTATAGTGACGCTCTCGCTGACCCAGCCATGGGTAAGAAATCGCGCGGTAACGCGAGTGCCGGCTTACCGGGAAAACAGACTCTCCCAGGAGACGGCGCGACCACCGAGCCAGCTCAGAAGAAGCAGAAGAAAACCCCATTGCCCGTCCCGACAGGCGTTGCGGACCCGCAGCCGGGGCCTCCCGGAACTAAACGACCCAGACCTGAAGACATCAGCGCCACCGCATCGGCAGCAAAAAAGCTGCTGAGCAACAATCCGTTCTCCGCCCTGCAGAACGGAGCCCAGCCGCAGTCGGACCCTGAGACGGTGCCTAAAAAAGTTAAGTTGCCACCCTTCTATGTGAAGGGCTTCCCTCCCGGGCTATGGGAGCAGCTGGATTTCTACATTAAGCAGGGCCTTCGCTGCACCATTCAACGGTGCACGGAAGGCTACAAACTGATGGTCTCGGCCGAAAATCACTACAACGCAGTCCAGGCCCTCTTGGACAGGATGAAGCTGGAGTACTTCTCCCACGACGTCGAGGCCACCAAGCCGCTGAAAGTGGTGCTGCGCGGGCTCCACGACATGGACACCACCACCTTAATGGACGAGATTAAGGCGAACGGCCTCAAGCCGGTCGAAATCCACAAGATGACCCGCAGCAAGGCCATCAAGTATCGTGACCAGCTCTACTTGGTCCATCTGCAGAAGAACTCCACAACCGTGAAGGATCTCCATACGACACGCACACTGTTCCACATCGTAGTGAAGTGGGAGCGGTATAAGCCAACCCACCGTGGCGTCACTCAGTGCTCGAACTGCCTATTGTTCGGGCACGGCACCAGGAACTGCCGCATGGCCAGCCGCTGCATCAAATGCGGCAAAAACCACAAGATCGACGACTGTGACAGCATCGAGGAAGCCGCTCCCACATGCGCCAACTGCGGTGCTGCCCACAAGGCCACGAGTAAGGCCTGTCCGAAGCGGGCCGAATACGCCGAGATCCGGAAGAAGGCCTCGTCCAACAACCAGCCCGGTCGCAAGAAGGTCCCGGAAAACAACGCGCAGAACTTTCCTCCGTTATCACCGGTCCAACCACGGCCAATTCCAGTGTTGGCGCCGCTCCCACTCAACCAACAGTTGGCTGCTGCCCAGTCGGCTGCCGCTGCAGTACCCAGTCAAGCCTCCGGCCCATCGACGGATCCCCCTGCTCCGGGATTGGCCGGTACAACCGGTGAAGCTACAGACGATTCTCCGCTGTCAACGGATGAGATCGTCACACTGTTGGCCCAGGCCATCATCATCAAGCGCACCTGCGCAACAAGAACACAACAGCTCCAAGCTATCATCTCCTTCGTCGCTAATTATGGACCGTGAACCCATAAAGATCGCCAACTGGAACGCTCGCTCCGTAGGGGCGAAAAACATTGAGCTTGCAGACTTCCTCCGCAAGCACGACATCGACGTGGGCCTTCTCACCGAGACCCACCTCAAGACCGGTGACAGCTTCTGGCTGCCCGACCACAGCATTGTCCGGCTTGATCGCACCAGCTCCAGGGGGGGCGGTGTCGCGGTCATCATCAAGAAAGGCATCAAGTACTGCACCCTACCCCACTACCGCACTTCCATCATCGAGGCCGTCGGCGTTGAGGTGGAAACATCGACCGGAAACGTCCGGTTCATCGTTGTCTACTGCCCCCGGCAATGTACCGTTAGCAATGGTACAGCACAGCAGTTCAAGAACGACCTTGCCATCATAACCCGCACCAATGCCCGCTTCGTAATCGGAGGGGACCTGAACGCCCGGCACGAGGCCTGGCGGAACTACCAGCAGAACCAAAACGGCCGCCTGCTATTCGACCATTCCCAGCATGGTCTCTATTCCGTCTGGTTTCCGGACGAACCAACCTTCACATCACCGGCGGGCAACCCATCGACGCTGGACCTGTTCTTGGCAAACACCAGATTAGCCAAGCCGGTTGCCGTCAACGACCTGAGTTCGGACCACCAACCGGTGCTGACCGAGCTGGGCTACAACGTGGCCCCTGCACCGTGCCAGCGGAAGGACTACCATCGAGTCAACTGGGTCCAGTTTCGACGCGTGGTCGACCGCCACATCGACGACAACCCACCGCTCGACACAGTGGAGGACATCGACCGGGCTCTGGAGGGTCTCCATCAAGCCATATCCGTGGCTGACGAAGAGTGCGTTCGACGAGTTCCTGTGAGGGGTAAGTTTCAAGCAATTGATTCCCACACCAAACTCTTGATTCGGCTCAGAAATGTTCGTAGACGCCAGTTTCAGCGGACTGGGGATCTGCAGCGTAAATACGAAATGGTCGATCTGAATCGGCAGATCGCTTCCAGAATGGTCTCAATCCGGAACGAGAGTTTCGGGCGGCTCGTTCAGAACCTGGACGACCGTTCCAGACCATTCTGGAAGGTTGCCAAGGTGCTGAAGTCTCACCCCAAGCCCATTCCACCACTTAGAGTCAATGACGAACGGCTTATCACCAACGAAGAGAAGGCCAATGCAATTGGGGAGCACATTGCCCAATCGCATTTGCTTGGCTCTACAATCCCAAGTCCACTTGAGAACCAGGTTGTGCAGTGCGTCCAGACGTTAGATACCTCCCCTTGTGCCGTCCCTCCAGAAGAACGGATTACAGAGGAACAAATTTGCTCAGCGCTGAAATATAGTAAAAACATGAAGGCTCCCGGGTTTGACGGAATATTCAACCTAGCGTTGAAAAATCTCAGCCCGAGGGTCCACTCGCTGCTGGCTGCCATCCTCAACAGATGCTTGGAGCTGCACTACTTTCCAAGCATCTGGAAGGTGGCAAAAATCATCCCGATCCGCAAACCTGGGAAAGACCCTTCACTACCGTCAAGCTACAGACCGATTAGCCTGCTCTCAGCGCTGAGCAAGCTGTTCGAAAAATTGATCCTCAGCCGACTAAACAAGTTTGTGGAGGAACATGACATTCTTCTTCCGGAACAGTTCGGGTTCCGCAAGGGGCATTCCACCAATCATCAGCTAGTGCGGGTGATGAATAACATCCGAAGTAACAAAGCTGTATCCAAGTCCACAGCCATGGCCTTGTTAGACGTCGAAAAGGCGTTTGACAATGTCTGGCACGACGGACTTGTATACAAGCTTTGTAACTCCAACTTTCCACCATACCTTGTGAAAATCACCCGTAACTATCTCCAGCAAAGGTCGTTCAGGGTGTCGTTGAATAGTTCCCTTTCGGGACAATTTCCGATCCCAGCAGGTGTTCCGCAAGGGAGTCTGCTGGGACCACTGCTTTACAGCATCTACACGTCGGACATCCCTCCTCTAGGAGACGGTTGCGTGTTCTTTCTGTTCGCAGATGACACCGCGATAGCCGTCAAGGGTAGGATGCCTCGTGAAATTACAAACAAGCTGCAACGATGCCTTGACACCTTTACTGATTATGCCACCTCGTGGAAAATCAAAATCAACGCCTCGAAAACCCAAGCGATCATGTTCCTTCACAGACAATCACCAAAACTTAAACCGTCTCCCTCCTGTACCGTAATAATGGATGGTACAAGGGTCGAGTGGTCCACTGATGTTACTTATCTCGGGATGTTGTTCGATGAGAAGCTCCTGTTCCGCTCGCACATAGAGAAAACCCTAGTTAAGTGCTCCGCCTTGGTTAGGTGTTTGTATCCGCTCATTTGCCGCAGATCCCGCCTCTCAAGGCAAAACAAACTGGCTGTTTACAAACAGATCATAGCCCCCGCGATCTTATATGCCGCCCCGGTGTGGGAATCGTGCGCTCAGACCCACAGGAACAAAATCCAGGTTGCACAGAATAGAGTGTTGAGGATGATCCTAGATCGTCCATTCGACACAAGAATAGCAGACCTCCATCAAGAGGCAGAAATTCCCAAAGTAGATTCCAAAATTGATGATATGACAACTAAATTTATTCAAAAATGCAATCTTTCTGAACATGCTTTAATAAGCAATTTGTACATAGTAGGTTAAGTGTATATAGTAGAGTAGGTTAGTTTTAAGCTGTAAATAGTAGTATTAAGTAGTTTCTCTTCAAATTCTAAAAACAAAACAAATCAATCCCACCAAGGTGGTCGACCGTGTACTAAGTCTAGGACTAATCCTGTAAAACAAATTTTAAATTTTGCCCATACCTAAAGATGAAGAAAGCAATTAAATCACTTAGTAAAAATTTATATGGTAATCGTCCAAGTTAAACTAAAATAAAGATCATTGAAACTAACTAACTAACTAACTGAAATTAACAGACCTGGTCGGTCTGTTTTCCATTCACGCCAAGCGTGTCACAATTATGCCAAAGGACGTTCAGCTGGCTCTTCGTATTTGTCGTGAACGTTCTTAATTTTTCCGTCGAAATCTATCAAAACCGGCCCTTTTCAGAGCCACTAAAAGATTCCACAAGAGAGTTGGGAAGGAAATTTCTGCTGCTTACAACTGATCGCATCACAGTGAATCCTGATCGAAAAATTGCAACCAGCAAGTGCCCTAGAACCAAAAGCGGTGCGATGCTATGACGATGACTGTAAGGGGCTTAGAAGCAGAAGGGTGAAAGCCAATTCTCTTTTTCGATTTCCTCTTTTGTGATGACCATGGTTTCCTATTTCGCACTATTTCTGCTATGCTCTTCTATCATCCACAATAACAAACGTATCAATGAATGTGTTTGCCGTCGAGTTAACGTTATCTGACCGTGCACTTCGTAGTTGCTCCTCCGTGAATGATCACAACTCAAGAGCAAATTTTCATTACGTGGAAAGTAAAGGTAAACAAAGTCGAGCTATCAGTGTCAATCGATGCTCCTGCTATTACACTATATACTGTCCGAATATAGGATCACATCCCATTTTTAAATTTATTTACTAGTCAAATTGCTTTTTGACGTAATCACCTTCCGATCAAAATAGTTTTCGATGTTACTTAAGTCACCCGATTTCTATGGAGATGCCGTTTGCCTTAAGTAACAGCGCTGAGAAACCCGTGAAAAGTGTTTGTTCGTCGTTTCGCTTTCTCATTATTAAAGTGAATAAATCGAACTGTTGGTTGCTAAGATGATTTCGGTGGTCCTAAAATGATGAGGGCTGCACGTAAGGAGACGTAATTGATAATTCTCCCGAATATCCTGGTAAATACACTTTGACTTAAGTAACAATAGGGGCCATCAAACGACGTATAATAACTTTTGACTCAAACACCAGTATTTTTTAGCATGAAAGCTAGCGATTTGCATTTATATGATTAAAACCCTGCTAAATATGTTAAACATTGCTATCACTATGAGATTATATGTGTTTAATTGGAAATAGGAATAACTTTTCGGCGTCTGGCTCGACGTGGTTATGTCAAGCGCCTCCGGTCTGATCTTCGAGGAAACCCGAGGTGTGCTGAAGGTGTTCCTAGAAAATATGCGTGATGCCGTCACCTACACTGAACACGCCAAGCGCAAAACCGTCACGGAAATGGATGTCATCTACGCTTTGAAGCGACAGAGACGCATTCTGTACGGTTTCGGAGGTTAAAACTTATCACCAATGTAACAAAACGGCCCTTTTCAGGGCCATCAAGTTCATTTCAGAGAAGAGTTAGAATAGAATTGATGTAGAGTATCCCCTGCTTCCAAGTTTGGTGACAAGATTACAACTCTAGAGAGCAGCGGCGCCCGTGGTGTAGTGGTAAGCGTCCCAGCAGGTCTGGATTCAATCCCAGTCAACGCTGCCGGGAAGTTCTGAGGCATAACATCTCTGATCACGCCTTCCTTCGGGGTTCCCGGTTCATGAGTTGATGGGTCGATAGGTAGGGTCCAGGTGTGGGCATGCACAGTTGTACACACCAACTGCTAATTTGGTAATAACTTTTCACTCAGATGTTGAAATTTATTTTTCTTTAAAGTAATTGATAAATTGGGCTCATAGTTTACTATAAATATGCGAAGATTAGGTAAAGCTTAATATTTGAATCAACACTAATCAATTTAACACTTAAATTCCGAGATGTGTAGAAAGCATTTCTCACCTCATTTTTACAACGCAAAAACAAATACAGTTTTCTACTAGCATTAAAATCTACTTTATTTTACATATCTATAACAAGCTTACACTCTATTCTATCTACTGCTTCGAAAAGAACTATGTTCCGTCAACTGTGTGCAAAGTTATTAGCAAATGAGCAGTTCGTGACAAAACTGTGTATGCCAAGCATGGGTGTGGGTAGCATTGGTGCTCAGCACGAAAAACAAGGAATATTCCTAAAATATAATATACACAATTAAGTACAACACATAACAGACGTTATCCAACGCCAACCCTGCGGTCGTATCTAGTATACAACCCTTCCAACTTTTAAAAAGAAGGATTAGCTAGCCTCTGTTAAAGATGGCCAGGTTCTTTAAGAGGTTAGATTTTTTATGTGAACTGCATATCACATCAATTTTAATCTAGGTACTCTAACCTGTACAGCAAATTACCGTCCTTTATTATCCTGACATTTACTAGACATTACCAAATTTAAATCAGAATTTATCGCTCCGTTTATAAATTTTAATATTTCAATAAGCTGTGATAATTCGATAGGCCACGATTGACTATCATACAGGAACCAAAATTCAGTTAAATTACCTACCTACAGCATCATTTACTGCGGTGTCTGAAATAATGCACGCATTTAAGTTTAACATACCTCAATAATGCATGCGCCGACCGCAGAATTGAATCATGGAATTGCCATAGTTATGCGACCTGTTCAGCAGCGGTTCCATTGAGCATTGAAATCTGGGTAATTTTGTAACCAAACCATCGCTCCGGGAGGTAAAACAATAAAACTTAACTGTTTCGTGGTGGCCCACCTGTCAGAGAGTTGTGAAAACGTTTGCCGCCCTAACAAAGGCCACATTATCAACATCAGCACGTGGTGACTCACTCCTCGTTGAAATTCACCTTCCGCAGTTAATTGAATTATTGAAAACTTGTCCAACCGCGGTGTACCTCTTCATATCTACCATTCAAAATAGCAAACCGTCCGCGAACGGGTCCACACAAAAAAAAAATGTGGTCACGTATCAACATAATCATGTCCAGTACTCATCACCGGCGAAAATTAACCTCAGATTCACCTTCCCACCGCAAAAAACAGTCTGCAGTGTCCCTCCGATGGTGACAACGCGGTTCATCCCAAACCATCTGGTACGCCACAACAGGTAAACACAATTCCGATCGACCTGAATAACCGAAACGGCCAATTTGCCGACACACACACACAAGGGTCTGCAAAAATAAAATAACGAAAAAAAGTAAAGGGTTGTGTCCTAGACACGACCGCAGTATGACGTAGAACCACACAAAATTGATGTTTTTCATGCATTTTTGACTATTATACTTTATCTTAAAATTTTCAAGTATTTCAATGTTTCGGTTATGGTTGACTCAAAACAATTTACACATTTTTCTTGACAAATATCCATGTGAAATTCCACATGATTTTCATTTGACCAAACATAACAGAATCCACTCAGAAGTACACATGAAATTTACACGCAAATGAATAGTATGTGTGGTCACGCATGGTTTTTATATGTACATATTTTAAGTATGTGGCCGACACATAGATATTGATTTGTTAGGAGCGGTATTTGAGGGGTGGGGGGAGGGGGGTTAGGAAAGGTTGTTGATGAGTGGGGGAGGGGTTAGGAAAGGTTGTTGATGAGTGGTGGTGGGGGGTTAGGTGAGGTTGTTGAGCGAGGGGAGAGATTGTTATGAAGGGGGGAGGGGGAGAGATTGTTGTGAAGGGGGGAGGGGGAGAGATTGTTGTGAAGGGGGGAGGGGGAGAGATTGTTGTGAAGGGGGAGGGGGAGAGGTTGTTGTGAAAGGGGGAGGGGGTTTACATCATTATTGTGGTCACGCCGTGATCCACCTTTAGACGCTGATTTGGTCCTGCTTACTGCAGGACCAAGTGCCACGCCGGCGAAAATGAGCAAAAGCATGACAGCAGCGCTGTTTTATATCTTTTCCGGTTCAGAACCTGATAGGATTTCACGCAGTTTTTTATGAATGGGGCGGAGCAGAAAGTTTCATTTGTGCAGAATATGTAAAATAGGATGGACTTTGGATGTTAATATAATTGCATATATAGAGGCACCAGATATGTTTTACCGTCAGTTGTGTGTAATTCACCAACTCAATGTCATCAAACATGTCTTCAATGCAATTTTTGTTCAAAGTTGGTTAAACTTGGTTTTACTAATGATTGTGGTTTGTTTAAAATTTATTTCCCGGAAAAAGGGATCGTCAGTCTGTCTCGCATTTGGGTTATTGTTGACGGGGGTTTTAGGAGTGGTATTTGAGGGGGGGGGGGGGAAGGAAAGTTATTTGAGGGGGAGGGGGGTTTAAGAGAGGTATTTGAGGGAAGGGGGTTAAGGAGAGGTATTTGAGGGGGGGTAGGAGGGGTTTGATAGTGGGGAGAGGGGTAGGAGAGGTTTGATGGTGGGGGGGGGGGTAGGAGAGGTTGTTGAGGGGGGGCCGAGAGATTGTTGTGAAGGGCGTGTGTGCTTTTCCTCATTGTGGTCACGCCGTGATCCACCTTAAGCCGCTGATTTGGTCCTGCTTGCTGCAGGACCAAGCGCCACGCCGTCCGAAGCGTTAATGAGCAGTGGCATTTTTTTTTTTCCATTTAAATGATCTTTATTTCTTGTGATTGTGTGGTTTACATGTATGAATTTGTTAAGTGACACAGATGCGTCTTTTCAACTTTGGTACATTTGAGATTTTAATTATTATTTACAGTTCCTAGTCCTATCAGGCCTATTTTAAAGTATGACCACCTTGGTGTGATTGGTTTGATTTGAATTGGAAAAAGGAGACTACTTATAACTACTATTTACAACTACAACTAACCTACAACTACTATGTACACCTAACCTACTATATACAAATTGCTTATCAAAGCATGTTCTGATAAATTACATTTTTGTGTAAATTTAGTCTTAATTTCGTTAATTTTGGAATCTATTTTGGCAATGCCTGCCTCTTCATGTAAATTTGTTATTCTAGTGTCGAAAGGACGATCAAGAACCATCCTCAGCACTCTATTCTGAGCTACCTGAATTTTGTTCCTGTGAGTCTGTGCACATGATTCCCACACCGGAGCTGCGTAGAGAATCGCAGGTGCTACGATTTGTTTGTAGACGGCCAGTTTGTTCACCCTTGAGAGGCGGGATCTGCGGCAAATCAGCGGATACAGACTCCTAACCAAGGCGGAACACTTGACTACGGTTTTCTCCACATGCGAGCGGAATAGGAGCTTTTCGTCAAACAACATCCCGAGATAGGTTACTTCGGCGGACCACTCAACCCTTGTGCCATCCATGATTACAGTACAAGATAGAGCCGGTTTCAGTTTGGGCGATTGCCGATGGAGGAACATGATCGCTTGAGTTTTGGAGGCATTGATTTTGATTTTCCACGTGGTGGCATAATCAGCAAAGGCGTTAAGGCATCGTTGAAGTTTGTTCGTTATTTCGCGAGGCATCCTTCCTTTGACGGCTATTGCAGTATCATCTGCGAACAGGAAAAAGTAAAGGGTTGTGTCCTAGACACGACCGCAGTATGACGTAGAACCACACAAAATTGATGTTTTTCATGCATTTTTGACTATTATACTTTATCTTAAAATTTTCAAGTATTTCAATGTTTCGGTTATGGTTGACTCAAAACAATTTACACATTTTTCTTGACAAATATCCATGTGAAATTCCACATGATTTTCATTTGACCAAACATAACAGAATCCACTCAGAAGTACACATGAAATTTACACGCAAATGAATAGTATGTGTGGTCACGCATGGTTTTTATATGTACATATTTTAAGTATGTGGCCGACACATAGATATTGATTTGTTAGGAGCGGTATTTGAGGGGTGGGGGGAGGGGGGTTAGGAAAGGTTGTTGATGAGTGGGGGAGGGGTTAGGAAAGGTTGTTGATGAGTGGTGGTGGGGGGTTAGGTGAGGTTGTTGAGCGAGGGGAGAGATTGTTATGAAGGGGGGAGGGGGAGAGATTGTTGTGAAGGGGGGAGGGGGAGAGATTGTTGTGAAGGGGGGAGGGGGAGAGATTGTTGTGAAGGGGGAGGGGGAGAGGTTGTTGTGAAAGGGGGAGGGGGTTTACATCATTATTGTGGTCACGCCGTGATCCACCTTTAGACGCTGATTTGGTCCTGCTTACTGCAGGACCAAGTGCCACGCCGGCGAAAATGAGCAAAAGCATGACAGCAGCGCTGTTTTATATCTTTTCCGGTTCAGAACCTGATAGGATTTCACGCAGTTTTTTATGAATGGGGCGGAGCAGAAAGTTTCATTTGTGCAGAATATGTAAAATAGGATGGACTTTGGATGTTAATATAATTGCATATATAGAGGCACCAGATATGTTTTACCGTCAGTTGTGTGTAATTCACCAACTCAATGTCATCAAACATGTCTTCAATGCAATTTTTGTTCAAAGTTGGTTAAACTTGGTTTTACTAATGATTGTGGTTTGTTTAAAATTTATTTCCCGGAAAAAGGGATCGTCAGTCTGTCTCGCATTTGGGTTATTGTTGACGGGGGTTTTAGGAGTGGTATTTGAGGGGGGGGGGGGGAAGGAAAGTTATTTGAGGGGGAGGGGGGTTTAAGAGAGGTATTTGAGGGAAGGGGGTTAAGGAGAGGTATTTGAGGGGGGGTAGGAGGGGTTTGATAGTGGGGAGAGGGGTAGGAGAGGTTTGATGGTGGGGGGGGGGGTAGGAGAGGTTGTTGAGGGGGGGCCGAGAGATTGTTGTGAAGGGCGTGTGTGCTTTTCCTCATTGTGGTCACGCCGTGATCCACCTTAAGCCGCTGATTTGGTCCTGCTTGCTGCAGGACCAAGCGCCACGCCGTCCGAAGCGTTAATGAGCAGTGGCATTTTTTTTTTTCCATTTAAATGATCTTTATTTCTTGTGATTGTGTGGTTTACATGTATGAATTTGTTAAGTGACACAGATGCGTCTTTTCAACTTTGGTACATTTGAGATTTTAATTATTATTTACAGTTCCTAGTCCTATCAGGCCTATTTTAAAGTATGACCACCTTGGTGTGATTGGTTTGATTTGAATTGGAAAAAGGAGACTACTTATAACTACTATTTACAACTACAACTAACCTACAACTACTATGTACACCTAACCTACTATATACAAATTGCTTATCAAAGCATGTTCTGATAAATTACATTTTTGTGTAAATTTAGTCTTAATTTCGTTAATTTTGGAATCTATTTTGGCAATGCCTGCCTCTTCATGTAAATTTGTTATTCTAGTGTCGAAAGGACGATCAAGAACCATCCTCAGCACTCTATTCTGAGCTACCTGAATTTTGTTCCTGTGAGTCTGTGCACATGATTCCCACACCGGAGCTGCGTAGAGAATCGCAGGTGCTACGATTTGTTTGTAGACGGCCAGTTTGTTCACCCTTGAGAGGCGGGATCTGCGGCAAATCAGCGGATACAGACTCCTAACCAAGGCGGAACACTTGACTACGGTTTTCTCCACATGCGAGCGGAATAGGAGCTTTTCGTCAAACAACATCCCGAGATAGGTTACTTCGGCGGACCACTCAACCCTTGTGCCATCCATGATTACAGTACAAGATAGAGCCGGTTTCAGTTTGGGCGATTGCCGATGGAGGAACATGATCGCTTGAGTTTTGGAGGCATTGATTTTGATTTTCCACGTGGTGGCATAATCAGCAAAGGCGTTAAGGCATCGTTGAAGTTTGTTCGTTATTTCGCGAGGCATCCTTCCTTTGACGGCTATTGCAGTATCATCTGCGAACAGGAAAAACACGCAACCGTCTCCAAGGGGAGGAATGTCGGAAGTGTAAATGCTGTAAAGCAAGGGTCCCAGCAGACTGCCTTGCGGGACTCCTGCTGGGATGGAAAACGTGTCGGAAAGACAACCATTCAACGATACCTTAAACGACCTTTGCTGGAGGTAGTTACGGGTGATTTTAATAAGATGTAAAGGAAAGTTGAAGTTACAAAGCTTGTATACAAGCCCATTGTGCCAGACATTATCAAACGCTTTCTCAACGTCTAACAATGCCATGGCTGTGGACTTGGATACAGCTTTGTTACTTCGGATGTTATTCATCACCCGCACTAGCTGGTGATTGGTGGAGTGCCCCTTTCTGAACCCAAACTGTTCCGGAAGGAGAATGTTATTTTCCTCGACAAACTTGAGCAAACGATTGAGAATGAGTTTCTCGAACAATTTGCTCAGCGCTGAAAGGAGGCTGATTGGTCTGTAGCTTGAAGCTAGCGTTGGGTCCTTCGCGGGTTTGCGGATAGGTATGATTTTCGCTGTCTTCCAGATACTTGGAAAGTAGTGCAGTTCCAAGCATCTGTTGAAGACAGCAGCCAGCAGAGAGTGAACCTTCATGCTGAGATTTTTCAACACTAGGTTGAATATTCCGTCAAACCCGGGGGCCTTCATGTTTTTGGTGCATTTCAGCGCTGAGCAGATCTGTTCCACTGTGATTCTATCCTCCGGAGGGATGGCACAAGGGGAGGAATCAAGGTTGAGTACGCATTGCTCAACCTGAACTTCGAGCGGACTTTGGATGTTGGAGCCAAGCAAGTGCGATTTGGCAATATGCTCACCAATCGCATTTGCTTTCTCCTGAGGGGTGATTATGAGCCGATCGTCATCATTTTCATCTTTTAGTGGCGGAATGGGTTTAGGGTGCGTCTTTAAGACCTTGGCAACTTTCCAGAATGGTCTGGAGCGGTCGTCCAGATTCTGGACAAGCCACCCGAAACTTTCGTTCCGGAGTGAGACCATTCTGGAAGCAATCTCCTTGTTCAGATTGGCCATTTCACGTTTCCTCGCTAGATCTCCAGTTCTCTGAAACTGGCGTCTACGAACATTTCTCAGGCGAATTAAGAGTTGGGTGTGGGAATCAATAGCAATAAACTTACCCCTCACAGGAACTCGTCGGACGCACGCCTCGTCAGCCACGGTTATGGCTTGGTGGAGTACTTCCAACGCTCGGTCGATGTCCTCCACGGAGTCAAGCGGCGGGTTGTCGATGATGTGCCTGTCTACCACGCGTCCAAACTGGGCCCAGTTTACGCGATGGTAGTCCTTGCGCAGGCTTGGAGCAGCAGCTACGTTGTATCCCAGTTCAGCCACCACCGGTTGATGGTCGGAGCTGAGTTCGTTTAAGGCTACCGGCTTGGACAAGCCGGTATTTGAAAGAAACAGGTCTAGCGTCGATGGGTTGCCTGCCGGTGAGATGAATGTTGGCTCGTCCGAGAACCAAACGGAGTACAGCCCATGCTGCGAATGGTCGAACAGCAGACGACCGTTCTGGTTTTGCTGGTAGTTCCGCCATGCCTCATGACGAGCATTCAGATCTCCTCCAACAACGAAGCGGGAACCGGTACGGGTGATGGTGGACAGGTCCTTCTTAAATTTAGCCGCTAGTCCACTGCTGGCGGCACACTGTCGAGGGCAGTAGACGGCGATGAACTGGACGTATCCAGTCGACGACTCCACCTCCACACCAAGGGCCTCGATGATAGAGGTGCGGATATGGGACAGAGTGTGGTATTTTATTCCTTTCTTGACGACGACCGCAACACCACCCCCCCTGGAGCTGGTGCGATCAAGCCGGATAATGTTGTGGTCAGGCAACCAGAAGCTGTCGCCGGACTTTAGATGGGTCTCGGTTAGAAGGCCCACGTCGATGCTGTGCTTGCGGAGGAAGTCGGCAAGCTCAATCTCTTTTGCTCTTACAGAGCAAGCATTCCAGGTGACGATAGTTAGCGGTTTAGACGCCATACTGGATGATGAACTTACCGAGCACCTGGATCTGTTCGGGCTTATTGCGGCACTTACGAAGAGCACCGGACATGTTGACGAAAATTTCCATCAGTTCATCCGCTGAGAACAGATCGGGGTTGTTGTTTTGCGCTGTTGGTTGTCTCCAGAATCCAGGGGGGGATGGAGAGCTTTGGCCAGCAAAATCACCGGAAGCTTCTTGAGGGGGGGCGGGTTGCACCCGCGAATTCGCTTGCCTTTGCTGGGGAGCACGAAGAGGCGGAAAATCCTCCGTCCTGAATGATGGGGTTTTGTCCTTCTTGCGTCCTGGTTGATTGTTGCTTGACGCCTGCTTTCGGATGCGTTTGAAGTCCTCGCGTTTGGAGCACTGTCTGTCGGAACCTTGATGTGCACCACCACAGTTAGCGCATTTTATCGCCACGACTCCATCCGCAGGGCAGTTGGAAGTGGCGTGTTCTTGAGCGCAGTTGCTGCAGCGTGGCTTGATGTTGCAGTTGCGGGTACCGTGTCCAAAATTGAGGCACCTCATACACTGCGTTACGTCACGATGGCCGCCACGGTATGGCTCCCATCGTACGATGATGGAGTAGATCGATCGGATGGCTTGCAGCGCATTGAGAGTCACCGTCCCTTTCTGGAAGTGCACCAGGAAGAGGCAATCCGGGTACGTCTTCACGTTTTCGTCTCTCCTTGTCATTCGGAATACAGCGATTGGGGCTAGCTTGTACCGGTTGATTTCAGCTTCGACCATCTTGGGGTCGAAATTTGGTAGACCCCTGATGACTACCTTGAAGGGCTTCTCGCCGGGGATGTCGTGCGTGAAGAATTCCGCCTTGGTATCCTTCAGATATTTCACGGCCACTTCGTACTCCGCTTTTGTTCGGAGCATCACCTTGGTGCCGATCCTGCCCAGCTTAAACTCAGCTGCAACGCCCAGCGATGAAAGATCGCCAATCAGCGTGTTGAGTGGGACTTGCTTCACTACCAGTGGAGGAAGCTTCATTTTTGCTGCACTCGGGGTGGCAGCAGTTTCGTTGTCGACGGCGTCGCCGAAATCACCAATGACGCTGACGTTCGTCGCGGTGGCATCGTCCCGTCCACTCGCACCATCGGACTGGCCTTGATTTTTCTTCCTCTTCTTAGACCGCTTCACCGTGGCTGAGGTGGGATTCCCTACATCGGTGGGAAGAGTAGCGTACCTATTCGAAATAGGTACACTCAAGCTACCCTCACCGCTGTTCTTCTTCTCCGTTTTCTCTCGGAGCCTGCTCCGGGAGCGCTGTCTTCCCATCACACGAAGCGACCGACACTACTGACGACGCGATTAAACTGCGAATGTTTGGAACAAACTAGAAACTTTAGAACAACTCGACAGAGCGAGCAAAGACCGAACTGTACTGCTTGACGTTCAAGCAGAGAATGAGCCATGAGCAGTGGCATGAGAGCAGCGCTGATTTATATCTTTTCAGGTTCAAGCAGAATGATGTGCAACCAAGTGGTATTCGTTTATGATGACTGGGTTTGGGAAAAAGGCTTATTTCATGAAATCAGTGATAAAATTATCATTTGTACATTTTCAAAAGTTTAATTACAGAAAAATTGGAAAAATATTTATTTCAACAGGTTCGTAATGTAATATCCTATCGATTGGCGTATTTGGATTTTAATTTCATCTATAAATGACAAAGTTACAAGCGTTCAAAACCTAACACTCCTTCACCACACATATTTTTTGACTTGCACCCCAGTATAGTCGACAAAGACGTAGTTCTACGTCAAAACACGCAACCGTCTCCAAGGGGAGGAATGTCGGAAGTGTAAATGCTGTAAAGCAAGGGTCCCAGCAGACTGCCTTGCGGGACTCCTGCTGGGATGGAAAACGTGTCGGAAAGACAACCATTCAACGATACCTTAAACGACCTTTGCTGGAGGTAGTTACGGGTGATTTTAATAAGATGTAAAGGAAAGTTGAAGTTACAAAGCTTGTATACAAGCCCATTGTGCCAGACATTATCAAACGCTTTCTCAACGTCTAACAATGCCATGGCTGTGGACTTGGATACAGCTTTGTTACTTCGGATGTTATTCATCACCCGCACTAGCTGGTGATTGGTGGAGTGCCCCTTTCTGAACCCAAACTGTTCCGGAAGGAGAATGTTATTTTCCTCGACAAACTTGAGCAAACGATTGAGAATGAGTTTCTCGAACAATTTGCTCAGCGCTGAAAGGAGGCTGATTGGTCTGTAGCTTGAAGCTAGCGTTGGGTCCTTCGCGGGTTTGCGGATAGGTATGATTTTCGCTGTCTTCCAGATACTTGGAAAGTAGTGCAGTTCCAAGCATCTGTTGAAGACAGCAGCCAGCAGAGAGTGAACCTTCATGCTGAGATTTTTCAACACTAGGTTGAATATTCCGTCAAACCCGGGGGCCTTCATGTTTTTGGTGCATTTCAGCGCTGAGCAGATCTGTTCCACTGTGATTCTATCCTCCGGAGGGATGGCACAAGGGGAGGAATCAAGGTTGAGTACGCATTGCTCAACCTGAACTTCGAGCGGACTTTGGATGTTGGAGCCAAGCAAGTGCGATTTGGCAATATGCTCACCAATCGCATTTGCTTTCTCCTGAGGGGTGATTATGAGCCGATCGTCATCATTTTCATCTTTTAGTGGCGGAATGGGTTTAGGGTGCGTCTTTAAGACCTTGGCAACTTTCCAGAATGGTCTGGAGCGGTCGTCCAGATTCTGGACAAGCCACCCGAAACTTTCGTTCCGGAGTGAGACCATTCTGGAAGCAATCTCCTTGTTCAGATTGGCCATTTCACGTTTCCTCGCTAGATCTCCAGTTCTCTGAAACTGGCGTCTACGAACATTTCTCAGGCGAATTAAGAGTTGGGTGTGGGAATCAATAGCAATAAACTTACCCCTCACAGGAACTCGTCGGACGCACGCCTCGTCAGCCACGGTTATGGCTTGGTGGAGTACTTCCAACGCTCGGTCGATGTCCTCCACGGAGTCAAGCGGCGGGTTGTCGATGATGTGCCTGTCTACCACGCGTCCAAACTGGGCCCAGTTTACGCGATGGTAGTCCTTGCGCAGGCTTGGAGCAGCAGCTACGTTGTATCCCAGTTCAGCCACCACCGGTTGATGGTCGGAGCTGAGTTCGTTTAAGGCTACCGGCTTGGACAAGCCGGTATTTGAAAGAAACAGGTCTAGCGTCGATGGGTTGCCTGCCGGTGAGATGAATGTTGGCTCGTCCGAGAACCAAACGGAGTACAGCCCATGCTGCGAATGGTCGAACAGCAGACGACCGTTCTGGTTTTGCTGGTAGTTCCGCCATGCCTCATGACGAGCATTCAGATCTCCTCCAACAACGAAGCGGGAACCGGTACGGGTGATGGTGGACAGGTCCTTCTTAAATTTAGCCGCTAGTCCACTGCTGGCGGCACACTGTCGAGGGCAGTAGACGGCGATGAACTGGACGTATCCAGTCGACGACTCCACCTCCACACCAAGGGCCTCGATGATAGAGGTGCGGATATGGGACAGAGTGTGGTATTTTATTCCTTTCTTGACGACGACCGCAACACCACCCCCCCTGGAGCTGGTGCGATCAAGCCGGATAATGTTGTGGTCAGGCAACCAGAAGCTGTCGCCGGACTTTAGATGGGTCTCGGTTAGAAGGCCCACGTCGATGCTGTGCTTGCGGAGGAAGTCGGCAAGCTCAATCTCTTTTGCTCTTACAGAGCAAGCATTCCAGGTGACGATAGTTAGCGGTTTAGACGCCATACTGGATGATGAACTTACCGAGCACCTGGATCTGTTCGGGCTTATTGCGGCACTTACGAAGAGCACCGGACATGTTGACGAAAATTTCCATCAGTTCATCCGCTGAGAACAGATCGGGGTTGTTGTTTTGCGCTGTTGGTTGTCTCCAGAATCCAGGGGGGGATGGAGAGCTTTGGCCAGCAAAATCACCGGAAGCTTCTTGAGGGGGGGCGGGTTGCACCCGCGAATTCGCTTGCCTTTGCTGGGGAGCACGAAGAGGCGGAAAATCCTCCGTCCTGAATGATGGGGTTTTGTCCTTCTTGCGTCCTGGTTGATTGTTGCTTGACGCCTGCTTTCGGATGCGTTTGAAGTCCTCGCGTTTGGAGCACTGTCTGTCGGAACCTTGATGTGCACCACCACAGTTAGCGCATTTTATCGCCACGACTCCATCCGCAGGGCAGTTGGAAGTGGCGTGTTCTTGAGCGCAGTTGCTGCAGCGTGGCTTGATGTTGCAGTTGCGGGTACCGTGTCCAAAATTGAGGCACCTCATACACTGCGTTACGTCACGATGGCCGCCACGGTATGGCTCCCATCGTACGATGATGGAGTAGATCGATCGGATGGCTTGCAGCGCATTGAGAGTCACCGTCCCTTTCTGGAAGTGCACCAGGAAGAGGCAATCCGGGTACGTCTTCACGTTTTCGTCTCTCCTTGTCATTCGGAATACAGCGATTGGGGCTAGCTTGTACCGGTTGATTTCAGCTTCGACCATCTTGGGGTCGAAATTTGGTAGACCCCTGATGACTACCTTGAAGGGCTTCTCGCCGGGGATGTCGTGCGTGAAGAATTCCGCCTTGGTATCCTTCAGATATTTCACGGCCACTTCGTACTCCGCTTTTGTTCGGAGCATCACCTTGGTGCCGATCCTGCCCAGCTTAAACTCAGCTGCAACGCCCAGCGATGAAAGATCGCCAATCAGCGTGTTGAGTGGGACTTGCTTCACTACCAGTGGAGGAAGCTTCATTTTTGCTGCACTCGGGGTGGCAGCAGTTTCGTTGTCGACGGCGTCGCCGAAATCACCAATGACGCTGACGTTCGTCGCGGTGGCATCGTCCCGTCCACTCGCACCATCGGACTGGCCTTGATTTTTCTTCCTCTTCTTAGACCGCTTCACCGTGGCTGAGGTGGGATTCCCTACATCGGTGGGAAGAGTAGCGTACCTATTCGAAATAGGTACACTCAAGCTACCCTCACCGCTGTTCTTCTTCTCCGTTTTCTCTCGGAGCCTGCTCCGGGAGCGCTGTCTTCCCATCACACGAAGCGACCGACACTACTGACGACGCGATTAAACTGCGAATGTTTGGAACAAACTAGAAACTTTAGAACAACTCGACAGAGCGAGCAAAGACCGAACTGTACTGCTTGACGTTCAAGCAGAGAATGAGCCATGAGCAGTGGCATGAGAGCAGCGCTGATTTATATCTTTTCAGGTTCAAGCAGAATGATGTGCAACCAAGTGGTATTCGTTTATGATGACTGGGTTTGGGAAAAAGGCTTATTTCATGAAATCAGTGATAAAATTATCATTTGTACATTTTCAAAAGTTTAATTACAGAAAAATTGGAAAAATATTTATTTCAACAGGTTCGTAATGTAATATCCTATCGATTGGCGTATTTGGATTTTAATTTCATCTATAAATGACAAAGTTACAAGCGTTCAAAACCTAACACTCCTTCACCACACATATTTTTTGACTTGCACCCCAGTATAGTCGACAAAGACGTAGTTCTACGTCAAAAAAGGAGTACGCTGCGTTCCTGAATGATTACCCTACCAACCGTGAAAGGCCTTCCTGCCGCACTAACATCCACCTCCGCTCGTGTAAAGTTGTGTTTGTTTGATAGGGGAAGTCAGGGTAGAACCGCCACCCTCAGCAGATTGATGATTTTCAACGATTCAATTTGCGCAGATTGAAGTTTGCGTGCTCAGATGTCGCACAGAGTTTTTTGTGAATAACATAAAAACAAACAAATATGGCATTCACGAGACCTTATCATTCAAAAGAGAGGAATTTTTCCTTCATTTTGACCGCACTTTAATTTTTCTCTTGAGCTTCACGGACTCACTTTCAGAATATTGTTCAAGTCTATATAAACCAAATAAAAATGAAACATTCCAAATTCGTCCGGTTTGCAAACATCTTCTTCTTCTTCTTCACATTTCAAGCTTATTGCATATCGCAACTTAGTGTTCTAGATGCACTTCCACAGTTATTCATTGAGAGCTTTCGATGCCTGTATCATTTATGCATTGGTATAATTGTGTGGCAAGTCCAATCATACTTCTATGCCCAGCGAAGTCGAGAAATTTTCCAACCCGAAAAATTCCTAGACCGGACCGGGAATTAAACCCAGCCACCTCCAGCATGGTCTTGCTTTGTAGCTGCGCCTTTACCGACTGATCTAAGGGAGGCCCAACATATTCTGCACAAAACAAACATATTCTGCACAAAAAATAAATCCAAAGTCCTTCCCTTTTTACATATTCTGCACAGCATACTTTGTGTAAAAAAGGAGGGACTTCGAATGTTAATCTAAATGCATGTATAGAGGTAACTGATAAGTTTTGCACTGCACTGCAGAGATCCCAAATCTACGGAAATCTCCGTAGACCTACGGATTTTACAATGTTTTGCGGATATACGGATCCGTAGGCAAAATCTACAGTTTCTACGGATTTTTTCTTCAGTGTACGTCTCCCTTCAGAATTGAATTTTACTATAAGAGTATAATCTGATTCTGAATAGAAAGAAGCATAAAGTAAAATACACCCCAGGCAGTGTTTGAAGTTTTCACTGTTCACTGAATAATACTAGACTAACATTTGAAAGGGGCGTAAGAGCCAAAATGTAAACAAACCATATTTTGCCACATATAGAGAGAATAGTTCACAAACTACTCGATAAACACGAAAAAGTAGAAGAAAATATCACTTCAAATCATCAAAAACGTTTCTTCTTACATGGCGTATTTCCAACTTTCAACTCTATGATGAATCTGGTTGTTACGCCTTGCACCAGAACTACGAATTATATCGTTTTAATATGCCAAATGTTTTGATTCTCTAGTATCTAGTCACGCCCGATTCATTTGTAATGCATCCGATTGATAGTTCACGTGTAAACAACGAACAAAAAGAAGACCAAAACATCTCCGGGCGTAATTCCACTCTCACAAAATTTGCGAACGAAGAACCAAGGCGGAACAACAAACAAAAAATCCCGAGGGCGTACTTCCACGGCGTATCACCAGTGTTGGCAGTTCAAAGGGTGGAAGATCTGGGGGGTAACAACATGTATGAAATTATCAGGGCGTATGATGTTTTCTTCTCATTTTCACGACAAAGAAAACTTTTTTTGAGTTTTTAGTGATGCATGATGATAGATTACACTATTAACTATATGTCAAGCTTATAAAATCAACCAGAAAATGGAAAGTCGTGAAATAGGATTAATTTTTAGGTCAACAAAATTCAGAAGCGATTTTCTCGATATGGTCATTTTGGAATTACGCCCTTTTCAAATGTTAGTCTAGAATTCACGTGTATTTTCATAACCGTTGGACTCCCATGTGTCAGTAAACTAAACTGATTTCCTTGTATCGGCGAGACGACGAATCATGGCATATAAAGAATAAGAGAAAAATAAATCTTGCTTCATCGATGATCAAATACGTTCACACAAACGATTTACTACTGACGGTATCATCGAAAGAATCTTTATATTCGTGTGTACCATTCGGCATGGATTGTGTGCGTTAGTTTCTATTCATGATACATCTGCGTATCGCAGTATAACACTGGCGAATGGTTCATATTCAGCAACATGTAATGACACTGAATATGGATGGTCAAAAGCTGTTGCATAAAGTGAACATGAACTTTTCACATCGAATTACGTGGGTTATTGGGGGAGATTTTGTATTGCCAGGTTCCTAATTTTGCGTATATATTCTTAATAAATATAGCCATTGAAATACTTTATTCCTGAAAACTTTTTTAGAGGATTTCCAACAAAACATACATGTTCTTGGTTGGATTTTCTTAATTGGTCGGGATGTTAAGGCGTCGTCTACTGTCCATGGTGTGGCATGTGCTAGCATGTCAAAACATGCACACGAGTGGGCACCTCGATTAATGTCAGACACCCACTGCCCCACTACTGTGGCGGCGATGTGGCATGTCAAAACATTATGTTGAAACTTTGCATGTGGCGAACGTAAATATGATGTTAGT
Organism: Ochlerotatus camptorhynchus; assembly: GCF_037179485.1. NCBI lineage: Eukaryota > Metazoa > Arthropoda > Insecta > Diptera > Culicidae > Ochlerotatus > Ochlerotatus camptorhynchus. Next base: position 277,400 of record NW_027040816.1, read on the forward strand.
CAAGGTGTTTTCTGATATGGCGGCGGAGTGGCATCTGCTAGCATGGTAAAAAAGCTTGTCGAGGTTTGCCTTACGCCACATTACATCCACATGATATTTTGGCATGTTGTATGATGCCACACCGTCGCCACAACAGTGGGCGCCTCGTCTCGTGTCCGCAGTACGTGTAGCATGTGGGATTTGATTTAATTGGTTCCAAAATGGAATACCCCGTGATCCCGGCGATATAGGAAGTTACTGTCTTAGGCAAACATTTTAAGGTGAATAAGGTCTTTCGGATGGTGCACATATAAGTTCAGAGTTCAGTCACTAGGCGGCGTAAGTGTATATATGAGATTTACTATGTGCTATTTATATCTCATGAACCTGACTTTTATGGAAAATACAGTCCTCAACAATGTTTTTTTTTCGGTGGACACGGTCTTTCACATGAAGAACAGGTTAGTTGCGAATGCTCCCATTACGCGGTGCTATCATAGAGGTAACTCTAAGACCATAAGGTCCCAAAGAAACGAGCTCAACTTTTTGGCTCAGCTCTAGTACTCTCTTCGGTCCCAAGCTAATCGATTCACCCCTCGAAACATAGGAAAATCCACTAACCCCTCATTTTATCTGTCAAACTTTCATAGCTTATCAAAACAAACATTGCATAGTACTAGAATTTCGACTAGAATGGGATACGTTAATCGTTTGCTTGGGACCAATAGGCTAGTCAAGTAGTGAGCCAATTTAAAATCGTTAGTTTCGTATTGATTGTTGGTGCTATTGCATATGTGATATTTACTATGTGCTTTATGACAAGACCCTGACTTACTAGAAAAATACAGTCTGCTACATAGTTGGTAAGCTAACCAAGTCATATAAAAGGATGGACAATAAGTGTGTAACCTACTCACTACACGGCGCTAGTGTGTGTAACAGCTTGTGCATGTATCATATCTCAAAACTTTGGCATTCTGGGAAATAACTGTTCACTGCAAAGTTGTTCAGATGGCCAAGCTCACTGCAGAGTTGTCCAAAAAATATAAAAAAACTTTCACGGATTTTTCATACGTTGTCGTTAGCGGGATTGACAACTTTTATGGATAATCCGGATCATCTGGACTACCTGTTTGTGGTCTCCAGGGTGTATAATTTGGCCTTAATGCCTAAATCAGTCAGAAAACACATCAACAAGTGCTTGCGCAAAAAAACATGGAGTTCTAGGACCAGTTTCATGAATTGACCACTTTTACGGATGTTCGGGATCTCAAAGAAGATCAATGTGCTGCATATTTTGGCCACAAATGAATGCACAAAAAATCATTTAGCTATAGGCCAGTTTAATTAATTTACCTCTTTTACGGATGTTCCGGATCTTTCAGAGGACCAGTTTGTGATTCCCAGGGTCCATATTCTATAAGGTATATCGAGAAGCTTTTATTCGACTTATTTGATTATTCAGCGTTTATTAGACATCACTGCTTTCCTTAAAACAGTGATGCTCTGTATACGCTTGATTCTCGTGTGAAGTAACGTTCAATTAGACATTATTATACATTTATTAAACGATAATTCAACTGTGCGAAAATTAACCCGAAAATAAGAGGGACGCCCTAATAAAAATAACCATAAAGAGAGCTTAACGACGTGTTCGGGGTATCATCCAAACCATTTGTGAGATAGTTAACCCATCCGGGATACAGTTCGTTTATGGTATTTTTTTATTAGGGCGGGAACATGGAAGGGTGTTCTGACGTGGCTCGCACCACACAAATATTAGAAAATTTAGTAAATACTTATACATGTCGTTGCATGGGATTTGGCCCATGTACCTTCCGATCACCAGCCGCTTGCCTTCTCATCTGAGCTATCCTAGAATTCATCATATGGGAAATTCGATAATCAATAAAATCTTGTTTGAAAGTAAATACCTATCAGCACTCCCGATCGCAACTATAGCTCCTTCAAGGCCCTGTGGGAATGATTAATTCACAGACAAACAGACATAACACATTGAATACTTTTCAATTTAAAACATTGTTGCTAAAACACTACCGCCATCTGTTGAGTATACTGTGATGGGTAGTACGCTGAACAGATGGCGGTAGTGTGTAAACGTCAAACGCAAGGGTTATTGACTATGCGCGCTACAGGTGGCGGTATTACCAACTAAAAACATTTAAATTTACCGTTAAATGCGTGTTCGATGAACAAATTGCCAGTGTTATGTCTGTTTGTCTGTGATTAATTCATTCATCTTTGTTTAAAATGAGACCAAACCCGAGCAAAGTCTGAGATTAAATTGAAAACTAAATTTGATGTTGTGATTTCGCTGATAATGTTTACTCAGGTTGTTGTCGTTTTGGTCGTTTTGACGGTTTAAATATCAAAATTGAGAGCAAAAAAATCTTCCCGTGACATCACATTGAAAACTATTTCTGCTATCAGTGAGAGCAAACTGAGAACTAAATATGATGTCCTTTTTCTTGTTGATAGCAAAACAAGAATTCAATTTGATGTTATGCTAAGGCAATGAAAACAAACATGCAACAACATATTTTGAAGAGCAAATGTACGGCAAAATGAAAACAAAATTTGGTTTGAAGATGATATCAAAACTCGATTTGATTTTGCTGTCATTTTGATGCTGGACTTTGCTCGGGATGCTTGGTTAAATTTTAAACTAGATCAATTCATTCATTGTTGTGAGCCAGAACACAAAAAAAGGGTTGAGCTTGGGATTGCACTCACGACCTTCTACTTGGAAAGCGGAAACGGTAACCAATACTCTACTGATTTCGTCTTGTTGTTAGACTGAACCAGTGTTGTCGAATAATGAATCTAATACGTCGTTTATAAAGCAAACCATTTGTGGGATAGTTTACCCATCCGGGATACAGTTCGTTTATGGTATTTGTTTATTAGGGTTTACAAATAATGTGATTACAACATGGATGCATAGTGGTATAAGAGCCAGGGGTTGAAACTGTTGACGTTTTTTACGACACTCGCTTCGTTGTCAAGCGCGACAGTCTGTTTTTATTCGTACTCTCATGCTCTACCGTCGTCTTTCTCACACAACACAACCGGTAGAATAACATTCGAGCAAAAAGAAAATTATCAAATAACTATCATATGACATGAGTGATTTCGTTCTAATTCCTCAGTTTGGTGTAAATTAAACCATTTCTGATCAGAAATTTCATTCCTAGGCCATCATTGCTTGCTATTTTCAGAATTCACTCAAGCACAACATCAGCAGCTCTTATTATGAGAAAAACTAAAATACATACATTCGTGACCGTCTTCGGCGAAAGTGTCGTATGACAGAGCCTGTCATATGACATTTGAGTTTGGTAGTGTACTATGATAGCTTGTTTTGCAAGTGTCGGAGGCAAAGGCAGTCGATTATTACAGAAAATGTGTCGACTACCGTGACCGCTTACAAGACTGATAAGAGCTATTATGCTGACTGTATTCACCTTTATTCAGCAATGTTGTAAAGCAATACAATGAAATCTAAACATGGGACTAGAGAACATTTATTAGACGTCTAACAACTCCAATTTCATGAATTTACCACTTTTATGGATGTTCCGGTTCGTACAGAGGACGATTCTTTGTCCCACTGGAAGACACATTGTACCAAAATGAGAACAATTCGACAGTGAGCATGCATAAGGGCCTATACGCGATGATCGATTCTCTTCGTCGATTTTCTCTTTTGTTAATAACTCGCTAGATTTAACGTTTCTCGGTGCGTTTGCTGTTGCTTTTGATAGCCAATAAAACCTGTTACTACTCTGCATTGAACAAATTCTAGAAAATTGTTTCGCTTAGCTGTAGCAATGCAAAGAGAAAATCGATGAAGAGAATCGATCATCGCGTATTCGCCCTTATGCATGCTCACTGTCGAATTAAACACTTCCCCGAAGACACTAGGAAGTTATCTCTACATATAACTTTAAAATCAGAGTTTATCAGAGTTTTATTGACTGTATATAAATTTAGTTCCATTCATTTCATTTTTTTTCGTTTTCATAATAAATATAACTAACTAACTTACCCGCGTTCCATTTCTTCGATTAGAGGGAGGAGGGGCATAGTGAGCATCCCGCAGTTTGCCTCTGGATCTCCAGCTGGATGAAACAAATCAACAGGTAGTAGGTTCAATATCATTATGATATTGATCCTACCACCAACCAATTTGTTCCGAACGGCCGGAAGTCCAAGCTGGTGTACAGGATGCTCACTATGCACTACCTGTTCACTATGCCCCTCTTACCCCTATTTCGCAGGACGAAGGAATGTTTCTTATGTACCTAGCTGCGCTTTGCTACTGCCACAGTTGGTGCGACGTTTGCGTTCCATCCACTGCTTTGTATTTATCTGTGCGGTAGATACAAAGAGAAGTTATGTGCAGTTCAAAGTTGTATACAATCATTGAACGCGTCATTCGGAGAACTGTTGTGATCGTTTTTTTTGTATTCAACCATCGTTCTTCGTTTCGTTCATTCTTTTGGTGCTACACAACTGAATACTCTTATTCGGCAAAGGTGTCTGACACTTCACTCATTTGTGAATATCTATTCATGAACAGTTACGAACCTGACACACGGTAGTTCAATGGCATGTTGACAGATTTCCAAACACTGACCCCAGGGATGGAAAATTATTTAGGGGAGAATGGTATACAACGCACCCCCTGGGAAGAACGCACCAGCTGACTTTCATTTGTGTTTTTCATGGCTTTTACGTAACTTTTTTGTTGTCTTATCAAGCAGCACTTCTAGCGTAGCATCTGAACTCAAAATCCTACATGATAAATCCTTGAATTGGATTAAAAATTCTAAGAAAAACTCAAAATAAATTGAAAAAGTGCGTCTTACCCCGGGGGTGCGTTATGTACTGTTCTCCCCTACATTCATTTACATTCATTTACCTCTAACTTTTTTCATCAACAGAATACCGTTAAATGATGTATGAAGCTTTTGTAGCTTTTGATATTAACTACAAATTTTGTTAATAACTAAAATATGAATCTCTTATGCATGATGAAATAGAGCTGGCAGAACATGTTATTGTTTTTCAGTGAATGCAATTAACATTCACTGAAAGACAATGGTGGATTCTAATCGCTCTGATTCATCATGCATAAGAGATACAGATTTGAGTTGTTTACAAAAGATGCAGCTAACATAAAAGCATACAAAAGCTTCAAACAATATTTTACGGAATTTTGTTGATGAAAAAAGTTAGAGGCAAATGAATGTAAATGAATGCACGAAATGAATGTAAATAATTTTCCATCCCTGAACACCCCTGCAACTTATCAGCCGTTGTCTTGCACACTTATCTGCTTTTTGATAGAATTGGCGTTTACGGCGACTCTGTAGCGCTTCCCTCATATGAAATATTCCGTAAGCAAACGTCAGACTGTGCGTGAAACATGGCGGCCTTCGTACTATCTCTTCACTCCGCCCAAAGTTCCCATAATATACTGTCATACTGTTATTAGATTACGACACCACTGTACCGCCGCTACGGGATCCCAATTGATCAGATCGCCATTGATGGTCTTGAAAACCCTGCAGTGGATCCTCAAATTGAGTTGGGAACCATTACCGTGGTTAATGAGACAGAATTGCTGCTTGGGCAACAGGAAACGCTCCTTTGGAATGAGGACAAATGCCTGGAGATCGCTCCCGCGCAAAACAGTTACTTTAAATGATCTTTATTTCTTGTGTTTGTGTGGTTTACATGTATGAATTTTTCAAGTGACACAGATGCGTCTTTTCAACTTTAGTACAGTGAGATTTTAATTATTATTTACAGTTTCTAGTCCTATCAGGCCTATTTTAAAGTATGACCACCTTGGTGGGATTGGTTTGATTTAAATTGGAAAAAGGAGTCTACTTATAACTACTATTTACAACTACAACCAGCGTTGCCAGGTCATTTTCAGAAAAATCTGGACCAGTTAAAATTTAAAATCTGGAAAAATCTGGAATGCTCCAAAAAATTCTGATTTTAACAAAATGCAATTGAAATCAAAGTGATGTGCCAATTTCCCGTAAAAATCGGTCATCGGTCATGATCATCTGGAATTCATTTAAACAACTAGAATGGTTATTAATTACATGTTTAAATAAATTATATAAATAAAATAACTTGTTAGCATTGCCGTATTGACACAGTGTGCCCAAAAAGTGTATATATACGTTACGCAGCAGTTTTAAAATTGCATTAAATGTGACAGAATTCCATTCAAATTATTCTGACAATTCGTATCAGCACTCCTTATGTTTCATCATAATTTTTTTTTTTCTTTTGGATTGTATTTCCTATATTCAGAAAATCTCCATGCAATTGTTATCAGAGTTGACAAGACATTTGGATACCGTTTTCAACCAGAGGTTGCACAGACTGAGTATTTAACACTAGACAACGGACAACACACCACACCCAGTAGACCAGTAGGGAAATTTCCAGGTTGCCAAAATTTGCACCGGCTGGAGCAGGAATCGAACCCTTACTTCGTGGCACTCACAATACGCCTGAACGACGGGTGACGCCGCACGACCACGAAGCCCACAAAGATGGATTGAACTCCACTCAGAATTAGCTTGAAGTTCTCCTTTGATTTCACAAGGAATTCGCCTCACACACTGTGAAATATTTTCAGAATTACCTTAAACTTCCAATAATGTCCATCGTTGATGGCCTTTAATAATTAAAGCAACCGGTGAACACTCGTGTTTATTTCAGTTAACATGGAGACGTAATTTGTGATTAGCCCCGGTCCCTTTCAAATTGTATCATTATTTATGAACGGTTCTTATATTTGAAATGACGTTTCACATTCATCTAGTGATGTCCGATTTTCATTCGAATAATCGTTTAATCGATTAACGAACCGAAAAGTAAACTATTTATAATCGGTTACATCATGCCGATATAAGCATTAACATCACCATAGGATCATCACCGATCGTTTCAAACATGTGCTGAACTCTCATTGGTATAAAAAATGGCAGCACAGCGAACAAAAAATAATCGATTAGTTGTTAATCGAGTAATTAAAAAATGGGACATCTCTGATTTTGGTGTGATTGTTTTGATAAAAATGAGCGCAAAATTTCATCTCTTCCGAGGGGGCAGCACAACCACAAAATTACCTTGAATACGGGGGGTTCTCATTGGATGAAAGGGACCGTGAAAGAAAACACTAAAATAGAAAGTTTTTCTTCCGACAGTTTCATCTTAGTATTCATCGTTGATTAAAGTAGCAAGTTAGATTTTTTTAATTAGAGGGTAAATCATTTGCAGTGATATTTTTAAAGCATCGTGTTAAAAAATCTGGGAAAATCTGGAACATATTTAAAAATTCTGGAAACATCCGTGGTCTGTCTGTGTACCTGGCAAGACGACTAAAAATCTGGAAAATCCAGATAAATCTGGAATACTGGCAACGCTGACTACAACTAACCTAAAACTACTATATACACCTAACCTGCTATATACAAATTGCTTATCAAAGCATGTTCTGATAAATTACATTTTTGTGCAAATTTAGTCTTAATTTCGTTAATTTTGGAATCTATTTTGGCAATGCCTGCCTCTTCACGTTGTTATTCTAGTGTCGAAAGGACGTTCAAGAACCATCCTCTGCGGCAAATCTGCGGATACAGACACCTAACCAAGGTAGAACACTTGACTACAGTTTTCTCTACATGCGAACGGAAGAGGAGCTTTTAATCGATCAACATCCCGAGATAGGTTACTTCGGCGGACCACTCAACCCTTGTGCCATCCATGATTACAGTACAAGATGGAGCCGGTTTCAGTTTGGGCGATTGCCGATGGAGGAACATGATCACTTGAGTTTTGGAGGGATTGATTTTAATTTTCCACGTGGTGGCATAATCAGCAAAGGCGATAAGGCATCGTTGAAGTTTGTTCGTTATTTCGCGAGGCATCCTTCCTTTGACGGCTATTGCGGTATCATCTGCGAACAGGAAAAACACGCAACCGTCTCCAAGGGGAGGAATGTCGGAAGTGTAAATGCTGTAAAGCAAGGGGCCCAGCAGACTGCCTTGCGGGACTCCTGCTGGGATGGAAAACGTGTCTGAAAGACAACCATTCAACGATACCTTAAACGACCTTTGCTGGAGGTAGTTACGGGTGATTTTAACCAGATGTAATGGGAAGTTGAAGTTACAAAGCTTGTACACAAGTCCGTCATGCCAAACATTGTCAAACGCCTTTTCAACGTCTAACAAGGCCATGGCTGTGGACTTGGATACAGCTTTGTTACTTCGGATGTTATTCATCACCCGTACTAGCTGATGATTGGTGGAGTGCCCCTTTCTGAATCCAAACTGTTCCGGAAGGAGAATGTTATTTTCCTCGACAAACTTGAGCAAACGATTGAGAATGAGTTTCTCGAACAATTTGCTCAGCGCTGAAAGGAGGCTGATTGGTCTGTAGGCTTGAAGGCAATGTTGGATCCTTACCGGGCTTGCGGATTGGTATGATTTTTGCTACTTTCCAGATGCTTGGAAAGTAGAGCAGTTCCAAACATCTGTTGAAGATAGCGGTTCGAAGAGACTGCACTTTCATGCTGAGTCTCTTCAAGATCAAGTTGAATATGCCGTCAAACCCGGGAGCCTTCATGTTCTTGGTGCATTTCAGCGCTGAGCAAATTTGTTGTACTGTAATCATATCCGCCGGAGGCACGACACAAGGGGAGGCATCTAGGTTTTGAACGCATTGCGCAACCTGATCTTCGAGCGGACTTTGGATATTGGAGCCAAGCAAATGCGATGAAGCGACATGCTTGCCGATCGCATTTGCTTTCTCCTGTGGGGTAATTAAAAGCCGATCGTCATCATTATCGACTCTGAGAGGTGGAACGGGTTTGGGATGAGTTTTCAGGACCTTGGCTACCTTCCAGAATGGTCTGGAGCGGTCGTCCAGATTCTGGACAACACGCCCGAAACTTTCATTTCGGAGTGAGTCCATTCTGGAAGCAATCTGTCTGTTCAGAGGCTACCGGCTTGGACAAGCCGTTATTTGTCAGGAACAGGTCTAGCGTTGATGGGTTGCCCGCCGGTGAGATGAATGTTGGTTCATCCGAAAACCAAACGGAGTACAGCCCATGCTGTGATACGACCGTTCTGGTTCTGCTGGTAGTTCCGCCAGGCCTCATGGCGAGCATTCAGATCTCCTCCAACTACGAAGCGGGAACCGGTACAGGGGATGGTGAACAGGTCCTTCTTGAATTTAGCCGCTAGTCCACTGCTGGCGGCACACTGTCGAAGGCAGTAGACGGCGATGAACTGGACCTCCACACCAAGGGCCTCGATTATAGAGGTGCGGATATGGGACAAAGTGTGGTATTTTATTCCTTTCTTGACGACGACCGCAACACCACCCCCCCTGGAGCTGGTGCGATCAAACCGGATAATGTTGTGGTCAGGCAACCAGAAGCTGTCGCCGGACTTTAGATGGGTCTCGGTTAGAAGGCCCACGTCGATGCTGTGCTTGCGGAGGAAGTCGGCAAGCTCAATCTTTTTGCTCTTACAGAGCAAGCATTCCAGGTGACGATAGTTAGCAGTTTATACGCCATACTGGATGATGAACTTACCGAGCACTTGGATCTGTTCGGGCTTATTGCGGCACTTACGAAGAGCACCGGACATGTTGTCGAAAATTTCCATCAGTTCATCCGCTGAGAACAGATCGGGGTTGTTGTTTTGCCCTATTGGTTGTCTCCAGAATCCAGGGGGGGTGGAGAGCTTTGGCCAGCAGAATCACCGGAAGCTTTTTGAGGGGGGGGGGGTGGCGGGTTGCACCAGCGAATTCGCTTCCGCACGAAGAGGCGGAAAATCCTCCGTCCTGAATGCTGGGGTTTTGTCCTTCTTGCACCCTGGTTGATTGTTGCTTGACGCCTGCTTTCGGATGCGTTTGAAGTCCTCGCGTTTGGAACACTGTCTGTCGGAACCTTGATGTGCACCACCACAGTTAGCGCATTTTATCGCCACGGCTCCATCCGCAGGGCAGTTGGAAGTGGCGTGTTCTTGAGCGCAGTTGCTGCAGCGTGGCTTGATGTTGCAGTTGCGAGTACCACGTCCAAAATTGAGGCACCTCTGACACTGCGTTACGTCACGATGACCGCCACGGTATGGCTCCCACCATACGATGATGGAGTAGATCGATCGGATGGCTTGTAGCGCATTGAGCGTCACCGTCCCTTTCTGGAAGTGCACCAGGAAAAGACAATCCGGGTACGTCTTCACGTTTTCATCTCTCCTTGTCATTCGGAAGAAGCGATTGGGGCTAGCTTGTACCGGTTGATTTCGGCTTCGACCATCTTGGGGTCGAAGTTTGGTAGACCCCTGATGACTACCTTGAAGGGCTTCTCACCGGGGATGTCGTGCGTGAAGAATTCCGCCTTGGTATCCTTCAGATATTTCACGGCCACTTCGTACTCCGCTTTGGTTCGGAGCATCACCTTGGTGCCGATCCTGCCCAGCTTAAACTCAGCTGTAACGCCCAGCGATGAAAGATCGCCAATCTGCGTGTTGAGTGGGACTTGCTTCACCACCAGTGAAGGAAGCTTCATTTTTGCTGCACTCGGGCTGGCAGCAGTTTCGTTGTCGACGGCATCGCCGAAATCACCAATGACGCTGACGTTCATCGCGGTGGCATCATCCCGTCCACTCGCACCATCGGACTGGCCTTGATTTTTCTTCCTCTTCTTACAGCGCTTCACCGTGGCTGAGGTGGGATTCCCTACATCGGTGGGAAGAGTAGCGTACCTATTCGAAATAGGTACACTCAAGCTACCCTCACCGCTGTTCTTCTTCTCCGTTTTCTCTCGGAGCCTGCTCCGGGAGCGCTGTCTTCCCATCACACGAAGCGACCGACACTACTGACGACGCGATTAAATTTTGGGTTCCTGCACTGAGATGCCGAGAAGAGTGAAAAGAACTTACTTTTGGGTACTTTACTACAAAAATCAAGCTGAACAATGCCGCGCAAAACAGGGCTCCTCTGTCATTAATAAAGGGTGTCCACGATGAAATTGCCACACTATGAAATTGCTCTAACTTTTTAACCGTTGGGTAGAATTTAATGAAAATTTGGGTGGATTTAGTTCATAGTGCATTATTTACATCCTGCAAGTTTTAAAGTCCTGTGATCAAAACTCGCGGAAATGGAGTCGAAAGTACAGCTCGTGCGTGATAAAATCTTGCGCATTCATCACGAGAACAAGGATCTCTCGCATCGTTCCATCGCTAAAACGTTGGGAATCGCGAATTCCACGGTGTCGCGAGTGATTAAGCGGTTCGAAGAACGGTTGACCACCGATCGGAAGCCCAGAAGTGAAGGAAAAAGTATTCCGTACAACACCAAAAATCACAACCGCGTAGTTGGGGCCTTCAACCGAAATCCGAACGCCTCCGTTAGGGATGTGGCTAAGAAGCTGCACCTAAGCCGAAGTTTTGTCCAGAAGGCCAAAACTAAGGCTGGGCTTCGAACGTTCAAGGTACAAAAGGCCCCTAATTGCGACGAGAAGCAGAACAAGTCCGCCAAAACCCGTGCCAGGAAGTTGTACCTCAACATGCTGACGAAAGTTGAATGCTGCATCATAGACGACGAAACATATGTGAAGGCCGACTTCAAACAGATCCCCGGCAACCTGTTTTTCACGGCCAAGGATAAGTTCAGCGTTCTGGAGCATGTCCGCACTCAGAAGATGTCCAAATTTGCGAAGAAATTCCTGGTTTGGCAAGCCATCTGCACGTGCGGGAAGCGGAGTGCACCTTTCGTGACCCAGGACACGATGAACGGACAGGTGTACATAAAAGAGTGCCTCCAGAAGCGGCTGCTTCCTCTCCTGAAGGCCCACAACGTCCCAACAATCTTCTGGCCGGATTTGGCCTCATGCCACTACTCCAAGGACGTGCTGAAGTGGTATGCGGACAATAAGGTCAATTTCGTGCCGAAAATGTTCAACCCTCCCAACACTCCAGAGCTCCGCCCCATCGAGAAGTACTGGGCGATTATGAAGCAGCACCTTCTTAAACGACCTAAGGTAGTGAAGACAGTCGAGGAACTGAAGAAAGTATGGGTTTACATGCAAAAAACGGTTGATTCACAGGTTGTGCAGAATCTTATGGCCGGGGTTAAGGCCAAGGTGCGGGCATTTGCGTATGGACTGTAAATAAAATACGAGTAAAATGGTAAAATGAAGTTTAATAGTTATTTCTCAATCCCTGAAAATTTGATGACAATCGGATGAAAACTCAAATTTTGCGAATCAATTTTTAAGTGTGGCAATTTCATCGTGGACACCCTTTATATGACGAGCACGGCAAAGAGATAGCTTTTCCTGCCATATGTTTCGGCCATCTACGGAAATTCAAGCCAGGGGTTCGGGTGGCATATTTCATGATGGCATCCAGTAAAACTCGTCATCAAGACAGGCGTGTGGCCAAACCACAACATTTGTTGTATATGACAATGACAGTTCTTCGCCTTAGTGTTTCCGAAGGCTTGCAAGACACGGGGACCGCAAACATTACACTCTAAATCTATCCTTCCTCAAATTAATACCGAATTCAGTACAGTATTGGCAACAAAAGAAGAGAAATTTGTTCACCATGATGCGACAATTGGGAAAGCCTACGATGTTCCTCACACTCAATGAAAATGAGATGAAGTGGCTGCCCCCCCTTAGACTCTAAGCTAACTTTCATAGACCATTACAATACAATTATTCACAGGGCAAATAACATGCTAGGCTTTATCAAGCGCTTTTGCTATAACTTTCAGGACCCTTACACAATTAAAACACTATATATTGCCTATGTGAGGTCAATACTGGAATATTGCAGCATTGTATGGTCTCCATTTTCAATCACGCACGAAGAAAGATTAGAATCAGTACAAAAACAATTTCTATTATACGCTCTTCGTAAATTAGGTTGGACTTCATTTCCTCTTCCATCATATGAAGCACGCTGCATGCTTATAAACATACAAACATTAAAAGAGCGTCGTGAATATGCAATGGTTTCATTTGTAAATGATATCGTTTCGCGGCGAATTAACTCAACAGAACTTTTATCAAAATTAAATTTCCATGCACCCACTCGGCAACTCCGAAATCGAAATTTATTTGCCATAAAACATCATCGCACAAATTATGCAAAATATGGGCCATTAAACCGCATGATGGCCTCTTACAATAAACACTGCGAAACCATTGACTTTACAATGTCTCGGCATAAACTAAAGCAATATTTTCATTCCATAAGAAATAACAACTCATAAAAGAAAAGACAAGAAAGCTGACACTACTTTTTTATATAAATAAATATTTAAGAAAACAAAACTGTATTAGTTGTACTAGTCTACGTTGGTTGACGAAATAAATAAATAAATAAATATTTGTTGAATTTCCTACATCGATTGTCGTCAGAAGGACACAATGGCAATGACTTAACCGATCCTATCCAGGAATTGACTGCACTACAAAGAGCAACTCTGGTCAATGATGATCCAGTCACGTGCTGTGTGTACTTCAACAAGCTGGTTGACACGATTGAATTTCAGCACCGTGGAAGTCCTCACGCGCACATCTTGCTATGGCTGAACAAGGATCCCCAGGAAGCAATCAGTGAAAGTATGCCAAAAACTACAGGTGCAACAGTATCATGGTATTCATGCCTGTACTACCCATAATCGCATATCGGTCCCATCTTTGCTTGATTTCCTATCCATATGGGACTGATATGCGATTAAAGCTATGTCAAGTTAGATTCCGGAATAATAAAATCATCTGTATCTCGGTAACGGATTGACGTAAAAATAAGGTTAATACATCAAAACAAAGGTAATTCACTATAATTTTAGGAAAAAATATCAATGCAAATCATTTCTCTTCGTTTCTAATGAAAATTCGCACTTTCTTCTTTATTCCTCCCATCAAACGCTGCACACCTCTGGAGTCAATGTCCTTGGCACATTTGTTCCACATTTTGGTCATCTGAATCGCGTCCCGAGTTTTCCATTTTTCTTAAGCTTCCGCTTCATTATTGCTCTAAATCTCTCGATGGGCCGGAACTGTGTTTGCTCCGCAGCTGCATATCCCTTGCCAAATCATCAGTTTTTTGGCAAATTCAAATCCATTTTGACGTAGGTTTCATCGTCGATGAGCAGGCATCCTTGGTACTTCTTCAAAACCTGCTGGTAAAATTTCCAAGCTCGTGTTTTGATGAAGAAACTTTGCTTTAACGTTCTGTTTGGTTGCTTGCTGGCTCGATAAGGACGATATCCTGCTCGCAAACGAATTCTTCGAACGGTACTGCGAGCAGCAGCGTATTTTTGTGCAATTTCATGATCTGATAGTCCAGGGTTTGCTCTGACGGTTCTCAACACCTTCTGGTTCAGCTTGCGGTCATATGTTCCACTACGACGCTTACCTTGATGCACTCGATCCACGCTCTTTCGCTCCGTGAAACGTTTGAGCACATCATACACGGTTGATTTGGCGATTTTCAACGTTTTTGCGGACCACGTTGGATTATCAACGTGGGTGTGCAAAATTTTTCCTCTCCTTTCGGCTTCCATCTGGAATAATTTTTGACTCACTACACGAAAAACCGTTTAATTTATACCACAGAAAGTGGGCGCCTAGGTAAACAAACCGCTGCAAAATAATTCTTGCAGCGGTCACTTTCCGTGCCGTTGCAACACAATAAGTGATTCCGGATTCTAACTGGACAGAACTTTATGGGCAGTGTACTACCATCGGCCCTTTTTAGGGCCACCAAGATTTTCCATAAGAGTTAAATTTCTGAACATGTCCCAAGTAAAATTAATATCAAAAGCTTCTTTTCAGGGCAATCTGGTTCGTCGTCTCAGTCTGTCAGCGGGCAGGCTAAGAAAAGCACCAGATCGCTGGCCTACCCGAATGACTCGACTGGTCCATGAGTTGCCTACTTTCAGCCCAAAAACAAGCCTTTGAACGTTGTACAAATTTCAAATGATTTGACGAAGCGATTTGACGGAAAACTTCGTGTTTCCGTCTCTAACCTGAAGCAAGCTTTTGAGATTGCTGTCTCCGAGCTCTTTACGCTCGAATTTAGAGTTAGTGATGGGGCTTACCCGTTCCTTTTCGAAGGATTTTCCACCGTCGTGAAATATCGACGGCCCAGAAGATTGTTGTGATGAAAACACCAACGTAGATGGGGTCGATGTATGTCGAATCAGTGTTTCCACAAGTCGTGCCTTATGCACTTGTATTGCACTAATCACTTTCGGGGGATATCGGAGATATAGTTACTGTTACACAGTTGCACTTCACTCGCGCACTTTCGGATCAACAACGAAATTCTTAATTGAATGCAATACTGCACTTGTATCTTTTTCTTCCACGACCGGACAACAGGACAGAAAAAAAGGGATGTCTCGCTTCCGACGGTATATTTTGTACTATCCTATATTTACTATTGTCTTCTCTATTCTACGGAAGTGACCACTACAAGTGGGCATCAGTGTGTAGCGCATGCGCGCAGTTTCCATCTCTCTTCTCTTATCATCTCTGGTTTAGGATTAGGGTGATACCGTTTTAGTTTTAGATTAGTTTCAATTTATAGAATTATGATTTAACTTTAAGTTTAGGTTTAGGATTTAGTTAGTTCATTTAGGTTAAGTAGGTTTAAGTTCATTTAGGATTAATTTAGTTTAAATTTAGTTCAACATCAATCAGTTAGCATCCCAGCTCGTGATGTGGAGTTCGAAGGTGTGGTCACCGAAGCGAGTCTGATCCCGATATCTTGAAGAAGCAGAAGGTTTGCCGTTTCAAGAATCCTTTGCTTCCCCCGGTGGGCTCAGTATCTGTCAGCGAGGGTAAAAAGAGTTTTACCCCCACAGATTCGTTTTGTGTGACCTTTTCTGGTTCAGCCCTTCCTCACTACATCTAGCTGGGAAAACTTCGACTACCTGTACGTTTGTTCGTTCCCCGGGTCATGAACTGCCGAAACTATAAGCAGTTGGGACATACGGCCTCCCACTGCGGCAGTAAGGCACGCTGTTCCAAATGCGGGGAGAAGCATGAGGATGGTGCCTGTGCAACTACTGCACCAAAATGCGTGTACTGCAAAGGAACTCCTCCTCATGGTCACTCGTCGTGTCCGGTGTACAAACAACGCGGGGCAAAACTACTAGGAACGTTCCAAGCAGTCTTTTGCAGAAATGCTGAAGACAACCAAGCCATCGACCAACGACAAAAATCCCTTTGCTCTTTTGTCAGATGACGAAACTGACTCTGACTTGACTCAGGAAGGAAATTCTTTCAGTTTTCCGGAAGGTTCTGCACCGAAACGAAAACGCATCCGTTCGCGGAAAGTTGTAAATCAAAGATACCAACTTGCCCAAATCAAGGAATGGTTGAAAAAAGGAGACTTCTACTCCTCCTGGATTCCGCAGAACTGACTATACTCAGGATTTTCCACCTCTCCCAGGGACATCGAAAATCCCCGATACCCCAAATTTAAGAACAGAAGCCCCTTCTTCATCTGGGTTGTTCTCATTTGACAAAATTGTGTTGTTCTGGCATTGCTTCCTACTGTAAAGACCCTATTGAAGCAATTTGAAGTGGCCCCTCCTTGCAGCAATCATTTCCTTCGATGGAATTATGTTCTACAGTGGAATTATCGAAGGCTTATTCCTAAGTTAGACACTTTTAAGTTTTTAGTTCATAATAATGATTGTGATGCAATTACTCTTTGTGAAACTTGGCTCTCTTCAGATATCGATATTCCATTTCATGATTATAACATTATTTGACTGGATCGTGAGGATTTGCGTGGAGGAGGGGTACTTTTGGGGATCAAAAAGTGTCATTCCTTCTATAGAGTGAATCTTCCACAATTTCCAGGTATTGAAGTTGTCGCATGTCAGGCTATTATTAAAGGTAAGAGCCTTGGTATTGGTTCTGTTTCTATTCCTCCTAGAGCCGTTGTTAATCAAAAACAACTTTCAGATATATGTTCGGTACTTCCTGCTCCACGGTTGATTATGGGAGATTTTCCGTGCCGGCACGGATGGTTCCTCGCGAAACGACGAATTCGGTAGACGAGATCAGTCAGCCTTTATCAGTGGTAGATAGAGATCTCAATCACGCACCTTTCGTGTGGCAATTCTGCTCCGAGGGCTGATAGGATCAAGTTCAAATTGTTGAAGAACCTCCCAGACGTTGCTAAGAGGCGCATGTTGAACTTGTTTGGTCAGCTCCTGGAGCTCAATATTATCCTGGATGATTGGAGGCCGGTGAGAGTTATAGCTTTAAGAATCATGGCAAACCCGCTTCAGAATACAACTCGTACCGACCTATCGCGATGTTGTCGTGCATTTGAAAATTGTTGGAGAAAATCATCCTTTTCCGCTTGGACAAAATAGGTTGAGATGAACCACCTACTCTCAGATACTCAGTTTGGTTTCCGTAGGGGCAAGGGAACGAACGACTGTCTCGCGTTGCTTTCCTCGGAAATTCAGTTAGCTTTTGCTAAGAAAGAGCAAATGGCTTCTGTTTTCTTGGATATCCAGGGGGCTTTTGATTCAGTATCGGTTGAAGTCCTTTCAGACCAACTCCACGCATGTGGCCTTTCTCCATTAATTAATAACTTTTTCTATAATTTACTGTCAGAGAAACATATGAGCTTTTCCCATGGAAACTCTACAGCTTCTCGATTTCGTTATATGGGTCTCCCCTAGGGCTCATGTTTAAGCCCCCTTTTGTATAATTTCTACGTCAGAAAACTGATAATTGTCTTAGTGACAATTGCACGTTCAGACAACTTCCAGATGACGGAGTAGTGTCTGTCACAGGGCCCGAAGGGGTCGACGTGCAAGGACCCTTACAGGATACCTTAGCCAATTTGTCTACTTGGGCTATTCAGCTAGGTATCGAATTATTCACGGAGCAAACTTGCTCGTCGTTGCTTTGATTCTTCGGATGAAGAGGGATTGGGATTGGAACCACTCTATCTTTCAGGCTTCCCACATTTTGCTGAATATCCATCGCTTCATGTCCTGTAATAGCACCTCGTCGGTGTAATGTCGACTTCGATATTTCCTGGGATTCCGCAGTGCCCAGGGATCCAGGTGAACACCGTGTTTGGAGATGTGGCCTCAACGATATCCTGTATCCAGGTGTGAGTCGGGGTCTCAGAAGCAAGGGCTTGTATCACGCTGTACGAATCGGATAGCACCAGTATGAGCCGGTCCGAGGGTGTTGTAACAGCAACAAATATGACTGCTTCTCATCGGTGCTGAAATTCCGGCTACTCCAATTCCGACCCCGACTCAGGAAAGCGATCCGTCCGCGGCATGGGTTGGGTAGTCCAAACCTAGCAGTTCGGCTACTGTTCTCCTCAGCGCAGCAGAGTTATCTCCAGCCTCGAACCTGCTCTTTATCCGGCTCTCTGTTGTCCCCGTACCAGTGGACATTGGCCACTGGGGGGAGATCCAAATTGGCAGCCTTGCGGATGAGTCTATTCCCCTCGTTGAGGAGAAAGACCCTGTCATTTCCGGAGGTCATAGCTGTAAGAGCAGCGGCTTTCGTTGCTATTGCTACGGTTATACGATGGTGGAAGGGCATGCGGCACCGGCGGGCGTTGACGGAAGAAGACCAGAGACAATTCGAACTTAGGTGTTGAAAGTTGGTGTCATCTCAAGATCGTACAGTAGGCGACTATCGATGACGGCACTTGCAACCCGGAAACGAGTGTCGCGATTGTTTGACCAGTGGGGACGGGAGATGGTGCGGATCAAGTTGATCCTGCTGCGGCAGTCGTTCTTGACCGCCTTAAAGTGCTGCTCTAAGTTGAGGGACCGGTCAACAAGTACCCGCAGAATACGGACCGTCTTCTTCAGTGGTATGGGCTGGCTTTGAACTTTGATAGGTGGCCCACTGACACGGTACCGGGATGGAAACACGTGGCACCTAATGCTTTTGGTGACCGAACGCTGGAAGCCTACCGCGCCGGCTCACCTGGCTACAGCGGAGACTGCTGCCTGGGCCTTGATCCTGTTACGTGGTGCTGTTGGACCGGTAGTTGCGATAAGTACATCGTCGGCATGCACGAAAATGTAAACATGCTTCGGCTGTCCTCCAAAAACTCCATTCATGGCCACAAGGAACATGGTAACGGCGACAACTGAACCTTGTGGGACGCCCGTCTCTTCTCTGAAAAGCTGAGACCTCGTTTTGCCAACTGTGACTCTGAATGAACGATCGGTTAAGAAATTTTCGAGGAAGTGGACCAGTTGACAAGCTGCTGTAAGGCGAGGGGCGTCCACGTCCTGTTGAAGGCCTCAAAATATCCAGCGAGACGATATCGGTGTGGAGCCCGCTATCGTTAGCACTGTTGAGGACCTCCCCTAATATTGCGAAATACGTTGACATACCGTACCCTTGACGGAAGGCGTGCTGTCGATGGTCTAGCAGGTTTTCGGCTTCAAGGAAATGCTTCAGCCTCCTGTTGACCATTCTCTCAATGACCTTGGCGATACAGTATGTCAAGGCTATTTGCCGAAATTTGCTAACTTCACGGAAATGGAAAATCAATAAGCTCAACTTCCACGACGAGTTAGTGAGCCAGAGCTTTTTGAAAAGCTGGCATTGGTAACCTCTTGAGTAACCACATTTTTTTTGTAAAACTGGCCATTTTAAAATCATCTCTGATTGAATTCACAACTATTCCAACTATCTTTTTCATCCAGTTGGTTTGTTGCGGAAAAATATTTCTAAATCTCAGGAATGGCCATATAAACCATCCTGCAAGGTTCTGTACTCGGAGGGGTCGGTTCTAAAATGAGTTGCGTTTAGCAATTTTAATTGCGATTTAAACCTGCAGGATGGTATTGGCAGGTGAAGAGAATACGATCAGCACAGCCAACGTTGAGAGCACTGGAACTCTTCACGTAGCCATGGTACTCCGGGCAGACACAAGGTAGGTACGTATTCCAACGAGGCGGGGATGCTGCAAATTGGCAAACCTTGTGGAAAGGTATCCGACCAAAATTGCAATGATCCGCTGGTCCATGTACTTGTGGCTGTTTAGCCAGAGTCGTATGGTTTCCTTGATTTTCCTCAGGAAAGTGATCCGCGACTGG
Organism: Ochlerotatus camptorhynchus; assembly: GCF_037179485.1. Classification (NCBI taxonomy): domain Eukaryota; kingdom Metazoa; phylum Arthropoda; class Insecta; order Diptera; family Culicidae; genus Ochlerotatus; species Ochlerotatus camptorhynchus. The sequence continues at coordinate 297,575 of NW_027040816.1, forward strand.
AAACATTCATGTGGCCGGGCTTCCCTGCTAGTATTCGCAATCCAACGCCTGACGTCCTTTTTTTTTATTTTTTATACAGGGGGGAATCTGCTCCCAGACGCCTGAGAAGATAACTCAGGGTGTGGGGATGGGAGAAATAGCTCTCCCGACCCACTAAACCTTACCCTGTGCTCTAGGCCCTTGCCCTCCCCGGAACCGTCCGAAAGCATTACGTCATGGGAGGGGGCCGGTTGCGCTATGGCGCATCACTAGGTGTTGTGTCCGACGTTACACTCGCTACTGCTCAGTGAGCAGCTGTGCAGGGCCTTCCTCTTGTTGTTCGCTGTTCGTTGTTCGCCTGAGTTCTAGAGCAGACGTGATAGCCAGCCAACTGTCCAACAGGGCAGCTTAGGACAGATGTGACCGCTTACCAGATGCGTGTGCACTCTAAGCACCCGGCGTCACTCCTGCCTTTGCACAACGAGGGTTTGTGCAGAGCTTCTCAACCTCCTGGGACGAGCTGGATGGAGTTCCAGCGTCCCTACTCTGCGGTAGTTCGTTTAGCCGCAATATCTCTCCCTTGGGTTCGATAATTAGCGTTTCCAGGGCACACCACGAGGAGGCAAACTACTTCATGCCCCACGCCTGACGTCTAGCAGGGGTACGTTCCCGGTGTAGCGGGGACCGCATGGACTAGCTCCCATCAGTCGGTCCGCAGCCTTGTTTCCGGGAACACCGCAGTGTCCGGGAATCCACGTAAAGACGGTTGAAGGTGGGGCGTACCGTGTAATGGCTTGTATCCAGGGGTGGCTCGGGGTTTCGACTTCCAGCGTCTGGATGACGCTATTTGAGTCCGTTAGCACGAGGATCGGTTGATCTGACGGAGTGATGGCTGCATGGAGAATAGCTGCGGCCTCTGCAAAAACGACGGAACACTCGTCCGGTAAACTTTGACTTGTTGCATGTTCGGACTTGCCACTCCCAGGCCAACTCCTTCCCACGAACACGATCCGTCTGTAAAGCGCTTAACGTGCCGAGGATAAACTGACCCGAGAAGCTCTGCAACAGAACGTCTCAACGCTGAAGAGTTATCTTCGGCTTCGGAGTTATCCTCTCTTAATCCGCTTATTTATTTTGACAACGTTTGATCGCCAACTCTTCTCTCCATGCCAGTGGGCCGTGACCAGTGTGGGGGAGGTCAAGGTTGGCTGCAGTGCGGAGTTTCCTGATCCTCTCGTTGAGGAAAAAGACCTTATTGTTCCCGGATGTCTTAGTGGTGAGGGCAGCGGTTTTCGTAGAAATGGATGCAGAAGATTGATAGCGGAAAGGGAGGATTCCGTCTGCAGGGCGGTAGAAGTATCCGTACATAGGTATTATATACCGGAGCGAGGATAGGATTGAGCTTCTCGGCGGATAAGCAAATAATTTCGAGGCCATAGAAAAGTCAGTGCTGGAGCACTGCGGGCGGAAGATTGTCCTGACGATGTTGATGTGGCTACGACAGTTTTCTTTCACCGTCCTTAAGTGCTTGTCGAAGCTTAGGGTGTCGTCGGCATACACATTTACATGTCCGTTCTTGGGAAGTCGGCTGAGCACTCCGTTCATTGCCATAAGGAATAGCGTTACCGCTATGACGGATCCCTAGGGCACTCCAGTTTCCTCGGGGAACGGATCCGACCGAGTGTTCCCTACAATCACCTGGAAAGTAGGATCAAGGAGAAGATTCCGTACAAAGTGTGTGATGTGACCTTCCAGGCTTTTGACTTTTAACCGTTCTGGACGACTGTGCTACGAATCTTTGCAAACCTTCGATGACGCGTTGAATATGTCGGGAACTGATCACGAGGCATAGTTAAATTTCAATCTTTATACCACGCAAGGATGTTCCAGAATGGTTTGAAAATTTACAATACCTTACCAAATCTGACTTAAATCCATCTTACCCCGTCTTCCCCTAAACCATCGGATCGGGCCCCGACCGAGGAAACAATGTGGCAAAATTAATTAAAAACAATGCTAAAAGAGCTTTCACTGCCTGCCACGAACGGAACGGGTCAACAGCGTGGAAGCTTGGTTCTGTTGGCTTTAAACTGTAACCGTGAAACCAGCGCAGCGTGTAAAGGATCTGGTTGAATGGGATTTTTCGTTGCACTGCTCGAATAAATAAAAGGCTTGCACATACCTCAAATGTAATCCAACGGAATGAACTGTTTTAAACATTTATCCAATTTTCCACCCCAGTAATAGGCAGCCAGTAGGGGTGAACAATCGACCAAAAAAGCATTCGTGTATCACTAATCAGGCTGTAAAATTTATGAACACTGTGACTGTACTCCAGTGGCGGCGTCGTCACGTACCTATCCACTTTCGGTTTTCGGTCTCGTTTGGTGCTCCTCCACTCTTAATGATGCATGAATGGAAAAACGTGTGACGTGTGATATACTACCGTTTCACACGAGTGCGATGCGAGATTGAAGGATAGGTAGGAGAAGGGAAGGTGGGCGGTGATTGCTTGAAATTCGTCATTTCTTTTGTGGAAGAGTGATTGCTAAGTGCACGGAGTAAGGGAGCAGAAGTCACACTGAAATCGAATTCATTACTCGTGACAAAACATTCCAATCAAGATAATTCCATAGGAGTGCTATGGAATTAATTGGGAGTTTAAGGAATACTGCTTGATTGTGATTGATGTGTTATTTAAACTTTCCACGACAGACCATAATGGAATGCCTATTTGCATACCTACACTAAATAATCAAATTCCACATTTTGTCAGAGAGGTGCATTATTCACCAATTTGTATTAGTTAGTTACTAATGATACAATTGTTCACAATTTTCGGAGTTTGTGTTGCGTTCAAAATTTAATTATTATCGGTATGGCAGGCAGGTGTTTCCGCAGAATACAATTATTTAGAAAGCCGACAATCCACTATGGGGAGAAGGGTGGCCATTAATATAAAAATTAACTATTTTTAATTTCACATATTGATATGCCAATTAAGAGTACATACTCTAGTTAAGACAAGCTGAAAATATTTCAACATAATATTGTGGCTAACGGAGGATACATGCTACCAAAGTTGAAAAAAGCGGAAAATCATAGAAATCAAGCGTATTTTTCATCTTATGTTTCCCATATGCTATACAGTAATGTAAAAATATTGAAACATACCATTTTAAAGCTTGAAATCTAAGCTTTCCATTGGCGTTATCAACATTACAAATCGATCAAATTTTTGAATAGTCACATGAAAAAATACCAAAAAATTACGATTTTTCAAGACTAAATCATGTCGCAATAAAAAAGTCCACCTCGGTTCGCTCAACTGTTCATAAGAGAATAAAGTACAATCCTAGTGCTAACTTTCAGCAAAGGTTGCATCTGCACTTACTTGCTCTATCTCGAGAAAGCACCAATTGAAAATTTTATGTTTTCATTCATCAAACACCGGATGGATTACAAATAAGTCGATTATGTACTCTAGCGCTTTTTTTATGTAAGGGTACATCATGATAATCATCAGTTCAACGTTTCATCTTTTGGCCAAAATGTAGTGCTCAGGATGTTTGTTTACCTCCCTGGCAAAGAAATTGCCGAAGGTGAAATTTTTCCTACTTAAGATTATTTATTTTACCTAAAATAGGTTGTTTTATTTTGGTGTGTTTGTTTTGGTATTGTTTTACTCGCCTTATCCATCATCACCACTGTCTACAAACTGTCAACAAGTGCAGCTGAACGAACATTGCAGAATTCTGTTTGAAAAGTAGGTTAAAGTGAATGTATTTAATATTGTGAAAATGGCATTGAAATATATGGACATCGTTGGATCGTATGATTTTAAGCAACGAATTGTTGACAAAGTTACGACGACATTCGAAGAAATTTGTCAAACTTATGAAATAATTGAGTAAAAAAAAGAAATTCTACGGTGTAAAATAAGAAACGTTTACACTAAATTCGTTAAAAAGTGGAGAAGTGCAAACAGACAGAAAGAAAAGTTCGATCGGGTTAATAAAGTGTGGCTCAATACATCGTTTGGTATCGACGAATTCATACAAAAGGATGGCATCGAAGATTCTGCCTCGTCCAGTAAACGAGGAAGACCTGAGAAAGAGTTTTCAGAACTTAGCGATAGAAGTAAACGTCGTCTAATCGCGAATGAAGTTGATCGGAAATCGGATTCATCCGAGAAAGTTCTGATGATTGCAAGAAGAACAGCCTTCAATAATCAGCAATTCAATCTAATGAACGTTCTTGGCCACATCCTGAAGAATCAAAACAACGCGCATAGCATGTTTGTTAAAAGCACCGTGGTTTGATGTCAGCGGAAGAAGCTTTTACCTTCTTCATCGATAATGGATTTTCGGAATCGCAGTATTAAAACATACATAGTGCAGATCCTGCACGATTCCCAAGCTACTGGAGTATTCGAAAGATGAAAGCCAATTGTGCTCCACCTGTGAATGCGATTGAAATAACAGCTAAAAAAATAAGGTAATTTTTAATCGTTTTACTGAAGTGCGACTGCTTGATAAAATATGTTTTTGCATCTTCCTACATACATTTAATAAATAACTATTTCAGGGAAGATTTTATTCCTAAAAAAGTTATTAATTAATAGGAGATTTTATCCCTAAAACAGTTATTTAACATTTTTAAAATGATGATATTAAGATCACGAGGAACTTAAAGACAGAAAACTGCCCAATAAAATATTTATTCATTTGTTTATATTATATATAAACTGTTTGAATGGTATTTCGATATATTTATCTATTTTCTTCAATGAAGGCAAACCCTCAAGATCTCATGGAACATACAGTTAAACAGTTGATTGTGATGCAACAAGCTGAAATGATCGAATACTTGGATTCAAACGACCTGAAAAATGTAGAATTGATTCTTCTCAGTACATGGGGATTAGATGGATCTTCTGGGCACTCGCAATACCACCAACACTTTCCAAGTTGTAGTCAGAAGCAAGCACTAACAGATGAAGATTTATTAGCTACTGCCACAACACCAATTCGGCTTTCACTGAGCAATGATTCGAACAAAATCTTTTGGTTCAATCAAATGCCTCAGAGCGTCCGGTTTTGTCGACCAATAATATTGGAGTTTATAAAAGAGAGCAAAGAAGTTGTACTTAAAACGAAAGAGGAAGTTGAATTAGAATTCAGCAATCTTAAGCCAGTTCAAGTTGAATTATCTGACGAAAAATCAGTCACAGTTTTATTCGACTTCGTTATGAGTATGATTGATGGAAACATTTTGACCTTTATAACCGGCACGTCTTCAATGCAATGTTGCCCTATTTGTGGTGCATCGCCAAATAAAATGAACGATGAAAGTGAATTTGAAAAAGGATTCTCGTCAAGATTGGAGACATTGCAGTATGGAATTTCACCATTACACACCTGGATGAGGTTTTTGGAATGCTTACTTCACATTTCATACAGAATTCAATTCAAGCAATGGCGGGTCACAAAAGAGTTTAGAGAGGTGTATCAAAAACGAAAACAAGAAGTTACAAAGAAGCTCTACGAATCATTTGGCGTGCTGATGAGCCAAGAGCAGGAGCATCGGGAAACAGCACAACCGGGAATGTTTGCTTAGCAGCATTCTGGAAATAGACCATGACTTGGTTGTCAGATTCAGAAATATATTGATTACTATCAACTGTCAACAACCAGTAAACCCGCAAAAAGTAGACGTATATGCTCGAGAAACATACCGCCATTACCTTCGCTGTTATGCATGGTACAAAATTCCAGCATCGGTACACAAAGTACTTGCACATTGCGGAGAAATTATAATTTATTCTCCTGCACCTGTTGGCATGATAGGAGAAGAGGCTTCCGAATGTCGTAACAAATTTTATCGAAGAGATCGAGAAATTCATGCCAGGAAAACATCACGGGAAGATAACTTATATGATGTCTTCATTCGTGCAATGAATTCTTCAGATCCGTTAATAAGTTCAATTTCGATTGGTACGTATAAAGTAAACAACATCCTGACAACATATTGATACAATTTTCCTTCCAGGAAAGAGGCTCAAGGGCAGAAATACCCTTGAACTGCCAGAAATTGTGAAGAATTTCCTTGTATTCGATGATCCCGACAGCTATGGAGAAACAAATGTGGAGAACAACTCTGAAGAAAGAAACGAGTTACACGAAATAATGGAATATGTAGCAGACTTAAACGAAGATTTTGCAGAAGATTTCGATTTCGAGACCACAGTTTCTGATAACGTTAATGAAAATATGATTTAATCTTCTTTATGCTTCATGAAACTTTTATTAAATCTTTCCCTTGTGCATTTTTTATTATTCTTTGTAATTTTTTTATAACTCTGTTCAATACACAAAAATGCTATCTATTACAACATACTTATTCTAACATTTTCAATTTGTTTTATATGTTTGAGATTTGACTGGTTCATTTATTCATTAATGAAAAGGAAAAGTTCAGAATATTTTATAATAACTATTGCCTTTACCTTTTTGATCATACTTTGTCACCGTATTTGTTCGCTAATACACGGTAAGCTAAGGTAAAAAAGTTTGGTAGAGGTACTGATTTGATAAGATGCATAGGATATTTATGAATTGTAATTTGCGACGTATTATTTAAGGGACTAGTTTAAATAGTCCGTAACGCTAAACATTGAGTGCTGGTTTACCTTCCAATCCCTCATCAAGCACTTTTTCTTTGTGTAATACATTTGTACCGTTATTTCAGGGGGTAATCGTGGGCGTATCTTCTCTGACGATACGTAATATTTGAATAGGCTCTAAATTTTACAAAAAAAAGTGTTTTTTCACATTCATTGACAAAATACGGGCATCAAACTATCAATGAGTTGAAAACATTTATATCTCCAGACATGGATATTTCCAGTGGTAAGCGTGATTGCCTCTCACCCCAGCAGGCCTGGGTTCAATCCCAGTCGGCGCCGCCGGGATGTTCAGGGAAGTAAAGCCATTGTCCCCGGTTCATGAGTTGATGGGTCGATAGGTAGGGTCCAGCATAGGCGTAGCCAGATGGGGGCAGAGGGGGTCGACTGCCCCCCCCCCTAAACTCGGCAACACAAAGGCTTTCGAGGAAATGGCGTTCGGTGAAATGGCATTCGGCCAAATTTTCCATGGTAATTTTTTTTTCGCCCCTCCCTAGCTCGAAACCTGGCTACGCCCTTGGGTCCAGGTGTGGGAGCTGCTCCTTGGCGTTGGTGGCATTAGTGCTCAGCACGGAAAACAAGATCGACGGAAAACAAATCCAAGGAAAAAAAATGATATTTTCATAAATACTGATGAAGACGTACTTTACCCTACTAAACCTAATTTTAACCATTTCACTGAAGAGTTATGAGTTATAAAATGCTATCGCACGCATCAAGGGTAACAAAAAAAAAACAGTTTTAAAGATCGACATATTTTTGGCCACCTATTTGTATGGGAACTTCCCATAGTGCAATCCTTCCCCGTACCATTCTGCTATATTGACTTATTATTGAAACATCAAGACATTCTTGTAACTGGAGCAGTCTTACATACACATTATTTAATTTGAAAAGGCCATAAAAGCATGCAATAACAAGTTTCGAAAATGTTTACAAAATCTAGATAAGCACTTCAAAAGGTCCTATCTGCATTAATCAATTTCCTTCACCGACTTTCTCTTTCGTTAATAGCTCTGCAGCAAAACCATTATCTGTTGCGTCGGACGTTTTAGAAGCTAGATGACACCTTCCTTTTCAGCACTGTCCCCAGATGCAGTGACAAACCTGAGAGGGGTTGGGGAAAGTCTAAACCATTTACTACTCTTCCAACGCCATACCGTCCGTATGAAGATGGAAAACTCTGATATTCTTCCTCTTCTACCTGGATTTGACGCTCTTAAACGAGCTTTTGCCTACCTTTCGTGAAATAGATCTGATATCATATTAAGCTTTCATTATGCAGTCCAGAGTTCTTGATGATTTTTGCTTTCAGCTGTGGACTCACCAACACTTGTTTTTCTCAGTGTCGATCGCTTTATCGACGGTTGTCAAAAGTAACTCAGAGTAGTAACTGTAAGAGGTCCTTGGTGTACTTTCGGTTTCCTTTGTTACCCGGTATGACCTCGACTACGCTGGATTATTATTCAGTTTTTGCAATGATGCGATCATGCCCTTGCTTGGCCTTTGACTGATTGAAGTGAATGATGGTGATGAAAATGCCAGCCAATAAAAAATAAATCATACTGCAGCTGGAATCGAATGGAATGGTAATGTGCGTGGAATACCGGTGGTCGAAAATTGTTCTCCAGTAACAACGAAAGGTTGCAGACAGCCCACATAAGCAACCATCAAAGGAAGAAGAAGCTGCACCGCTATGCTATGGATCGGAATCAGTAGCTCTTCGTGAGTCGCTGCGGGTCGGTCATCTATGCCAAGTGTGTCACCCTCGCTCCAAACGACATACAGCTCAACAGCCTCATCCGTGTTGAACACCCAGCTCAGAATTACTCAACCATCACTACAAAACCATCCTTTTCAGGGTCACCAAAAATTTGTTAAAGAGTATTATTTGGACATTGGTCAAGGTCATCAGTTTCCGCAAGCAGCTAGCTATCAAGGCTCAACCTGTCTACAGAAGGTGTGGAATTGTAGGCCTGAATATATTGGTGCAATTAGTTTTTCCTTGGCTTTCATTCCGCACGATTCGTTTCTTTCGTTTAATCAATCACCCTTGTAGTGACGTCAAAAAGATTGTTTAAACCGGCACTTACATATGAAATTTAATGTGGATTATAGAATTTTTTGTATGTTACCAAAATGTATGAATGGTTTGCCACTAAATGTTGAGATAATTTATTGATTATTGAATTATCACACTGTATACCATGAAAAAATAGCATGTTTGTGAGTGTTTGCCTGTTTTCAAGTAAGGAGTTACAAATAAATAAAATCAAACAAAACCAACATGCAGAACTAGCTAGAATTTGTTTTACTTCATATTTCACAAAATTGCTTTGGAGTGTTAAGACATCGTCTCCTGCAAAGTTTACATTTTTCCCTCTACCAACACATACATCAGGGCTAGATAGATCTCCACAGGATCTATAGAATCCACGCAATTTCAAAAAACCAAAATGCGCAGCATTACGAAAAGAGGTTAGGTTTCGACCAATAGCAAATATATTTTAATTCTAAACAAGCCAAACGATTGGAAATTTATCTACCAATCTGCTAAAATGAACACTAAGTTAATTTTCAATAGGTCACTTAGCTTAGCTTAGCTTAGTCTGACTGCACGTATCGATAGTTGCACTCCGTGATTGATCTGAACCAGTGAAATTGTACAAAGAATCAACTGAATGGGGCTTGGTAGTAACCTGCCATTCTCAGTGTACATTTTCCAGTGACTCCTACCTTTAAAGATCAATAACGTCACCGGCCACGTCCTTGCAATCAGGTGGGAGAGGGAAGGAATGTTAGTGTGTGACTTTTGTTGTTTTGGGACCGTGTTTACCTCTGCATCCCACAAAAGTCACAGGAAGGAGGTTTTGTTAGTGGGTTAGGTTCGTTGGATCAGGATTCACCTTGATAAGTGATGCGATCTTTTGTTTTGTGTAGTTATTTATAAGTGTTTTCGATTTATGCTCTAAACAGCCGGCTGTCTAGAGATGTAGATCATTATTAGATGTGTGTATACCGATTTAAACCAACAATAAGGATACTGTTGGGGCCCCTCACAAAGTGTGATGATGGTTTATTTTATTTTATCAATGACCAAAATAATTAATTATAAGCGGTTTGAACCGATTTAAACCAACAGAAAGGATGCTGTTGGGGCCACTCACAAAGTGTGATGGTGGTTTACTTGATTGAATATAAAATAATTATTAGAACCGATTTGACCCGATTTAGACCAACGGCAAGGATACTGTTGGGACCACTCACAAAGTGTGATGGTGGTTTATTTAGTTCGGAAGAAAATGAATATGTATACTTCTTTTTTTTTTTATATAATAGAACGAATTTGTACTGATTCAAACCAAAAGCAAGGGTTCTATTGGGGCAACTCACAAAGTGCGATGGTGGTTTATACTATAAGGGCATAAAACAAAATCAAGAGCCATTTCGGTTTCCATAGCTTCCTAGACACTCGGCCGCAAAATAATCTTATCCGACGGAAACGTCTCGATCATCGCTGCACAATGGTTTATTATAGCATTTATAAAGTAAATTTGAATACCTTATTGTTTATTTATTATCCATTTTGACTTGACTTGGTACCGTTCAGTTTTATGATGACAAAGTTGCCTGGAGAAAAGTGACAGTTCAAAATGTTTCGGAAGGGAGTCAGCTAGTGTCGTCCAAGTTCAAGTGCGGAAAAAATGCCATTTAAAGTGGTACAAACAATTGAAAGATGCGAAACATGCCTAACCGTAATTCTTTCTGGTTGGAAAGAAGCTGGAATCCTACACTGGCCGGAAAAAAAACGCGGTAGCGAAACTCTCTCAAGACGAGTTCTCCATGCCAAACCCAATGTGGGAACGTATCAATTGAGTGAAAAAAAGAGAGTTCAAGACTCGCTTGGAGGCTGAAGCAGAATTGGAACAGATGTAGCCAGTTTCGGATACGGAGGCGAACGAAGGGAATAATCCACCACCGTCAAAGAAAGTTTGCCCCGAAGTCTACAAGTCCCCCAGTCGGAAGGGAAACACAATAAGAGACTTTAACGAAGTTTTCCTTATTCCTGGGCAGGAGGTTGACACCTGTGAAGCTGACTGTAAAATCCAGAATCAGATGAGATTATAATATATGCGACACAAATTCACTTTTTTATAGGGGAACATGTGATGTGAATAGAACCCACCATCAGTGCAAGGATTACATATGACTGCAGATACTTCACTGGTTGTAAAGTTCTGCCTGATGGTTTGTTGCAGCTGGGTGAATCAACTTCATTGAAGACCTTTGGAAGACAAACGACAAGATGTACGTCTATCAACACGTGACAAGGGACTGGCAAATCCACGAACACTTGTCCAGTCTACAAATCCATTGAAACCCTTAGGCTGCCCCCCCCCCCAAACCCAACATATAATAATGTTTGATTGATGAAACGTATTCAAAAAAGGGATATTTAGAGAGAACAATCTTCAACTGGAACGTACTCACCAAATCAATACATCAGGGAGCGCATTCTCGATGCTTAATTTTCTCTAGTCATTTTTAAACAATTCCTCTTCCAGCGAATCCAAACACACAATAACTAAATATCACTTTTCTTCTTCATGTCACTCTGTGCACAAAAGCAATGCACACCGCAAAAACCTAATAATAGATCAGCGCGGTCGAGTCACACTGTCAACAAAGGGAGCGAGAGCACACCAGGCACCAAAGCAACAGGGGAAAAACATCAGCACAAATCATTCTAAATAGAATTATCGCGTCCGGGACATAAAACTATTCAAATGCGAGCACCGAAAAACTACACGGCAGCACAAAGATAGCCCGAGCTCTAAAAAAAAGCACGCAGCGGAGCAAAAACACACAACCGTTCTCGGACGCTTCTCAAAGCGGACTCCACTAAGTTAATTTTCAATAGGTCACTATTGAAAAATACCAAATGTCCAACTGTTGTAATGGTGATCAAAATTATCACCGAATGTCTGAAAACAGCGCATTCGCTAACACAGACTTAAAAATTGAATTCGATGCGGTCCCACTGAACTGAGCTCATTCAATCACCGTAAGTGGTGATGTCCAGTCCAGCAGCAGCAGCAGCAGGAGTGCTTTCAAGAACAATAACAACAACGAAAGGCTGCCTGCAAGCAGTGAGCTGCAGAGCTCATATACGCAACCATAGAGAAGGAAGAAGAAGTCCCACCGCTAGGCTAGGATCGGAATCAGTAGCTCGTCGTGCTCAGCTCAGCATTACTCAACCATCACTACAAAACGGTCCTGTTCAGGACCACCATAAATTTGTTAATAGTATTATTTGGACATTTGTCAAGGTCATCAGTTCCCGTAAGCAGCTAGCTATCAAGGCTCAACCTGGTCTCTATAAAAGGTGTGGAATTGCCCAATTTGCTGCTGTTGCTGCTGCAGCTGGCCAAGCTGCTGCTGCAAGAAGCTTACAGCTTCGGGATGATCCCCCCCCACGGTTTCTTGCCCCCCCGCGGGTGTTCCCTCTTCCTCTGCCTCCTCTGGCAGATGAGGGACCCGGAAAAAATTGTCCCTCACCGCAACGATGGCAGTAGTAAACCTGTAATTTAATATTAATAATTAATAAAGTTTTATATATAAATCATAATATATTTATTAAACATAAGAGGCATCGACTGATACTGAGTGGTTCTAAAAACTAACAGCCGCGTTAGAGCAAACGCGCCTAAATACGGCGAAATTATCGCCCAAATACCGGCGCAAATGAGTTCAGGTAAGAAAGAATTGCGTCCGGAACGTTTTTCAACCGGTTTAGCTCCGGTTGAATAAATCTGGAGCAATAAATTTCCATTTCTGAAAATAAATTCAGTTAAATGGGTTGCATAGATGATGCTTTTGCCCAAAATTTTTAAATTGCACTCATTAATTTTTAGCAATCTCCGATAAATAATCAAATAAATCCGATCTGGGAGGATTCTACCCACATTTGGGTAGTTTTGATATAGCGTGTAAAAAGATTGAAAGTTTGTTATAGGATTTTTCGGTGGAGTGAAAGTACAAAGTCCGTTACCATAGGAGTAAAGAGCTACAGAGAAACCGTCAACGCCAATATCGTCGTCACCTTGCACGGTAGCTCTATATAGAAGGTGATTTATTCCGCTTAATGACATTTCGATTGTGACGTCATTCCTATCTCTTTCGTAGCACATGCAAATGTGGACGAAGACTTGGTTATTTAATTGTATTTACATTGTAAAATTCACGATATTGTTAAGAAACAAACTGCGGTGATATTATCACCATCGTCTTGTGGAGTAAACAATAACAATTTACCATTCAACTGATAGATCGGTACTGACACATCGGATGACAATTGTCAGTGTAAACATGAGAGATGCGAGCCGTAACTGTTATTCGCATATGGTATTGTATGCAATATTGAATGGAGAAGCTTTAGTGGTCAGCTAGAAGCTTTGCCTCTTGCATACAAACTTGCTAGTAGGATTTGAATGCTTGCTATCTCATATATAGGCAATAGGGAGATAGGGAGTGTGAGAATGTGAAGCAGAAATGAACTATGTAAATAATGAACTATCGATATTGTACCATGTCTTCGTAAGATAACCTGACGTATTGAGTTTCAATAAAATCAACCTTAAAACCAAAAGTATTCTCGAAGTGTTTATTGCAATTCTCGAATCACAACAAGGTTATGGGCCCAGTGGTTAACTGAGTGCGACAACGACAACATCCAGTAGGTAACTGGTAGCGACACGAATCAGTGGTAAACTGATCGCCAACAGACGAGCCGGACGACCCAGAAGACGACCGTTGGACCAGCTGAGCGCAGAGGAGGATCGTTATACCTGCCGAGACCAGCTGATCCAGCAGACGACCGTGTGATTTGCGGAAGGATGGCCCCCGGCGGACAAGGAAGTGGTGGCAATGGCGGTTACGAGAGGGGAACTCTCGAACGTGCCTTGCCATACACAGCAGTAGTCCGAGGCGCGGATCGTGCCAATATTTTCGACGGTACTGAGTCCTTGTTTCCCGCTTGGAAATGGCGTGTGGAGCATCACCTAGCAAAGTTGAAGTTATCGAATACGCTGGTGAAAACTGCTGACGAGGAAGACTATTTCGAGCCGGCTGAAGGGGCTACTGCGGAGGTGGAAAAAGCGCGAAAGGAGAAGCTGAAGAAACGGCTGGATGATGACATCGAGGCACTCGATGAAATAGTCATGCTTGTAAACAATGATGTCCTGAATAAAATCATTGGCGTGGAATATGCGAAACAAGCCATGGATGTATTGGTCAAAACGTACCAGAAGGCGGGTACCGCGGCTATCGTCAGTATGCGGGAAAGATTATTCTCGATGAAGCACCGTAACTTAGACTCACTTCGGAAGATATTTGATGAATACGACGTCATTATCAGAGAGCTGGACAGGATCGGGAATTTCTCAAGCCGAGAAAATCCATGCTCTCCTGATTGCAATACCGGACAGGTTCAAACATGTAAAAGGAGCTTTGCTGGTGCTTCCGAATGATGAGCTGTGCAAGAAATCGACAGTAGATATAAAAAAGAATGTTCTTGAACGCCGAAGCTGGGGAAGAGAAGAAAGAGGAGAAGAAAAACGTCGCTCTGGCATCGAAGCAGGTTATACGATGTTTCGGATGCAACGAAACTGGGCATTATAAAAACAAATACCCTTTAATGAAGAAATTCATCGCCAAGGAGAAGGAAAAATGGATGCGTGGTCAACAATCCAATGGGAAAAAGGACAATAAAAAAGGCCATGCCATGATGGTGAAGCCGAATGCCCCGCGTAATCGTGCCAAACGCGTGAAATTCGTTGTTGATTCAGGTGCCAGCGATCACATGATCAACGACGAAGACTTGTTGGACGAAGTAAAGGATTTGGAGGAGCCAGTGATTGTCTCAACCGCCAAGACAGGTGAAAATCTTCGGGCAACGAAGATGGGTAAGTTGAGATTGAAGAGCGTTGTTGGCAAAAATTCAATAAAGAGTCTTTAATTGTACAATGTTCTTTTCATTCCTGGACTTGAAGAAAATCTTCTTTCGGTTAGAAAGGCAAGCCAGCATGGGAAAAGGGTCACTTTTACGAATAAAGAGGTTATCTTTGAGTCTGAAGATGAAGTCATTGCTTCAGGAAGTTTCATTGATGGTTTGTTCTACCTTGATTGTATTTGGGATGGAAAGTCCTCAGAAAATGCAACATGTTCTGCACTGATTGGAAAACAGGTGAGTCTTACTACTTGGCATAAGAGACTGGGACACCTGAGTGCTACAGCTTTGGAGAAACTAATGTCAAAAGGGATGGTTGAGGGTATCAATCTATCATATGGAGAACGGAATCAAACAAGTATTTGTGAGGGCTGTCTGGCAGGAAAGCAATCCGCTTTCAAATTTCAGGATATGAAATTGCCAAGATCAAAACGACCATTGGAGTTAATTCACTCAGATGTTTGTGAAGTATGGAAGAGGAAATGTATGATGGTTACCGCTACTTTGTAACCTTCATTTATGACTATACTCATTTTCTCGTGGTCTACCTCATGAAACACAACTCTGAAGTCTTCGAACGATTCAAGGAGTTTGAAGCTATGGCATCTTCATATTTTCAAGCACGTATTTCTATGCTTAGATGTGATAATGGCGGAGAATACACAAGTACTGAATTCCAAAATCATTGTAAGAAAATCGGAATTCAAATGATGTTCACAGTCCCATACACTCTACAGCAAAATGGAGTAAGTGAACGAATGAATAGATCGTTGATGGAAAAGGTAAGAGCAATGCTTTACGATAGTCAATTGCCTAAAGCAATGTGGGGTGAAGCATTATATACAGCAACATACCTAATCAACAGATCTCCTACGAATGGGATAGAAGAAAACAAAACTCCATATGAAATGTGGTTTAAAAAGAAGCCAAACTTGAAGCATTTGAGAATTTTCGGATGCAGAGCTTTCAAGCAAATCGCCAAGGAAAAACGTCATAAACTAGATCCGAAAACTAAACTATTGATTTTTGTGGGCTACGCAAACAATGGATTTAGATTGTGGAATGCAGATACACGTTCAATTGAAATAGGTAGAAACGTTGTATTCGATGAATCCACGATACTCTCTCATGAAATCGAATCAGAACAACAGGATTTGTTTTTTGTACACAATTGCATAGAAAAGAGAACTATGAAGATCAAAGACAAGATATTGAAGATCAGGTATCAACTTCTGACGAAGAGCAGAGGAATGAAGACAGTACGCTGATTGAAGAAAATCAAAGAAGATAACGTTTCAGCAAAAGAATCAGTTGGTGAAACTGATTATGAAAGTACTTATGAAAGTCAAGTCGATGAAAGAGACGATGATGAAGACAAGCAGCCATTAAGATGTAGCAAGAGGGATAGGAAAACTCCACGTTGGTATTCGGAGTACACAGCGAAAACGGCAATAATTCGTAACGAAGATATTCCGCAAAATATTGAAGAGCTGAAAAATCTTTTTTTTTGGCCTGAGTGGAAACGTGCACTCCAAGAAGAGCTTGATGCATTGCATCATAATAACACTTGGACAGTGGTAAACTGTGTGCCAGAAGGAGTCAAGCCAATTTATTCAAAATGGATTTTCTCAATGAAAGAAGATGGACGGTATAAAGCACGGTTAGTGGCAAAGGGATGCTTACAACGGCCAGGATTTGACTATAGTGATACATTCGCACCTGTTGCCAAACTGGAAAGCGTTCGTTTAGCTCTTGCATTGGCTAACGAACACAAATTGCTTGTACACCAAATGGACGTCAAAACAGCATTTTTGAATGGGAATCTAGAAGAGGAAATCTTCATGAAACTCCCACCGAAAGAAAACGGACAAAGCCAAATTGTTCGTTTACATAAAAGCTTGTATGGACTTAAACAAGCAAGCAGATCTTGGAACAAACGTTTCGATGATGCGATGAGAGAACTAGAAGTTGTTCCACTCAAAAATGACTGTTGTATTTACAAATCAAAGTCCAAAGGAATCATCCTAATTCTCTATGTAGACGACATTCTTTTAATTGCCAAAAATATAGATGATATATTGTGGATCAAAGAAAAACTTGGAAGGTTATTCCAAATGAAAGATTTGTCTGAGGTAAAACATTTCCTAGGAATGGAAATAAATCGAGATTTTGACAATCAAACCATTGAAATCTCACAAAGTCAGTATGTTGAAAGGCTCCTGGAAAGATTTGGAATGGCCGAGTGTAAACCAGTGGGGACACCATTGGACACTAATACAAAATGGTCGAAATCTGAAGGAAAACTTACTGATCAACCCTACAGAGAATTAGTAGGATGTCTACAATACCTCTCATTGACATCCAGACCGGATATATGCGCTGCAGTGAATGCGTTAAGTAAATATACCAACTGTGCAACCGATTGGCATTGGACAGGGCTAAAACGCATCTTACGGTATTTGAGAGGAACCAGTAACACCAAAATAGTTTACTCTAAACAAGCCAATAGACCAGCCTTAGTAGGATTTGGAGATGCGGATTTTGCGAACGATCCAGACGACAGGAAATCAATATCTGGCTATGCATTTCAACTCTACGGCAATCTTGTTTCGTGGTCAACGAAACGGCAACCAACAATAAGCTTATCAACGAATTAATAGCATTGTGCGCTGCTACGAAAGAAGGAATGTGGATAACAAAACTTCTGAATGAATTGGACGTAGTCATAACACCATTCATTATTATGGAAGACAGTATACCATGCATCCACATAGCAGAGGAGCCGAGATCACATCAACGAATGAAACACCTGGACATCAAGTATCTCTTCATCCGGGAACTCATAAGGAAGGAAAGTTGAAGCTACAATTTATCCCGAGCGTAGATCAGCCAGCTGATGCATTCACAAAGGGGTTACCTAAAAATACACATCGAAGGTTATTCGAGCTGTTGAATGTAAAAATTGTGGGGAAGTGTTGAGAAACAAACTGCGGTGATATTATCACCATCGTCTTGTGGAGTAAACAATAACAATTTACCATTCAACTGATAGATCAGTACTGACACATCGGATGACAATTGTCAGTGTAAACATGAGAGATGCGAGCCGTAACTGTTATTCGCATATGGTATTGTATGCAATATTGAATGGAGAAGCTTTAGTGGTCAGCTAGAAGCTTTGCCTCTTGCATACAAACTTGCTAGTAGTATTTGAATGTGTGCTATCTCATATATAGGCAATAGGGAGATAGGGAGTGTGAGAATGTGAAGCAGAAATGAACTATGTAAATAATGAACTATCGATATTGTACCATGTCTTCGTAAGATAACCTGACGTATTGAGTTTCAATAAAATCAACCTTAAAACCAAAAGTATTCTCGAAGTGTTTATTGCAATTCTCGAATCACAACAGATATCCCACTTACTGAGAGACTACGTCATTAGCCGACATTCGAACTTGTGTTGACATCCGAGAATATATTCCCTTGTTTATGCAAACCATGGTCACTAGCATTGGGCGATCTTGGGGCAAGAATCGATATTAGAAAATATTTTTTTTTTTAAATAATCGATTTACCGATTTAAGCAATCAGTTTCAATCTATCTTTATGAATAGATTCATTTTTCAAAATGGCACAAAAATGTTTCAAATATAACGGAATTTGGTGCAGATCAACGCCAAGTTCAGTCTAAAGTTGATATTACGCTACATAAGCTATCTTGTTATGACATTTCACTTATAATAGTCATTTAGTGTGATGATTGATATCATTTAGATATGAATTCTGGATCAAAACAAAAATCGAATGAAAAGGATCGATCCATACTGAAACAAAAGGCATGTACGGTTTATTGTATCCATCTTATAACATAGCAATGTCGGAAGGTTTATTAATACTATATGATGATTGTTGGACTCCATTGGATTATCAGGTAAAAACTGCAACTGCGATACACACAAAGAATAAAAATTGTTGCTATAAAAATAATGCAATTTCAATTTAAAAGTTCCCCAAATTTCGTAGTTTTAACTCCGAAAATATTCAAGATGAAAATTGTTTTTTTGGTTTAAAAGTATTTTTTTTCACTTTCGACTTGTAATTTTAAAAGTGTATTTTTGTAAATAAAAGTTGTAGAAATGCCAAAAAAAATTCTTCATAGTGACGTTTTTGGCAGCACTGCACTGTTAACCGCCAAATTTTAATCAAAACAAAACGAAAGCAGCGTCCCACACTTTGCTTCCACTGGTTTCTCCTGGTTCCCGGAATAACGTTTCTTGCAGGATTATGTTTATTCATATCTTGCAAATTTCCATCGGGAGTTGTCCTTTTTTACGATTATCTACAGATCTGAGCTATTTACAGCTCAAATAACCACACATTAAAAATCCGGAAGATCATAACCGCTGTGACAATTTTATAAATCTTAACTTTTCTCAACAAAAATATTTGAAAGCACCAGCCGGATAAGTGCAAAATCGAAACAGAAAACACAATATTCCACGTGGATGACGATTTCTAGCACCTGAGATGGATTAATTAATCAGGAAAGGTGAAAGTATTTTCCTCTTCCTATAGTGATTAGTGACGTTTAACGCACAAACACAAGCGGGAGCATCGCCGTGTAAAGTTGTTTATTATTTTCCTCTGGCTAACCTAAAAAAATTATGAAATTAGATCTGTCAAAATGAGTTTGACAGCTATTTGTTATGTATTTTGCCCAGATTTTCACTTACACAAAATTTATGATAGTGCTCTTTCAGCTTATGGTATACATTAGAAATACTCAGAGGGAGAGAGATGGGCGGAGAAAACAAAATACAATTTGGCAGCAGGGTTTTGTATGTAAATTATCTTGCAACCCTTGGAGCTAGCAATTCACATGACTTTTCTTTACGATTCGATGTACGTGCAAAATAAAAATTGAGTGCATCGCAATATTTTGCACATTACAGGGCTGATAGCACCAAATATATCCAAAAATAGTGATTTTAGTGACTAAAATGAGTAAAAAAGTGACCATTAAGTGACTTTTAAGGCACAAAAAGTGACCAAAAAAGGAGACCCAAGTAGAACTTATTGAGCTCCAATTTAAAAATGTATAAGAAGATTTTAAGCATTTTGTCAATATTAGTAGTATTTGTTCTTGACTGTGACCCTTGGTTGGTATTGTATACAAGCACTTATATGTTGTCAGTTTTCTTACAGACAGGGCTGCACATCAGTCCCATATGAGTTTTTGTCAGCTTTGAGTTCGCAATACTATTCGTTATCTAATGGCATCTCCTAATGCATTACGCCTCTTATTAAATTTGACCGCGTTTAGTGCACTATTGGTATTATTGTAATTGGTCAGAAAAACTGGAGCGATTATCCGGTAAAATCCATTTCCTTTCACAACTCTTCAGTATCTATTTTATGAAAAATATTGATTAAATCAAACGGAAAATTACCAATTACGGAAGCACAGCAAAATCTAACATATAGTCAGATGTTCCAAATTAAAACCCTAAAGCTTTCAGCATCCCATAGTGAACCACTTGTTTTAATTAACATTTTTTGCAAAAAAAATGTAAAATGAATGTCTATTTCTGGGTTGAGTTTAATGTGATTCAACCTTATCTTGTGCTTCTGTGCCGAGATTAGATTCTTTGATTAGTATGAATTTCTCCTTGTTTTCCAGTAAAAATTTGTTATCATCCATCATCAGAACGTAAACAATCCTTCAGCGAACACTGAGTGGTCCACAAAAACGTAATGATGACTTCAACTTTGAATGCAGATTGCATGGAACCAATATATTTGACTAGTTAAAGTATCAGGTTAACGTTCACCTTATTAATAAACAGTTTAAAATCAACAATGAATAGTACATGAATCTAGTGACAGCTAATAGAGGATCCAAAATAGGGAAATTAGTACTACTTCTTTCCGAAGTAGTTAGTTATAACAGTTGCTTTCTTCTTGTTGACTATTTCCTCCATGCTGTCAGCTGCTCGTTTTTGCGACGCTTGCTTTTTGCGTACTGACTCGACACCATCATGCATGGCTTGAGCCAGCTCTATTTCAGCCATATCCTTGTTTTTGAATAATTTTCTAAAAATTGAAGTTTGGACACACAATTAAACACAAAAATCATCGATTCACAAATCGCCTCGTTATTCAACAATGCTCCATGGAATCATTGATTTTATACATGAAAAAGGATGAACATAGCCACTTCACCTAAAAAACACATAAAAACTATTAATATGGACTCAAACTATTGAAACGAAAACAGGTCTTTTCGTGCAACTCACTTTTTTTTACATATTTCTGATTCTTCTCTTAACTCAAGTAGGTGTAGCTACCGTACAACAACATCCCCGTATTCTAAAGATATTTTATTTTGGTGCAACAATTAGTTTTTCTCAAAAAAAAAACAAAACAGTTTAGTTATACTTAACCAATTATATTACTATATAAACTCACTTATATTTTTCTCACTGAGAAGATGAATAATCCTTCATTATGTGAAATTAATTTATTAAAATTATTTAATAGCTTTATAAATGTTCTTATTTCTTAGACAATTTTAGAGGGAAGCCCTCAGAACTTTATAGAAGTACTCATCACTTCAAGAAGTTCCATAGATATTAATGAAGTTCAGAGAAGATCATTGGGAGAACTTCAAAATTATTTAAGAACCTTGCGTCAGTGTATTTCAACAATATATAGTTTAAAAAAAATCTCAAAAGTTTTGCAATTTGCAATTTGAAGGGTTTATTGAGAATCCTCCAGCATGTTATCTTAACTCAAAGCCTTAAGAGAAGATCATAAGTTTTCAGAAAGTTTTAAAGAACTTCAGGTAAATTTTGAAAATTTTAAAGATTTTCCTCAAATTTCAGAGAAGTCCTAAAAACTAATGAATTTTACAGAATTTTAAAGAAGCTTAAAAGTTTCATAGAAGATCCTAGAACCACAGACAAACAGACATAACACATTGAATATTTATCACTGTAAAACATCGTCGCTAAAACATTACCGCCATCTGTTGAGTACACTGTGGAGGGTAGTACGCTGAACAGATGACGGTAGTGTGTAAACGTCAAACGCAAGGGAATTGACTTTGTGGCGGTACTACCAAATACGATACTTTTCAATTGACCGTTAAATGCTTGTTCGATGAACAACTTGCGAGTGTTATGTCTGTTTGTCTGTGCTAGAACATCAGAGAAAGTTTAAGAATTTCAGACAACTTTATATATTGAGAGAATTTCTCCCAGCTTCTAAAAAAATTAAACAAGTTTTAGAATCTGCCAGCATTTCGAAGAAGTCTAAACTTTTTTTTTAATCCTTTGGAAATTTTTTATAGTTTCAATAATGTTCAAAGCATATAAAAAAGTTCCCTGAATCTCAAAGAATTCCAAGAACAAAATATTTCAAGACCAAACTAACTAAAGAGAGGGTTATAGTTTTTCATTAAATATCGCAGAACATCAAGGAAGTTTGAGGAGCTTGGCAGAATATGTCAGAAGTTCAAAAAACTCTTTGAGCTTCAGAGAAGTTTATTGATTTTAAGGACGAAGGGGTAGCGGGTCTTGAATTATTAAAAAATTCTACGCTAGAGGAATGCTCCTTTAGAAAATGTGAGAATTCAGGAAAAGTTCATAGAACTTTAAATTATTTCCCAGAACTTCAGATAGTTTCCTTGCACATCAATTTTGTTTTTCGGATTGAAGTTCTAGTTCAATTAGTCCAAATACTTAATATAAGAACACCAAGCTTCTCCAAAGCTGCTAAAAATCAAAAGAAGCTCCCAGAATTGTAGAGAATACGAAAAATCTCACAAGAATATCCCAGCATTTTAGAGAAGTTATCAAAACGTCATAGTACCTTCAAGTACTTCAAAGGATTTTCCAGCATATACCAGGTTCAAAATAATTCACAATATATTTAGCATAAAACAAAATTTACAACACCGGTGTTGTGGTTTTTTTATAGTTCTAAATAAACCGAAACCAGGATTTAGGACTACGTTGAAGAAGCCCGTAGAAATGATGGAATCGAAAACAACCAAAAATACACTAACGAAAAACCAAAAGCAACATTTCGAACGCTAGGCAATTTCCGGGACACTTGATAATGTGGGACGTTTTGCAGGACATTTGGTAATGCGGGACAGGAAGGCGAATCCGGGACGTCTTGTCACTTTAGCGTATTCCTTACGAGGCAAGGAAAAAGTGAGCCGAACACCTCAAGCCGATGCAATGCAAAAGCGCAGTTTTACGACCATTTCCGCCATTTGGAAAGCTACCGAAAAAGTAGTTTAGTTGGGTGAGAAATGCACAATAAAAAAACGCAATAGGTGGGGTTATGTTTTATGAAATTTCTCTTGTCGTTGTTTTCACTGCGGAATTTTATTTTTTTAACGAATAAAAGAAAGCGGATACCTCATTGTTTGGCGGTATGTTTGGGCGAATTTTTCGCCAGAAAGAGTAAGAATAACATTAATCTCACTCATCTTCATATGCTAGAACTCTTTACTCCTTGTGTGAATCATTCGTATTCATTCACTCCACAGAAAATCCCCATAAGGATCTGTCAACCTGTGCGCCATATTTCGTAGGCCCGAATAGAAGTGAACTTTAGAGTCGGTGTATAATGAGTCACGCCAAGAGTGAAGCCAAGTCTACCTATTGAACTGTCAAACTGGCTACCTATCGTGCAAAGTAAACAAGCATTACGATGCTATGAAAGGTCCACGAAAGGTATTGCAATTAAATATTAAATATAACCGAAGAAATGATCATATACACGCAGTGAGCATTACATTTGTCATGCGATACGTTTTGTAATGATCAGTAATGACAATTTCTACTATTTTTCCTTAAGATAATTCCACAAAATCACTGATATAATGATATACTACAGCCGTTATTTTTTTTCCTCGCTAGAAGTCATTTGAAGTTGATGCAGAAGTCCTCTGTTGCCAAGTTAAAAGAAAGGGAATCTTTCGAAAACCGTGATGCGAGTTCAACTGTTTTTCTCTTGGCGTGACTCATTATACACCGACTCTAGTGAACTTCAGTCAACATTTAACCTGTCAAAGCGAAAAAGAATTGACCGATATTCCTAAACAGGGCTGAGTGCTATACATAGGTGCACTAAAAAAGATTTTATGGATGAAAAAAAAAATTTTTTTTTCAAGAAAAATATTTTGCGTTCTTTATGGAGCGCCTCCTTTGCTTTAAAAAAAGTGACTTTAGTGACTTTTTGACGAAAATAGAGACTTTGAAGTGACCACCTTAAAAAAAGTGACAAAGTCACTAAAAAGTGACCCGCTATCAGCCCTGACATTATGATTTTCATATAAATTTTAATTAGATTTATTTATGGCATGTATATAATATTGAAGTGAAAAGTATAGCTTATGCCTAGGGTTATGCTTATGGGTTTCAAATCCCTTTCAGTTGATTATTATAATTTGACCTATTTTCATTTATCATATGACGATCAAATAAAAGCATTGTAAATGTATCAGATATTCATATATAATTTTCCTGACACATTTTCAACCATAGCGTTTTGATTGGATTTTCTTATAGCGCAAATTTATCAGACTTCCATATAACAGGAATATGTCTTTTTGGTTCAGTGCAGTCGATTTCGAGATCGATTCAAACAATCGATTAATCGAACCAAAATAATCGATCTTTTGTGTTTCGATCCAAGATCGCCCATTGCTAGTGGTCTCCTTCGTTCTAAATATTTAGACGGTAAGACGTATTTATTTTTCTTTTTAAGTGTTAAGTAGATAAATGTAGTGCAAAATTTTAAATTAATTTAATTTTAAATTTTCAGAAGTGTTAGTGAAATTGGACAATCAAAACAATTCCAAATTTTAAGGTAAGTGCAAAAAAATTTCGTGATGAACAAATCACAACTGAGAATTCAGTGCCAAAATTTCTCGCGTCAGTCGCTTACACTTACACTTACACAAAATTTATGATAGTGCTCTTTCAGCTTATGGCATACAGCTCTCCCCCGAAGAAGGACGCACCCACTAAGTTGTACCCACCGCTTTTTCTCGGCGGGTTTTCAACCAATCGGTCTGAATTTTTGCTTGTTAGTAGTATCAATGCTGAACTAGTCACTCGCAGAAAATCAGACCGATTGGTTGAAAACCCGCCGAGAAAAAACGGTGGGTACAACTCAATGGGTGCGTCCTTCTTCGGGAGAAAACTTTACATTAGAAATACTCAGGGAGAAGAAAACAAAATACAATAGGGAGTTGCATCGTCAAAGTTAACCTCACTTTTTTGACATCTGGCAGTGGTTTGTTTACGTGAACTTAGAATTTTTTCTTTGAAGAAAAATTAAAATTTTGTTTAAAGGGATTTAAAAGGAAGATTTAGTAGAAGAACATCGTCAGATAACATTTATTTTAGTATTTTTGTTTATAATACTGCAATCCACTTGAATTGACCATCATACACAGGTAAACAAACCACTGGTACCTGTCAAACCGATGAACAAGAGTTCATCCCATTCATTCGTACTTCCTACGTCGTTATGTTAATTATACAATGAAATTCGCATGACCCACATGCGCGTTCCGATTTGCTGTTCACAAATTAAAAATTATCTGAAGGGTGTGAAATATTGCCCTTTGGGTAATTATTTTAGAACTAATTTCAATTTTCTTCTATTGATAATATTACACTAGGATGGTGAAGAACCTGGTTTCTGGAGATAAGCTGAGGAACTTGCAGGATTACTGTGAATCCAAGTATGGTAGAACATGGTTGGAGTATTCTACCATCCTACTGAAGGACGACGGAGTGTTCCATGTGCTTGGAATGTCCACACGGAAGGAACTGTTTAAGCGGAATAGTAAACGCCTGCGAAACGTACTGCAGAGTCTTCGCGCTGCGAAAGTGAAGGTAGAGCAGGAGGTGACCTTGGATCCATCTGTGCTCAATGCGGTGAATAAAAAGGTGGAGAAGGATGACGCAATAATTGATGTAGTCTTGGATCCATCGGTAGCAGGTGCGGAGGAGGATTCTATGAAGGATACTGCATCTAAGCAGGTACAGGAGGCAGTGTTCTTGAACCCACCTGCGGTCAATGTGGCGTTGGTGTCGGATCATGAGTTGAAAAAACTTTTGCGACAGGCAGAGGAAGACGATCCAGTGGATGCAGCGGTTAATGCGGCATCGAAGGCGTTGAATGCTACAAACAACGCAACAGGTAATCAGGCTGAAGAGGTCATAGTTGTGAATCCACCTGCGGTGAATGTGGCGCTGGAGCTGAATATCGATTTGGACACTATTGTTTCGGGACAGGTGGAGGAGGACGATCCAATGGATTCTGCGGTATCGTATCAGGTCACGGGGCAGGCGAAGGAAGATGACGCAATGGATATTGCGGTCAATGTGGCATCAGAGCCGATAGATGGTACAACTATTGCAACAATAGATCAGGCTGAAGAGGTGGTAGTCTTGGACCAACCAGCGAATGATGTGCCATCGGAGCCGTTTGATGCCGCAAATAACGCAGCATCAGATCAGGTGGAGAAGGATCCAATATATGCTTCGATCAATGCGGTATCGAATCCATTGGATGCTCCGATCAATGCAGCATTTGATCAGGCAATAAATGTGCCGTTGGAGACATCAGATGCCATGATCAACATGGCATGGGAAGAGGTGGAGAAGGTGGTCTCGGGCTCACTAGAAGCTGCCATCAATGCAGCGTGCGAGCCTTTGGAGACATCAAATGCCATGATAAACATGGCATGGGATCAGGTGGAGTCAAATTCCTACAATGACTCCGCAGCGATACAGCCAGGACTCAAAAATGTTTTTTTCAGAAATGTCTGTTGGTTTGGACAAGTATCGTAACCTTCCCGATAACGATTTTTTGTACCATTCGTTGCGATAGAAAGGAACTGACAATTCTCGGTCAGGATTTCCAATCGTTTTACGATCGAAATTGGTTAAATGCCGGTGCTGTTGACATCGGTCTTCAAGTTGCTTTATCTGAATTTAACGATTTAGATTTCATTTCCCTAAGCATTTATGAATCGAAAGTGATATTTAGAGAAATTATAGCTCAGGATGCTAAAAGCATTGTTTCTAGCATCCTCGAGTATAAAATAATGATTTGCCCCATCCATAACAATGACCACTACACTTTGTTTGTGGTGGACACAGATCAAGCCGTACTGCATTATTTTGATTCAGGCAGTGTGAACGGCTCACAATTAATCAAATTAAAAAAGGAATACTTTACAAAATTTACTACAATGCTGCAATACTTTGCTAGCGTTGGGGTACAAAAGTGTGATGAGTTGGCTTTAAAACCATGGACCATTAGTGGTCTGAATAGCCAAAAGCAAATGGATGGATACAATTGCGGAATATTTGCAATTTTTAACGCTCAGCGTTTCCTGAAATTGCTCCAGAATAAAGGAGATCAAGAAATTACAAGCGCAGATTGCCACAGACGCTCCATTCACGAGAAAATTGTTCAACATATGGTGTTGAATGATTACATTGATCGGAAGTGTATTGCTTGTGATAAAACGGTGGCAGTTTTGAAAACATATGCAACCGACATAGCTGAGTTCATGTGCTATGATTGTTTAAATGTTGACAAACCAAAATATAAAGTTCAAAAGGTAGACATTACCTATGACAAATTTTCAAATGATCTCCCAACTGATCTAGTGAAAAGAAAATATCCGAAGTCATACATGACTGGAGTATCGTGGGACTCAGGCTTAAATACCTGGACCCACTACACTACAATTTATTTCACTGAAAAAGATCTTGAAATATGTTATCTTAATCAAGGCAAGCCTCAAAGAGGAGGTCTTTTTGATAAACATAAATACCCGGTCTTGATAAGAGATCAAATGAATACAATTGAAAAGAACTGTATTTATTGTGTTGAAAATCAAAACCACAGTAAGGGTTTCATAATTGTCTATGGCTACTGCAAGCACTATAGGCATGAAAAGCCATGCAGACTATTTAAATATGTTGCCTCTCTTCCCCAAACAAACGGATTGACATTCAACGTGTTTGTCAATCAGACCCAAGTGAATCACGTTCACAAAATGACTCAGCCTTGCAAGGGATTGGCCATGGACCGATTAAAACGTCAAGTTTTACAGGATCTTCCAAAACAAATTCGTCAACAGCAGGTTGCTAGTGTTGATGAATCTGTTGAAGAGACCAAAAATTGTGTCGAAGTTAAATCTTCTTCAATGATCAAATGCGCCAGACATAAGGCATTGGCTGAAGATGATGGCCATGAAGATCCCGTAACAGCTCTGTGCAAAAAATATGACGAATCGGACAGGAAATTCGTCCAAGGCATAGACGCTCGTCCCTTTGCTGTTAAAATGTTCTCGGACGCAGGACATGATGTAGTGCACCGCGAAAAAATACGCAACAAGAGGAAATCTTTGGCTCATATGGATGCGACTGGTACATTTTTTATACGTGTAAGTCACGCCCCCGGTAAAGATTTACAACTTAATTTGCTAGCTATAAGAGCAAAAAATTGTATTC
Organism: Ochlerotatus camptorhynchus; assembly: GCF_037179485.1. Lineage (NCBI taxonomy): Eukaryota > Metazoa > Arthropoda > Insecta > Diptera > Culicidae > Ochlerotatus > Ochlerotatus camptorhynchus. The sequence goes on from NW_027040816.1 coordinate 325,809, forward strand.
AAGATCCCAGGAACTGTTCGGTGACCATTCCTGTATTTTATCATATCATATCTGATGCTCATGCAATTGACCTACAAACAGGGCTTGCATATTATTTGACATCATACATGAAGCGTTATAAAAGCGACGGATTGCCGTTCAGTGGAATAGTAACCGACAACTCCAGAGCAAACCTTCATGCTTTGTCTGTAACTTTTAATAGAATGACCATTCCAGAATATCTTAAAAAATGTCATGAGTGGTTAGGTCTCAGCACAAAGGATCAAGAGAACATTTTAAGCGACGTTTGTCTTATCTATCTCTGCGATGCACATTTGACAAAAAAGTAGAAGGGTCTGTGCCTAAGGGCACGAACGGAAGCTTGACGTAGGACCGTTAGTGGACGGAACAAATGTGAACATTTAGTTCTTTTAATTGAACAATCTTCAATAATCTTAACTCTTTCCGTTTTTTTATTTGTAAGCGTATCAAAATTGTAGTATTTATTTCAAAGAGAAGTTGAAGAGAATCCAAGGGACTGTCAACTTGAGTATTTTCGATTCATCTACCCGACTTTGAAAGGTGTATTTTGATTTTTTTTTGTAATTTATGAATTTTTAAGTTTTGTGCATTTTGGTATTAAAGAGTATTCAATTAACCCCTCACAGGATTTCCTTCCGAATTATATGAATGGGGCGGGGCGGCAAGTATCGTTTGTGCAGAATATGTAAAAAAGGAGGGACTTCGAGAGATTGAACTCGTGAAAGCTAATTTTCTCACAAATTTGATTTTATTGGCTTTCTGGGGACTGAATATACACCCAAAGCGAATTATTCCCACTTCTCTCAAATTCTATATGGATTTTTAACACTTCCTACCAGCGTGTTCTGGAAAATGGTCGGACGATGATTAATCTCACCAATACATTCAGGTCTACAATTCCACACCTTCTATAGATTCCAGGTTGAGCCTTGAAAGCTAGCTGCTTACGGGAACTGATGACCTTGACCAATGTCCAAATAATACTATTAACAAATTTATGGTGGTCCTGAACAGGACCGTTTTGTAGTGATGGTTGAGTAATGCTGAGCTGAGCACGACGAGCTACTGATTCCGATCCTAGCCTAGCGGTGGGACTTCTTCTTCCTTCTCTATGGTTGCTTAAATGAGCTCTACAGCTCACTGCTTGCAGGCAGCCTTTCGTTGTTGTTGTTGTTGAAAGCACTCCTGCTACTGCTGCTGCTGGACTGGACATCACCACTTACGGTGATTGAATGAGCACCGTCCAGTGGGACCGCATCGAATTCGATTTTTAAGTCTGTGTTAGCGAATGCGCTGTTTTCAGATATTCGGTGATAATTTTGATCACCATTGCAACAGTTGGACATTTGGTATTTTTCAATAGTGACCTATTGAAAATTAACTTAGTGTTCATTTTAGCAGATTGGTAGATAAATTTCCAATCGTTTGGCTTGTTTAGAATTAAAATCTATCTGCTATTGGTCGAAACCTAACCTCTTTTCGTAATGCTGTGCATTTTGGTTTTTTGAAATTGCGTGGATTCTATAGATCCTGTGGAGATCTATCTAGCCCTGATGTATGTGTTGGTAGAGGGAAAAATGTAAACTTTGCAGGAGACGATGTCTTAACACTCGAAAGCAATTTTGTGAAATATGAAGTAAAACAAATCAATAAATTATCTCAACATTTAGTGGAAAACCATTCATAATTTTTGGTAACATACAAAAAATTCTTTAATCCACATTAAATTTCATATGTAAGCGCCGATTGAAACAATCTTTTCGACGTCACTACAAGGGTGAAGGATTAAACGAAAGAAACGAATCGTGCGGAATGAAAGCCGAGGAAAAACTAATTGCACCAATATATTCAGGCCTACAATTCCACACCTTCTGTAGACAGGTTGCGCCTTGATAGATAGCTGCCTGCGGGAACTGATAACCTTGACCAATGTCCAAATAATACTCTTTAACAAATTTTTGGTGGCCCTGAAAAGGACCGTTTTGTAGTGATGGTTGAGTAATTCTGAGCTGGGTGTTCAACACGGATGAGGCTGTCGAGCTGTATGTCGTTTGGAGCGAAGGTGACACGCTTGACATAGATGACCGACCCGCAGCGACTCACGAAGAGCTACTGATTCCGATCCATAGCATAGCGGTGCATCTTCCTCCTCCTTAGATGGTTGCTTATGTAGGCTCTGCAGCTCGCTGCTTGCAGGCAGCCTTTCGTTGTTACTGGAGAACAATTTTCAACGCCACACGCCGAAAGCATTGCTACTGCTGCTACTAATTTCGACGACTGAACACCACCACACAGTGGTGTGGTCGTTGGGAGCGTGTGGTTCTGAGTATGGCGATGAGTGTGCAAAATATTACGCAATTCCATCCTCCCTATTCACACGCGCCCGAGGATCGGAGGCGAATGCCACTTCGACTTGTTTCGTCTACTTACTACTCTCTGACGACTGTGCTGGGGAAGCAGCATATGCATGTAGGTAATTGGTGGATTTGTTAGTTAATTCGACGCTTTTGGGCAATGCTGGACATTTACCAGTTTTCCAATAGTTTCTTGTTGAAAATCAACATTCGGGACATTGTTATCGATGCGTAGCCATATTTCTGATCGATTGGTGATAAAAATTATTGAAATTGGACCAGGGGCAGCTGAGTTATTAACGTTCAAAATCTTTCTTAATTTGTTACATGTTCCATTTTCGGTTTTCACTAAGTGTACCCCCATATAGAAATCGAAGACGTAGTCCTACGTCAAAAGTAATAAGGTAGAGCGGTACTTCGTCTTAATCGCCCATTTCCGTTCTAACGAGCAGAAAACATCAATAATATCAATGATTTCACCGTGCACAAATCAATAATACGTTTGATCTGATACGTTACTTCATAAGCTACAAAACAAAGCCGGTTAGAGCGTATTGTATGCATATTTACACTCATTGCTCTCAAAACAAAAGAAGCGCTCCAGCGAATCTCCTAAATTTATACCTGCAGCATAGAGATTAGTGACGTTTAACGGACGCACAATATAGCGGGAGTTATAGCCGGCGCCGGTGGTGTAGTGGTAAGCGTGACTGCTTTCTAACACCCCAATGGGTCTGGGTTCAATCCCTGCCGAGGTCGGTGGGATTTTTCTGAGGCATAAAAATCTCTGGTCACGTCTTCCTTCGGAAGGGAAGTAAAGCCGTTGGTCCCGGCCCATGTATGTTGAATGGGTGCGATATCCTACGCAGGTGTGGAAGCTGCCTTCCTGCACATTCGATTGCCGTCAATGGATGGCAATCGATGTCCGTCGGTGATTGGCACTAGATTGCGGAACAGAGACCGACGTTAAATAAAGGAAAGAAAAATGTAGCGGGAGGATCGCCGTGTAAAGTTGTTTATTATTTTCCTCTGGCTAACCTAAAAATGTAAGAAATTAGATCTGTCAAAATGTGTTTGACAGCGATTTGTTATGTATTTTCCTCGGATTTTCACTAACACGTTCTCACGTACCGCACCAATACAACCGGACGTGAAAATCTCAATAGGACGAAGAGAATTCAATGGCTTTTCAATGCGTTAGGACGGAATTGAAACTCGTAGAACGAACTTGGAATCAAGAAGCAGTGTTGGATTTTTAACAATATCTCAATACAATAACAATATCTCTAAGCGGACAAAGTGAATATGCAAAAGTCATCTGAAGACTGTCCTCGATGCAATGGTGAAGGTCGGTATTGGCCTAAATGTCGCTTTCTTGGGGATTTTTTCAATAGTAGTTATCATACCATATATTGGAATTGTTACGAATATTCAACTTTTTATCAACAACCCAGGCCTAAGCGGACAAAGTGAATATGCAAAAGTCATCTGAAGACTGTCCCCAATGCAATGGTGTCGGTCGGTATCGGCCTAAATGGCGCTTTCTTAGGGATTTTTAGCGACAACCTTCTGGTTCGGTTGCGAGCCTTGCAAGATTTCAGAAACGCCAATCCTGGTGTGTTCGCTCCAGCTGCATTACGTTTCACCAAAAGAGAAGTGAGTTTGCTAGCAAATTGTGTAGTTGACCAGCTACGCATGATCGATACACAGATAAGAGCTGAAACTATGGAAATCGTGTCTCGGCAAATTCTCTATCAATTCCCGTGCTTGGATTTCTCGGATGATGATGGATTCGGAGCTGGTCAAGGCTTCGTGGAACTGAAATATAAGATGATCAATCGAAACAATTATTTTAATAGGCTTAAGGACTCCCAAGCAGCAGCAACAAAACCCGTCATGAGTTTGAAGAAAAGTCGTAATGCCCGAGCTGGTACCATCAAACAATATTGGGAGAAAACTTCAAAAGAATGTGACAAAGATACTTTGTCAAAACTCAAAAGAAACGAACCAGTCCTACTAACGGATGCATTTCTTTTCCAATCCCAAGCCTTTGTGAGGTACCGGTTGGACGAGATCAATGCAGCCAGAATAATTTCTCAGCTTCCCGTGATTCGACGAAGAATACTTTTGAACTATCATTTCGAAAAGGCCACAGGAAAAAGTGTAAGCGTCTTCCGATACTATTTTGCATCAAAGAGAGACAAAATAATTCAATATTCACTTACATGCCGCAACAATTTGCACTTGGTGAAAACGTCGACTGATCTTGCCATACTTAAGCTCCTTTGTTGTTTGGTAGGGGAAAACTTCGATGAATTAGTTCTTCAGAAGGAGGTCAGGAATAGTATATTTTGACGTAGGACTACGTCTTTGATTTCTATGTTTTACAAGTAAAACATGCCATCATACCATCTTTTGGTTTTATTATTCCGAAAAACATTATTTTAGGGGTACACTCTGTGAAAACCGAAAATGTAACATGTAACAAATTAAGAAAGATTTTGAACGTTAATAACTCAGCTGCCCCTGGTCCAATTTCAATAATTTTATCACTAATCGATCAGAAATATGGCTACGCATCGATAACAATGCTTCCAAATTCCAGAAACTATTGAAAAACTGGTAAATGTCCAGCATTGTTCAAAAGCGTCGAATTAACTAACAAATCCACCAATTACCTACATGCATATGCTGCTTCCCCAGCACAGTCGTCAGAGAGTAGTAAGTAGACGAAACAAGTCGAAGTGGCATTCGCCTCCGATCCTCGGGCGCGTGCGAATAGGGAGGATGGAATTGCGTAATATTTTGCACACTCATCGCCATATTCAGAACCAAACGCAAATTCTCCGAGATAACCACCATCCGTCGTCTGGCTCGCCGTGGCGGTGTCTGACGTATCTCCGGTCTGATATACGAGGTGTGCTGAAGGTGTTCCTGAAAAATGAGATCCGTTATGCTGTCACCTACACTAAACACGCCTAGCGTAAGCGGCCATGGATGTTATCTACGTTTTGAAGTGACAAAGACGCACTCTGTTTGGTTTCGGAGGTTAAATCATCACCAACTTTGGCAAAAAAAAACGGCTCGTTTCAGGGCCACCAAGCTTATTACAGTAAAGAGTAGGAATAGAATTCATCTGCCTGTTTGTCCATATTCAGAACCAACGACCACACAGAATGCTCATGTAATCAAACTGGAAGCAGGGGTACACATTATTTTGATCAACCTTGATCAACTTTGAATCGCCACGGCCGGATATTTTCGATGGAAGAAGCAACAATCTAGCATCTAATTCGACGAAGACGGCAGGAAACATTTGTGAAGCCGAGTTATTTACGAAAGAGAGTGTCGATGAAGAGAATCGATCAATGTAGATAGGACCTATTGAAAAGTGACGCGAGATTTGTTTTCCGTACTGAGTTTCAATGCTACCGACGCCAGGGAGGCAGCTCCCACACCTGGACCCTACCAATCGACCCATCAACTCATGAACCGGGGACCAACGGCTTTACTTCCCGAAGGAAGGCGTGATCAGAGATGTTATGCCTTAGAACATGCCGGTGGTGCCGACTGAGATTGGACCCAGGCCTGCTGGGGTGAGAGGTAAGCACGCTAACCACCGGCGCCGATATCTTTCAAGGTGATATCACGGCGAATGAGATCGACCCAAATTTGAGTTTAGGTATCTCAGAAATAAGAAATAAAGTGCAGGAACTCAGCGATGAGTAAATTTACCTCATGTTTTCTCAGGTTTTTCCAGGATTTTCCATGGAAAAATTCCCGAATTTGAGAAAAGTAAAGATTGGATTCACTCAGTCTATTGGTACTACTCCGAGACTGAATAAAATATTCGTCAATTTCCTCATTTTCTGGTAGATTTTTTAGGTTTTCCACAGGAAACCATGAGACAAATTTACTCGTCGCTGAGTTCCTGCACTTTGGGCGATTATGAGTGAACTAAACTCAAATTTGGGTCGTTCTCATTCGCCGTGTACGCAAAAGGAAAAGAGCCAGTGTTGATAGCAAACTACTCATTATGGGAGGAGTATTTGTAGCTTTTATACCACTTGGTTGCTGTATGGCATCTTCAGTATAGCTACTACTCAAATCATATAATTAAATGGAGAGTTGATGCTGTCTTGTGGAATCTGGAAATTGGCGATATCGGCAGTAGATGGTCTTGTTTTGCGGAGAAAGGTGGGCCCATATTGGTTGATAACGGAAAGCTTGGCAAAATAGGTGCCGAGCTCCTCAGCTACGGCATCAGTGTCGGTGATGTTTGTACCTTATTTTTTTTTTTAAATCTTTATTTGAGAGAAGGCTAGTTCATCTCTTCGATGTTTGTTCCGCCAGTCTCGATTGAGAGCGGTGTGGTGCGCCTTTTCCCACTAAGAGAATTTACTTTTCCCCACAGGTCCGCGGACGACTGGGAAGCATTTATGCTCTCCAGGAAGTCGGTCCAACTATTTCGTTTGGCATCCCGGATGGTTTGCATGCATTGGTTGTGCCGTTCTCTATATGTTTGTAGGGTTAATTCCTTTTGCGGGTGGTTGGGAGGCGCTTGCCATGCCGAAATGCCTTTCGTCTAGCTTTCACTGCCACTTTTGTCTCTTCAGACCACCAGCGAAGAGCTTTTTGCCCGGGAGTTGGGCCAGTCCGGGAAATGGCTAGTCGTGCCGCATCTAGGATTATGCTCGTGAATTCTGAAAAATCGGTAGGATTCTTTTGTTCTAATAGTATATTGACATAAATCTCATAAGCCAGCCAGTCTGCCTGGTCGTATCGCCATCTTGGACGCCTCGTCGTTACAGGTGTCGACCCCGCGCAGAGCGGGATAAGTATTGGATGGTGGTCACGGCCGTGAAGGTCCAGGATTACGGTCCAGGTAGCCTTGCTTGCAAGGGAGCGGCTGATAGCAGTCACGTCAATGGCCGAGGACTACCTGCCGTTGAAAAAGGTAGAAGAACCGTCGTTAAGAACGACCATGTCCTTTTGGTCGAAGGTGTCTGCCAGGATCGGTGTATCGCCTCAGTGGGCGTTAAGGTCCCCTACTAAGATCCTAGGTTCAGGTAGGTTACATAATATTTCCGAGATTTGTCCATTGATGTTTGGGATTCTGCCGCACGGTAGATAGGCCGAAACTACCGTGATCCTATAGTCTCCTTCCAGTTGTACCCCTACTACGGGTAGGTCGGTATTCAGGTCTATGAAGCGGGAAGGGATGCTTCTTAGAACGCCGATAGCGGTAGATTGCCGAATGTTATTGCCCCGTTTAATGGTCTACTGGTATTTACCCCGAAGGGTTCGATCCATTTGTTCAGTGGTTACCCTATTGATCTCCTGGTCATCAAGTTTCATAAAACGTGTCAAATACCCTAAGATATGGGTATTTTCGGAACGGAGACAATGCGTGGCTGCCGAAAATCGATATCCGATGATATGTTGGACTCCAACATGGCGGCCATAGGGTTTCAGAAAAAGTGTCAAATACCCTACAATATGGTTATTTTCGGAACAGGGACAACGCGTAGATGCCAAAAATCGATATCAGATACCACTTTGGATTCCAATATGGCGGCCATCAGGGTTCAGAAAGTGTCTGATACCCTACAATATGGGTATTTTCGGAATGGGGACAACGTGTGAATGCCTAAAATCGATATCCGATGCCATTTTGGAATCCAATATGGCAGCCATCGGGTTTCACAAAAAGTGTCCAATACCCTAAGATCTGGGTATTTCGGAACGAGGACGACGCGTATATGCTGAAAATCGATATACGATGCCATTTGTAGGCTATTTGACACTTCTTCTGAAATCGGAATTTAATGAATTTAAAGATGGCGTCGGACATCGATTTCTTTTTTCTAGATGTCAACCCGATTTGACAGTATTTCCCAGTTTTTCTGAACCAAAGCCGCCATCTTGGATTAAAAGACTGCGTGACATCAGTTTTCAGCATCTACGTCCATCCTCATTCTGAAAATAACCATATTTTAGGATATTTGACACTTTTCTACAAATCGGAAGCCGCCGTCTTGGTTTACAAAATGGCGTCGGATATCGATTTCCAGCATCTAGACGTTACCCTGATTCTAAAAAAAAACCGTTTAATGGGTATTTGATACAATTTTTTCTCAAACCAGAAGTCGCCATCATGGATGGTGTTGGATATTGATTTCATCCCGTCCAAAAATACCCATATTGATGGGACGGTATCAGCATTTCCCATTTTTTCTGAAGTAGGAAGCCGCCATATTGGATTTAAAAATTGCGTCGGATATCGATTTTCATCCTCTAGACATCATTTCGATTCCCAAAATACCTTTATTTATACGTATTTGACAGTATTTCCCACTTAATCTGAAATCGGAAGCCACCATCATGGATTTCGAAATGACGTCGCATATCAATTTTTGATCTGTAGACTTAATGCCGATTACAAAAAATACCAATATTGATGTGTATTTGACTGTATTTCCACTTTTTCGTAAATCGGAAGCCGCCACTTCGATTTCCAAATGGCGTCGGATATCGATTTTCATCCTCTAGACATCATTTCGATCCCCAAAATACCTTTATTGATAAGTATTTGACAGCATTTTCCACTTTATCTTAAATTGGAAGCTGCCACATTGGATTTCAATTTTCGATCTCTAGACGTCACCCGATTAAAAAAAAATACCCATATTGATGGGTAAACAAACCACCTGACAATGATAAATTTGACATCCACGTGCACAGATCTATGCGCATACTCTCAAATGAACCGAGTGAAAAAGCAACAAAAGTCATAAAAACTGCACGAATTTGGATCGAACAGCTTCGCTTCAATGCAAAAGTAAGTTCATTTGACAATGAAAGAAGAAATGAGTCAAGCCAAAACAAACAGCATGAAAACTGATCGAAAGTGGTTCTGTTGATGTTGACGGGGATCTGCTCGAAGAGAAGACATAATGACTTTCAATTGAAAGTGATGGTTGACAGCTTCATTGTCGCTTGACGATTTTCGATTGCAAGTGACTTTGTGGGACCCTGCTTGGGACCGATAGGCTAGTCCAGTGTTCTAGAATTCTTGCTTCTCCTAGCTTTACTATGGGTATGGGGTCTTCTTTTACATTGTGAATCTCGATATTAAAACTGCATGCCGGAGGATCCTGTAATTAGTGAATACTTCAACTTTTTACTATAGATGTGTACATTTGAATTATTTTCAGTAATAAACGTGACATCATTATTTTGTTGAACGTAATTTCTCTTAAATTTTGTTTTGTGTTTCGCTTTGATAATTTTGTCCTTTACAAAGACTGTTTTTTCCATCTCAAAGTTAGATGGGTCTTCTCTGTTCTTATTAGGTTAGTTTAGGTTTTCTGGGGCTGGCTCGCCTCCGCCTGTTCTTATTAAATGTTGAAAGCAGTTTTTCTTTAGTTTTGTCAAGTTAGTCAAAACTTCGTCATATTGTTTTTGTCGGATTTCTTCTAGTCTGTCAGGGTCAATATGTTGGTCTTGATTCCTCGACTTCCCAAATACGATTTTCTTGGGTGTCATGGATATAGAGAGTGGATGGTATTGTTGTATTTTTAGACTAATGTTTGAATAAGATTTCGAACAAAGGCGGCGGGAGTTCTGGTTTTGAATGCGATTTAATTCTAGTATATTCATTTTGCATTAGTGGCAATTGTGTGGCAAGTACGATCATACTCATACCATCTAATCCGACACTCGTTAATACGAACCCCGGTAATCTGACAACACTCTCTTATGGAGATTTGTTGGTGCTGTTATCGGGGTCAATCCCGATAATCCAGCCACAATTCTGTCGGGTTAGCGGGGAATACTGTATTTGTAAGTGGGTTTGCTTTTATTGCTATCTCTATCTCTATCTTTATCTATCTCTATCTCTATCTTACGCACATGAAATCGGCCAATCAGGAGCTGGTTCACGTTTGACAGCAAAGTGGTTCATTTTCGCCCCCGTACTGTCAGCTCTTCTCTTAGCGTAAAACTAAGGTTATCAGTCACCTTGTTGACTTTTGTGTAAGGGAGAACAGCCCATAATGCACCCCTGGGGTAAAATGCCCGCTTATAGAAAAAACAGCGATAACTTTTCCTCAGATGCATTTTCCGGGTAACGGATTGTGTTTGTTTTCAACTGGAGGTTTCACAAATAATTCTTGATCATAAAATCATATGATGACCTTATGATTCCCTTAAAAAATAGCATTTTGTTCGTATATTTTTTATATGTTTTACTCTATTGAGACCCTATTTCTGATGTAGCATAAAGGAATAATCATTTGAAATACCTCATTCCTTTGCATTATCTACTTGCAGGGGTTATGGTTTGTCTATCATGCGGTGCATTTTACTACAATGTTGTGGTGCGTTTTGGCCATTGTTGTCGTGCGTCTTGCCCCAATGTTGTGGTGCGTATTGAATCAGGCGTTTTGCCCCGCGTCAATGGATGGCAATCGATGTCCGTCGGTGATTGGCAATAGATTGCGGAACAGAGACCGACGTTAAATAAAGGAAAAAAATATCGTTTTCTTCGTCATTTGCTTTCGAGCAACGGACAGACAAGCGTCGGACACGACGTATGACTGGAACAGCGCGCATCACACCAATACAAAAACGCCCCGACGCCGACGAAAACACCCACATCGACCGGAGGAAAGGCTTCCCGCAATAGGCAGCATGGCAGACTTGCACTGGTGTGGCCACCATTTGAAAAACAACCGGCCCTTTTCAGGACCACCAATTCAAAAACGGAAAGAGTTAAGAACTAAATGATCAACATATTTCTTCCGTCCACTAGCGGTCCGGTCCTACGTCAAGCTTTCGTTCGTGCTTTTTAGTTTAGTTTAAATGATCTTTATTTCAGTTTAACTTGGACGATTACCATATAAATTTTTTTTTACTAAGTGATTTAATTGCTTTCTTCATCTTTAGGTATGGGCAAAATTCAAAATTTGTTTTACAGAATTAGTCCTAGACTTAGTACACGGTCGACCACCTTGGTGGGATTGGTTTGTTTTGTTTTTAGAATTTGAAGAGAAACTACTTAATACTACTATTTACAGCTTAAAACTAACCTACTCTACTATATACACTTAACCTACTATGTACAAATTGCTTATTAAAGCATGTTCAGAAAGATTGCATTTTTGAATAAATTTAGTTGTCATATCATCAATTTTGGAATCTACTTTGGGAATTTCTGCCTCTTGATGGAGGTCTGCTATTCTTGTGTCGAATGGACGATCTAGGATCATCCTCAACACTCTATTCTGTGCAACCTGGATTTTGTTCCTGTGGGTCTGAGCGCACGATTCCCACACCGGGGCGGCATAGAAGATCGCGGGGGCTATGATCTGTTTGTAAACAGCCAGTTTGTTTTGCCTTGAGAGGCGGGATCTGCGGCAAATGAGCGGATACAAACACCTAACCAAGGCGGAGCACTTAACTAGGGTTTTCTCTATGTGCGAGCGGAACAGGAGCTTCTCATCGAACAACATCCCGAGATAAGTAACATCAGTGGACCACTCGACCCTTGTACCATCCATTATTACGGTACAGGAGGGAGACGGTTTAAGTTTTAATGATTGTCTGTGAAGGAACATGATCGCTTGGGTTTTCGAGGCGTTGATTTTGATTTTCCACGTGGTGGCATAATCAGTAAAGGTGTCAAGGCATCGTTGGAGCTTGTTCGTAATTTCACGAGGCATCCTACCCTTGACGGCTATCGCGGTGTCATCTGCAAACAGAAAGAACACGCAACCGTCTCCTAGAGGAGGGATGTCCGACGTGTAGATGCTGTAAAGCAGTGGTCCCAGCAGACTCCCTTGCGGAACACCTGCTGGGATCGGAAATTGTCCCGAAAGGGAACTATTCAACGACACCCTGAACGACCTTTGCTGGAGATAGTTACGGGTGATTTTCACAAGGTATGGTGGAAAGTTGGAGTTACAAAGCTTGTATATAAGTCCGTCGTGCCAGACATTGTCAAACGCCTTTTCGACGTCTAACAAGGCCATGGCTGTGGACTTGGATACAGCTTTGTTACTTCGGATGTTATTCATCACCCGCACTAGCTGATGATTGGTGGAGTGCCCCTTGCGGAACCCGAACTGTTCCGGAAGAAGAATGTCATGTTCCTCCACAAACTTGTTTAGTCGGCTGAGGATCAATTTTTCGAACAGCTTGCTCAGCGCTGAGAGCAGGCTAATCGGTCTGTAGCTTGACGGTAGTGAAGGGTCTTTCCCAGGTTTGCGGATCGGGATGATTTTTGCCACCTTCCAGATGCTTGGAAAGTAGTGCAGCTCCAAGCATCTGTTGAGGATGGCAGCCAGCAGCGAGTGGACCCTCGGGCTGAGATTTTTCAACGCTAGGTTGAATATTCCGTCAAACCCGGGAGCCTTCATGTTTTTACTATATTTCAGCGCTGAGCAAATTTGTTCCTCTATAATCCGTTCTTCTGGAGGTACGGCACAAGGGGAGGTATCTAACGTCTGGACGCACTGCACAACCTGGTTCTCGAGTGGACTTGGGATTGTAGAGCCAAGCAAATGCGACTGGGCAATGTGCTCCCCAATTGCATTGGCCTTCTCTTCGTTGGTGATAAGCCGTTCGTCATTGACTCTAAGTGGTGGAATGGGCTTGGGGTGAGACTTCAGCACCTTGGCAACCTTCCAGAATGGTCTGGAACGGTCGTCCAGGTTCTGAACGAGCCGCCCGAAACTCTCGTTCCGGATTGAGATCATTCTGGAAGCGATCTGCCGATTCAGATCGACCATTTCGCATTTACACTGCAGATCCCCAGTCCGCTGAAACTGGCGTCTACGAACATTTCTGAGCCGAATCAAGAGTTTGGTGTGGGAATCAATTGCTTGAAACTTACCCCTCACAGGAACTCGTCGAACGCACTCTTCGTCAGCCATGGATATGGCTTGATGGAGACCCTCCAGGGCCCGGTCGATGTCCTCCACTGTGTCGAGCGGTGGGTTGTCGTCGATGTGGCGGTCGACCACGCGTCGAAACTGGACCCAGTTGACTCGATGGTAGTCCTTCCGCTGGCACGGTGCAGGGGCCACGTTGTAGCCCAGCTCGGTCAGCACCGGTTGGTGGTCCGAACTCAGGTCGTTGACGGCAACCGGCTTGGCTAATCTGGTGTTTGCCAAGAACAGGTCCAGCGTCGATGGGTTGCCCGTCGGTGATGTGAAGGTTGGTTCGTCCGGAAACCAGACGGAATAGAGACCATGCTGGGAATGGTCGAATAGCAGGCGGCCGTTCTGGTTCTGCTGGTAGTTCCGCCAGGCCTCGTGCCGGGCGTTCAGGTCCCCTCCGATTACGAAGCGGGCATTGGTGCGGGTTATGATGGCAAGGTCGTTCTTGAACTGCTGTGCTGTACCATTGCTAACGGTACATTGCCGGGGGCAGTAGACAACGATGAACCGGACGTTTCCGGTCGATGTTTCCACCTCAACGCCGACGGCCTCGATGATGGAAGTGCGGTAGTGGGGTAGGGTGCAGTACTTGATGCCTTTCTTGATGATGACCGCGACACCGCCCCCCCTGGAGCTGGTGCGATCAAGCCGGACAATGCTGTGGTCGGGCAGCCAGAAGCTGTCACCGGTCTTGAGGTGGGTCTCGGTGAGAAGGCCCACGTCGATGTCGTGCTTGCGGAGGAAGTCTGCAAGCTCAATGTTTTTCGCCCCTAAGGAGCGAGCGTTCCAGTTGGCAATCTTTATGGGTTCACGGTCCATAATTAGCGACGAAGGAGATGATAGCTTGGAGCTGTTGTGTTCTTGTTGCGCAGGTGCGCTTGATGATGATGGCCTGGGCCAACAGTGTGACGATCTCATCCGTTGACAGCGGAGAATCGTCTGTAGCTTCACCGGTTGTACCGGCCAATCCCGGAGCAGGGGGATCCGTCGATGGCCCGGAGGCTTGACCGGGTACTGCAGCGGCAGCCAACTGGGCAGCAGCCAACTGTTGGTTGAGCGGGAGCGGCGGCAACACTGGAATTGGCCGTGATTGGACCGGTGATAACGGAGGAAAGTTCTGCGCGTTGTTTTCTGGAACCTTCTTGCGACCGGGCTGGCTGTTGGACGAGGCTTTCTTCCGGATCTCGGCGTATTCGGCCCGCTTCGGACAGGCCTTACTCGTGGCCTTGTGGGCGGCACCGCAGTTGGCGCATGTGGGAGTGGCTTCCTCGATGCTGTCGCAGTCGTCGATCTTGTGGTTTTTGCCGCATTTGATGCAGCGGCTGGCCATGCGGCAATTCCTGGTGCCGTGCCCGAACAATAGGCAGTTCGAGCACTGAGTGACGCCACGGTGGGTCGGCTTATACCGCTCCCACTTCACTACGATGTGGAACAGTGTGCGTGTCGTCTGGAGATCCTTCACGGTTGTGGAGTTCTTCTCCAGATGGACCAGGTAGAGCTGGTCACGATACTTGATGGCCTTGCTGCGGGTCATCTTGTGGACTTCGACCGGCTTGAGGCCGTTCGCCTTAATCTCGTCCATTAAGGTGGTGGTGTCCATGTCGTGGAGCCCGCGCAGCACCACTTTCAGCGGCTTGGTGGCCTCGATGTCGTGGGAGAAGTACTCCAGCTTCATCCTGTCCAAGAGGGCCTGAACTGCGTTGAAGTGTTTTTCGGCCGGGACCATCAGTTTGTAGCCTTCCGTGCACCGTTGAATGGTGCAGCGAAGGCCCTGCTTAATGTAGAAATCCAGCTGCTCCAATAGCCCGGGAGGGAAGCCCTTCACATAGAAGGGTGGCAACTTAACTTATTTCGGCACCGTCTCAGGGTCCGACTGCGGCTGGGCTCCGTTCTGCAGGGCCGAGAACGGATTGTTGCTCAGCAGCTTTTTTGCTGCTGATGCGGTGGCGCTGCTGTCTTCAGGTCTGGGTCGTTTAGTTCCGGGAGGCCCCGGCTGCGGGTCCGCAACGCCTGTCGGGATGGGCAATGGGGTTTTCTTCTGCTTCTTCTGGGCTGGCTCGGTGGTCGCGCCGTCTCCTGGGAGAGTCTGTTTTCCCGGTAAACCGGCACTCGCGTTACCGCGCGATTTCTTACCCATGGCTGGGTCAGCGAGAGCGTCATTACACAACGCGGAGCTAATTCGACTTGCGAACGAACGAACGAAACTAGAGAGAATTCAAATCGACTGAACTGCTCAACAGTCTGGCAGCGAATGACTGTCCTTTCGTTCGTGCCCCTAGGCACAGACCCTTATACTTTTTTTTTTTACGTTGGATAACGTCTTTCGGCAACATACGGGGGTACAAAATTAAAAACAGTCATTTTGGATGCGTTACGAAAAATTAAAAGATTTTGAACGATAATAACTCAACCGTCTCTCGATAGATTTACGAGATAATGGCATCAATCGATTGGAAATATTTCTAGAAATTTGCTGAATGTTTCAAAACTATTGATTTCATTCTGTAAACTATTGAAAATTGGTTAAGAGTAAACCATTGTCTAAAGATGGTGAAAATCGATTGATTTTTTTATATTCTTATACTTTCTCCAACCAAAGACATCAGATGCGAGTATCTGACACCTCTGATATTTTCTGTTCTACTATATAAGCGTCCAACAAGGTCGCCCGTTCCATCATTGTCAACAACATCAGCCCATCAAAACGGCCCTTTTCAGGGCCACCAAACTTTCGCAAAAGAGTTATTAAGGAATATTCCTAAAATATAATATACACAATTAAGTACAACACATAACAGACATTATCCAACGCCAACCCTGCGGTCGTATCTAGGAAGGCAGCTCCCACACCTGGACCCTACCTATCGACCCATCAACTCATGAACCGGGGACCAACGACTTTACTTGCCATCCGAAGGAAGGCGTGATCAGAGATGTTATGCCTCAGAACATCCCGGCGGCGCCGACTGGTATTGAACCCAGTCCTGCTGGGGTGAGAGCTTATCACGCTTACCACTACACCACCGGCGCCGTTATTGCAAAAAGTTATCACTGCTCTGTCAAATTTTGACGTTAACGGCCAACCGTTGTCCGATGTACCCGTTGAGTAATTGATACCGTAAAAATCTTTACTAAACTTAAAAAATAAAGTATAATAAATCGATTACTTTATGCTTTATTTCGAATCAGTCCATCACAATCCACATCACTGTAATATTGCACTCAGTACCAGAGTAGATTATGAAATAACATGTCATTCACTGCCCATAAAAGCATAATTGTCCCATCTTTCCTTGATTTCCTATTCATATGGGACAGTTATGCTTTTATGGGCAGTTCAGCTTTCACAACATACAACATTCAGCTTTCACAACATTTGTAATTAAGCTATCAATGGATGACAGACAAAATATTGATTAAAGCGGTTTCATACAGAGAGCACTTTTTGCATAGAGGTAACTCTAATACTAGTAGGTCCCGAAGAAACGTGCCCTTTCAGTTCGTTCAAAAAATCAAAAATTGTGATATTGAAAAATAGATAAACATTCAAAATGCACTCGTGGCTCTTTTTCTCTCCTGACTGATCACTTTGATGCAGTGGTGGAAGTGTAGGGTATGTACTGTACCGTGAAGGTGGGATATTCTACGTGGGTGATAATTCCGCGTACTTGCATAGCATTACACGCGAACCGTGCAGGCACCATATTTTACGCTTTTCCTAACTCTGAGTACTTTTGATTTTTTTTTTCTATCAATAGTTTTGAAATGTTGCTACTGGATCCACTATTCCCTTGTTCTAGGTAAAAGAGTTCAACAAACGGTTTGAAAATATCCGACTAAGCTCGAGATACGATGTGGTACCTACACGGTATACACATTTGTTTTATCAAAAACGAATGCCATGTTCGCGGAATTATCTCCCGTGCGGAATAATCCGATTTCATGGTAAATTAATCTCATTCAAACAAGTATAAGGTAGTAATACACAAAAATGCGTGTAATTTTAAATGTCCTGTAAAATTACAAGATGGGCCCATCTAAAGCCGTCCATGTAAAATTCAAGTGACGTTTGATTGTACATGCATGTAAGCTTCAAGTCGTGTAAATTAAAAACCAATTTAATTTTACATGAATATGCATGCTTGTTTTATGTGCATGTAAATTCGTGTAAAATTACAAAATAATTTTAACTGTGATGGTCATTGTTTTCGAAGAAAGTGAATATGGCTTTGACGAATACTTATGTTATGATCAGAATCAGAATCTACAAGCATCCCGGATATCAGAAGAAACATTGTTGTTTCATATTTATAGGTGCACAGCAAAAAATAAGGAATATTACATAACATGTAAACCAAAACCGTTTAAAAATTACATCGCTTTAAACTATGTTTTAATTTAATTTTACATTAAAAATCATGCACATAATAAAAACATGATAAAACTCATAAAATTACACGTTTATTCGATTAATTTTCTCTTGCAGTGTAATATCACCACGTGATGTAAAAACTTATCGAAGAACATCGGGTTTTCAACGATAAAACCTATTAATTTACATGCACGTGTAAATTTAAATCAACAAACATTGAGAAAGCTAATATGGCGGACGGATCGATTATTCGATAAGTTTTTTCTCCACTCGGTTTGTTTTGTTTTGTGCGCTCAGTTTTGGTTATGTGGAACGAGTTATCGTGCATACGTGCGTTCACAAATAGAAAATGGATGACCGACAAAATATTGATTAAAGCGGTTTTATACAGAGAGCACTTTCAGTTCGTTCAGAAATTTTGGATATAGAAAAATAGAAAAACATTCAAAAATGCGCTCGTGGTTCCTTTTTTCTCCTCACTGATCGTTTTGATGCAGCGGTATGTACTGTGCCGTGAAGGCGGGTTATTCCACGTGGGTGATAATTCCGCGTACTTCCAGTTCGTTTATGCAAATTCGTTCAAAAAGCCAAATGCGTGTAATTCTAAATGTCCTGTAGAATTACAAAGTGAGCTCATCTTAAGCCATCCATGTAAAATTCAAGTGACGTTTAATTTCGTTCAAGTCGTGTAAATTAAAAAGAAAACAATTTAATTTTACATGAATATGAATGCTCGTTTTATGTGCATGTAAATTCGTGTAAAATTACAAAATAATTTTAACTGTGTTGGATGTATTTGGATTTAAATTAAATCTATAAATTACACAGTTGTAAGCGTTGGAAACCTAACACCTTTTTGTGATGGTCGCAATTTTAGATTTTCGATTCTCGTCAGTCTACGTCAGAAAAAGCATGCATACACATATACATTCTTCAACCTTTTCGAGCTGAGTCGATTGGCATATGACACATGGCCCAACGGGTTTCAGATTAATATTATAGCCTTTTGGAACACCTCATTAAAAACGAACAAATCAAATCAAAATGAAGAACCCCTCTGGTTAAACATATTTACTACTATTCCATCCCGCTTAGTTCTATTTCGGCCGGTTGGGTCCGGCTCCAACAATTGGATCATTCGGATGCACCGATGAGTGTAGTTGGTCTCAGATTTCCGAACATTCTTCATCTTAGTACAGTAGCTTTACGAACAACAATTACTAAGCAACTTATTCCTTTATCAAAACTATTGTATCACAGATTGCATATCATTACTCATCATTTCATCATTGCCACAAAAGATATACAGAAAGCAGATATGAGCATTTCAATAACCTTGAACTTCCGGTCGGTGAAAGTATTCGGTATATAATTTATAAATTTCAACACGTCCTATTGCTGTCTGGAACTGAGTTCCAAAAATTTCCTACTATGTACATACATGCCAGCAGTTTTCTCATTCCAGATAAATTTACATTGTCTACATCATCTCTATTCATGTGGATGTGGGCGCGCAAATATACGGCACGGCGGATCCGAAGTGCGTTTACACAAGGGTGATGATACGCATAGCTGTCCCATGGGTTGTAGGACAAAAGGTCGAAAAAGCAAATGGACAAAAGATTGAATTGAGAATAGGTCGAAGGACAAAAAGTTGAATGGACAAAAGATCGAATGGACAAAAGGTCGACTGGACAAAAGTTCGAAATGAATTAAATGGTTGAAATTGTTGAAGGATAAAATGGGTGGTCAGCTCTCAAAAATGTTTGCTTCTTTAAATCATGAGTAGTTCTTTGGAAAATTAAAATAACAAATAGGTATTGTGCGTGGCATGGCAATTTAAGCGAGAATTAACTACCTTTCTCTACAATATATTGCTTCTTTCAACCATGCGCAGTTCTATTTTGAGCATTTGCATAGTATTTTTTATAGTTCTTTTCAAAACTCTGAGCGAAAATTTTCTAAACAATATTTTGTCATTTTTTTTTGACGTAGGACTACGTCTGTGATTTCTATATGGGGGTACACTTTGTGAAAACCGAAAATGGAACATGTAACAAAATTATGAAAGATTTTGAACGTAAATAACTCCCCAAGTAACATTGCAAGTTTTATCGAGGTTTTAAAGCATGCTACAAGTCTAAATCATGGCATCCAGAACCCTCATAAAACCGAAATTGATACTTGGGTCAGCTGCCCCTGGACCAATTTCAAAAATTTTATCACCAATCGATCAGAAATATACCTACGCATCTGTTAAATTTAAGACATTATCATTTTCAAAAAGTCATTATTGAAAAACGTTGCAACTGTTGCTAAAGGGCTAACACGAAATTATTGCGACACCGAAAATGTCATGCCAATTTTCTTATAATGTTTAGAATCAAACCAAAATTTTAGGGTAGTTTTATACATATATTTACTTCAAAAATCCTAAGAAAAATTAATCGATGGAGCCTTGAGTGTAAAATTGAACGCATTTTCGCTCGATGCCCTCCATCAAAGTCTTTACAGTGTCATCCGGTACCAGTTTTTCATTTTTTTTCCATTTTCTTAACATGTCCTTCTCGTCTTTGACTGTCTTCTTGCTCTTCCGAAGTTCCCGCTTCATTATTGCCCAGTACTGCTTCACCGGGCGCAGCTTCGGACAGTTTGGCGGATTCATGTCCTTTGCAACAAAATGGACAGAATTGGCCTCATACCACTCCAGGACACTTTTAGAATAGTGGCATGATGCCAAATCTGGCCAAAATAGCGGAGCTTCGTCGTGCTGCTGCAAGAACGGCAAAAAGGGCTTCTCGAGGCACTCAGATTTGTAGATCTCGCCATTTACTGTGCCCTTTGTCACGAAAGGCTCACTCCTCAGTCCGCAAGAGCAGATGGCCTGCCAAATGAGATATTTGGAGGCGAACTTCGACATTTTCTTCTTCTTAAATTTGTCGTCCACATCGAACTTGCTCTTGCCGGTGAAAAACTCCAACCCCGGAATTTGCTTAAAATCGGCCATCACACAGCAGCCATATTTTGTCAGCATCTTCTCGTAGAGCTTCCGTGCCCGAGTTTTAGCCGTCGATTAATGCCGCTCATCGCGGTTTGGGAAGTTCTGTACCTTGTATGTATGTAGTCCAGCTCTCTTCTTTGCATTCTGGACGTAGCTCTACGACATGCCGATCTTTTTAGCCAAATCACGGCTTGAGACGTTGGGATTTGCTTTAATCATCCGCTTCACCTTTCCCTCCGTCTTTTTGTTCTCCGGTCCCGGTTTTCTTCCAGCTCCTTTGCCGTGGTCCAACGTCAACCGCTCCTGGAACCGCTTCAACACTCTGGAGACGGTTGAATGGCGAATGTTCAACATTTTTCCCAACTGCCAACACAGATTTCAAAGTTGAATTCCATCCGGTCTCACCAAACGGTGTTTGTCAATCACCGCGTGGTGAGTCGTAGTGATCTACAGTACACAATGAAAAGCTGCCTGCAAGCAGCGAGTTGCTGCCCACATGAGCATCCATAGGAGGAGGAAGAAGCCGCACAGCTATTGATCGGAATCAATAGCTCTTCGTGAGTCGCTGTTGTCCATCTATGTCAAGCGCTTCATACTAAAGAGTACAAACAGAGAGAACCCCGCTCAAATTCTTATTCCTAAACAAAATACAAACTCCTGCTGCAGTTAACAAATAAGATTTATTATATAAGACCACGTAGGGCTGTCCTTTGTAGTTTTTTGGTTTTTTTTTTTAATTTCTATCCACTTCGACTTTTTGTCCATTCATCTTTTGTCCCTCTAAGATCAATTTAACCTTTTGTCCATTCGATTTTATGTCCCTTCAACCTTCTGTAACTCAAAGTTAAATTCGACCTTTCGTCTAGTCCTGTGCGCTGCCGTTATAATTTTTGATGCGCCACCAGTATAATGTTGGATACGTCAATGTAATATTTTTTAAACTTTGAATTTTGAAAGACATGTTTTTCGCCAACCATTGCACATAATAAAACACAAACAAGGTCAAAGTTCCAAAAAACAATACCGTGGACTCCCGGTAAACTGATAATGACAATAAAGACCGTCTATTGATTGCTGACATCGGTGACAATAATGAAAGAGCCTTAATTTTTGGAACTCATGAAAACTTGCGACCTTCAAGTACTAATAACCATTATAACATCTAATGATTTCAAAATTACGAAAAACAATTTTCAAAGCAAGTGAGTGGAAGCAACCCTGCCCGTACCCGACCCGAACCCAAAATGTGTTTTTTAAATATCCGTACCCAATCAGAACCAGATTTTTTTTTTAATACCCGTGCCCGACCCGTACTCGTCATGATATGTGTTATCATTACTGTTGGCGCGCTCCTTGGCACCAAGGCGGTGAATTCTCCTCGTCAAGGCGGAAAAAGCAGAATCGAGTCAGTTGGTCGACCAGTCCTGCGAAAGCGGTTTCGAAAGCGGCAGAATAAAAGGAGGACAAGTTTTTACTTTTAATCTTTTATTCTCCGATATTAACCGTGTGCGATACAAAAATTAACTGAGCTCATTCACGAATGGGCTGCTTTATTTACACTCATTCACCGATCCGACAACGTATAATGGGCGGAGCGTTGCGCGCTATTCTACGTTTTCTTCTTGTAGGTTGCCTTTGTTGGTGTGCGTCGCTTCTACTGCTGCCGCTGCTTCTGTTGGTGTGCGTCGTTCGGTTTCATTTGGCAGTCTTTCCGGAGCGAACGGTTTGGTCGCGAACATATTCCCCCCAGGCTGCGAAGAATTCACTGAATCGATGTTTTGGTCGTCATTGTCAGCAATCGGAAGGACGGATAATTTGGATACCGCTCGTCTATAGATGCAACCTTCGACGTTGATGTTTACCGCTCGCACCAAATTGTCGGAACCTGGGTAAATCTGGACGACCTTTCCCATCTTCCAACATTGCGGTGGGATATCCTTCTGCTCAAGCAGCACGATCATACCAGGGCGAATGTTTGGTTGTCTTTGGCGGTTTTTCCCCCTCAGTTGCAGGTTCAACAAGTAGTCCCGGCTCCATTGTCTCCAGAACTGCTCACAAAGGTACTGTAGATACTGCCATCTTGACAGGCGATTGGTTGGTATCTCATTGTACCTAGGCTCCGGCGTGGCTATCAGAGGACGGCCAATCAAAAAATGGCCGGGTGTCAAAATTTCGTCGTCTGGATCTGATGTTGAACAGAGAGGCCGGGAATTCATTATAGCCTCCACTTGGCTAAGGACTGTAGCATACTCTTCAAAAGTCAATTTGGCATTTTTTAGAGTTCTCTTCAGGTTACTTAGCGGTCTTCACTGCGCTCTCCCAGAGGCCGCCAAAGTTAGGAGCTTCCGGTGGGATAAATTTCCAGGAGATCTCTTTTGGCTGGCAGAAGGATGCTATCTCGTCAACGGCATTGCGGCTGCGAAATAGGAGATGTAGATCATGTAATTCGGATTTTGTTCCCTTGAAGTTGGAGCCATTATCTGAAAAGACCTCTCGGAAAATGCCCCGTCGGCTGACGAAGCGCTGAAGTGCAGCTAGGAACGCGGCGGTAGAGACAACCGGTGAACACTCGTGTTTATTTCAGTTACCGTGAGGACGTAATTTGTGATGAGCCCCGGTCGCTTTCAAATTGTAGCATTATTTATGTACGGTTCATATATTTGAAATGACGTTTCACATTAATCTAGTGATGGCCGATTTTCATTCGAATTATCGATTAATCGATTAACGAACCGAAAAGTAAAATATTTGTAATCGGTTATATCCAAGGGGGGGAGGTGGCTGTCAAATGCGAACAATCGTCGCCTACCTCGCATAACTGGTTCCAAACGTAAACAAGCCATAAGAAACCTACAGCGTTTGTTTACGTTTGGAACCAGTTTCATACAAGATGATCAGTAGGCTGATTTGACAGCACGTCCCCCCCCCCCCCCCCCAAGTTATATCATGCCGATATAAGCATTAACTTCTCCAGAGGATCATCACCGATCGTTTCAAACATGTGCTGCACTCTTCATCTCAGCACAGCGAACAAAAAAAAATCGATTAGTATTTAATCGAGTTATTACAAAATGGGACACCTCTGATTTTGGTGTGCTTGTTTTGATAAAAATGAGCGCAAAATTTCATCTCTGTCGAGGGGGCAGCAAAACCACAAAATTACCTTGAATACGGGGGGTATTCATTGGATGAAAGGGACCGTGAAAGAGGACACTAAAATAGAAAGTTTTTCTTCCGACAGTTTCATCTTAGTATTCATCTTTGGTAGAGATGTCGGAAACTAATTCCAAATGGACAGCTTTCGTTGACATGCAGATAAACACCGCGATGTAGGCCTTGACAATTTTCGGTTTGTGACGACCTTCCTTCACAAATACTGGTCCGGCATAGTCAATGCCAGTTTTCAAAAACGGTTCAGCGGGTGTTACTCGGCAGGGCGGCAGATTTCCCATCAGTTGAATAGAACCTTTAGGCTTCGACCGGAAACATGTGATGCAGCTTCTGGTAATCTTCCTGACGGACGACCTTCCATCCAGCAACCAAAAACGTGATCGGAGAGCGACCAATAGGGCAGTTGGACCAACATGCAGGTTCTCTTCGTGGTATGTACGGATGATTTGATCGGTGATCGGATGCTTAGGAAGTAATAGTGGATGCTTGGTTTCAAAAGGTAGCAGGGAATGTTGAAGCCTTCCTCCAACGCGCAGCACTCCATCGTTGTAAATCGGATTCAGAGCAGCAATTTTCTTACACGGTTCGTTGGATGTCACACGATGAATCTCGTCACCCAGAGCACCCAGAGCTCCAAGCTGAATGACCCTTACAATCAGCTGTAAAGCCGAGCGTAGTTCTTGGATTGTAGGATGACGTTGGAAGACTCGTTCGTTGCGAGATTTCAGTCGACAGTTACGGATAAATCGCTGGACCAACGCGACTACCCGTTGAAGCTTTCTAAACGAGCTGAACCTAGAAAATACTTCCATCTTCTCCTCGTTAACGACTGGAATGGCGGTTACATTTACCTTTTTCAACTCCGGAAGATCTTCATCTGCGATGTCATCGGGAAGTTCTGACTGGTACTGCGCGGTACTTAGAAATGTCGGCCCATTCCACCAAAGTTCATTGGTGCTCAGGGCGTGTGGAAATTGACCTCTGGATACTAAATCTGCTGGGTTTTGTTTCGATTTGATGTACTTCCACGTGTAGCCTTCGGTGCTCTTCAAAATCTCTGCTACGCGGTTGCGCACAAACACTTCAAGGGATGATAACGGCTTCCGCAACCAGGCAAGTACCACCTGACTGTCGCACCACAGAACAACTTGCGATACATCTAGTTGAAGGGAGTCCAGCACTTTTACGAGTAGCCGGGCAAGTAGTCGGGCACCGAGTAATTCTTTGCGTGGAATGCTCAATTCAGCTATCGGAGTGACCTTGGATTTGCTGCACAGCATGTTGAGTCGAGCCTTACCATTTGGTAGGATACAGCGAATATAAATGACCGCTCCGTAAGCAGCCGCCGAGGCGTCGGAGAAGCCATGGATTTGGATGGTGGTGGCATCAGAAGAAATGGTGCATCGAGGAATCTTGATTTCGCTTACCAGGAGTAGGGCTTCACGGAATTGTTTCCAGGATTGTAGAAGTTCTCCTTCCAACTGGGTATCCCACGGGAGACAGGATCTCCAAATCCTCTGCATGATCATTTTTGCGATAATGGTTACCGGCGTCACAAGACCCAGTGGATCGAACAGTCTGCCAATTTCGGATAACACTGTTCGCTTCGTAGGATGGCTTGCTTCTCAATCGGTTTGATTGGTGCTGAACACAAATTCATCTCGTTGTGGGATCCAGATCAATCCCAATGTCTTCATAACGTCGATTGAGGTGTTGTCCAGACGTACTAATTTCTCACGGTCGGCTTCTGGAACGTTTTCTAGAACTTCTGTTGTGTTAGAACTCCATTTGTGGACCGGGAATCCACCTCGTTCAAGTAGCTGTTGAATTTGGGTTTGACTTGCGATGGCTTCCTCTACGGTGTTCGCACCTGAGATGACATCATCGACGTAACAATCTAGGTGGATGATTCGTGCAGCGAGTGGAAATGAGTCGCCTTCATCGTCACAGAGCTGTATCAAACATCTGGTCGCCAAGAATGGGGCTGCAGCTGTCCCGTAAGTAACGGTTGTGAGTTCAAGGACACGGAGGGGTTTTTCCGGGCTTGACCGCCAGAAAATTCGTTGGAAACACGGGTGAAGTAGTGCCATGCGTATCTGTCGAAACATTTTTGAAACGTCAGCAGTGAATACTATCCTATACTTCCGAAAACGTAACAGGATACTGAAGATGTCGCTTTGCAGTGTTGCTCCAACTAGAAGAACGTCGTTCAATGGCTTCTCGGACCGGGATGGCTTGGCAGAGGCGTCGAAAACAACTCGAATTTTAGTTGTCGAGCTCGATGGACCTAGGATGGCTTGATGCGGGAGATAATACACTCGTTGATTGGGAGTATCATCGGCTTCGTTCACCTCTTGACAATGCCCCAATGCTTCATACTCATCGATGAATCGACAAAACTGTTGCTTTAGCTCCGGATTTTTCTTGAATCTTCGCTCTAACGAAAGGAACCGATGCATCGCCAAGTTTCGGTTGTCTCCTAGCTCGTACACCGATTCGCGAAATGGCAAACTCACCTCATATCTGCCGGTCTCATCTCGACGATGGGTAGACTGGAATACTTTTTCGCACTCATCTTGCTCGCTGGGTTGTGTTACTGACTCAGAGATCTCTTCCAGCTCCCAAAATTGGCGAAGGACTTCAGAAATAGGATCCGTCAGGGCAGCTAGACACTGCTGGGAGGTTGACACGTCGTCGATGTCTCTTGCAACTACCCATCCTAAATGGGTTTCTTGTAGTTGAGGTAACTTATCACTCAGTTGAATACGGCCCGTCTTTAGCAATTGCAAAAAATGGGAGATACCGATTAGCATATCGATATCGGAAGGAGTGTGGAAGTTGGGGTCTGCCATAAGTAGATCGGTGTCGATTGGCCATGCCAAAACGTTGATTTTCGTTGCTGGAATCGCTCTCGTTATCTCAGGAACTACGAGGCATTCGATAGTAGTACAGAAATCGGAATGCCTGGACTCCACTTCCACCATCATCTTCTCCTTGGCGTAGGTTTTGGACCCACCTATTCCAGCGATGGGTACATGTGCAGGTCGTCTTTCGGTGGCCAAGCGGTCAGCCATTGCCTTGGATAGGAAGTTGACTTGCGAGCCGCTATCCAACAAAACACGGCAGGGAGTTGTCCATCCACGAGAATCCTTGATTCGCACCACAGCGGTCATGAGCATAACGGTTTTGGCAGCTTTAGAATGGTTACATGACGCAACAGTTTCGGTGACTCGTTGAGACTCCGAGTGGTTCTCGGAAGAGGTTTGGCAAGCTGGTTCTTCATTTTGGATGGTTGGTGCCACCTCCACTGCATTCGAATCTGCTTCTTCATGCAACAGAGTGTGGTGTCTTCTCTGGCAGCGAGAGCACGTCTTTTTGGATGAACAATCAATGGCTCGATGACCAGGGCGAAGGCAGTTGAAACAGATTCTCAACTCCTTCACTTTTTCATTCCGTTGAGCCGGTGACATTTGATGGAACTTCGGGCATTCGAAATGGCGATGGTAGCCACTACATACCTGGCAGGAACTGCTGGAGGTCACAGTCGTTGCAGCGTGGGCTTTCTGGTTAGTTGGTTTCGAACCCTTTTGTTGCCTTGGCAATGGCTCTTTTGCCGTCATCTGGTGCCGGTTTTGGAACCTTTCCAACACCTGGCATTCGCTTCGAAGAAAGGCCACAGTTTCTTGGTACTGGGGCAGTTTCGCATGCTGCTGTGTCCTCTCCCATAACTGGAGTGTTTGATCGTCCAATCGTGAAGTGAGGATCTTCGTGAGGATGAGACCAGATAGTACATCAACTTCCAGTCCCTGGTACTCGAGACCGTCAACATGACGGATGAATGTCTTCACTAGCTCGAGTAAATCTTTATGATTGCGGGTGGTCATCGGTTTCATCTCGAGCAAACCTTCGAGATGCGTATCGACGATTACTCGGGGGTTTTCGTACTGGTCACTGAGTTGTTGCCAGGTTTGTTTGAAGTTGTTGTCAACGATCATTTTTGCCGTAATCCAACCGGAGGCATCACCCGTTAGCGCCTTATCGAGATGATGCAGCTTAACTGCATCGGATGATCACGGGTTGATTTTCACCTCTAGCACCGGAAGGGGAAATGGTTTCGGTGAGCAGTTCAAGCAAGGCAAGCGTGTTGGTATGGAGAGCGTCGAAAATATCCAAAGTATCATCTTCCAGTTCAATCTCATTGGAGGGTGTGGAAGCAACTATTGATTGGTGAATTGAAATGAACTCGTTGTAATGTAGTTCGAGCTTTTTCGAAAACACTTTCAAGAGCGATGCACAAATTTTACTTGGAGTATCCTCAGCTTCTTCAAGTGTGCGACTTATCGTTGTCAACTTTGCCTGAATTTGGCGACGCTGGTGAACTAATGCTGCCTTGGCATCATCTTCTGCCTCCTGCTTGGTAGACTTTCTCGTTTTCGGCATTTTGATCCACTTTTTCCACACTGGAATTCAATGTCGACACGACACTGGTTGGTTATCCGGTTCGGTAGGACCATATGTTGGCGCGCTCCTTGGCACCAAGGCGGTGAATTCTCCTCGTCAAGGCGGAAAAAGCAGAATTGAGTCAGTTGGTCGACCAGTCCAGCGAAAGCGGTTTCGAAAGCGGCAGAATAAAAGGAGGACAAGTTTTTACTTTTAATCTTTTATTCTCCGATATTAACCGTGTGCGATACAAAAATTAACTGAGCTGCCTTTGTTGGTGTGCGTCGCTTCTACTGCTGCCGCTGCTTCTGTTGGTGTGCGTCGTTCGGTTTCATTTGGCAGTCTTTCTGGAGCGAACGGTTCGGTCGCGAACAATTACTTTCTCATTTTTGACGTAGGATGTCTGTGATTTCTATGTGGGGGTACGCTTGGCTCAGGTCAAGGCGAAAGCAAGGGGGTACGCTTGGCCCAGGTCAAGGCGAAAGCAAACAATCGCCCAGGATGGAGATCTTTCACGTTGGCCCTTTGCGCCAGGGATGGCGCTCAGGACACTTAAGTAAGTAAGTAAGGTACGCTTTGTGAGCCGAAAAAAGGAATATGTAACGAAATTATGAAAGATTTTGAACGTAAATAACTCAACTGCCTCTGGACCAATTTCAATAATTGTATCGCCAATCGATCAGATTTGTATGCATTGCTTCCGACTGTTGATTTTCAACAAGAAACTATTGAAAAAGTTGGAAATGTCAAACATTGTCCAACAGCGTCGAAATAACTAACAAATCTACCAATTACGTACATGCATATGCTGCTTCCCCAACACAATCATCAGAGAAACGTTTCTAGGCGAAACATGTCGATGTAGCATTGCTGCTGTCATCTGAGAGTCGTTAGTAGACGAAACAAGTCGAAGTGACATTCGCTTTCGATCTTCGGGCGTGTGCGAATAGGGACGATGCAATTGCTTAACATTCTGCACACTCACCGCTATATTCAGAGCCACACGCCCCCAACGAGTGATTTTGATCGACTTTCTGTTTCGTTAATAACTAGACGGAAAACACATTCATTGATACGCCCCTTAATTCGGTCTTCTTCATTTAAATGTAAACTAGCATCCCACCGCTTTTGGTTCTTGGGTTACACTTGCTGGTTGCAATTCTGATGATCGACATTTTTGAAGGACCACCAAAAAACATGAAATTACACTATTTTCTAGGGATGCCTTAAAGTCCAATAATTCGATTAACGATTAATCGTAAAGATTTTTCCAGCTATCCATGACGTGAAACAGGATCATAAATTTGCCGAAAAAAGTGTTAAGCGTCTCTTTGCTAAACACTAACGGGAAAAACTAAAAAGAGAAGGAGCTTTAGCTGGGTGGACACTGCTATTCTGCGGCCTTCCAACCTGTCACAGTTTAACCCCTGTCCAGCAGCAGACGGGTCGAGACTCTTGCGAGTGCCCAATCATTGAACCGAAGAATATGGGATTGTCCGGTCCGATTTGCTGATCCAGGTACCTACACGTCATCATCATCTTCCAAAGGTTTTAAGCCTGTACTACCATCGGCCCTTCTCAGGGCCATCAAAATTTTCCAAAAGAGTTAAATTTCTGAACATGTCCCAACTAACCAGCGCACTTCTGTCGATTCGACCTTTTGTCCCTCTAAGTTCAATTAGACCCTTATTCTCTCAAAGTTCAATTCGACCTTTTTTCCATCCGACATGTTGTCCTTCGACCTTTTCTCATAGTTTCGTCTTATGTCCTATACAATCCTTATGGGCCATGGGTCATGTATGCGTATAACGGCAGTATAGGTTATAGACAAGGCAGTCCTTGAGTAAAACATTCCCTTGTGCAGTGGTTGGTTCGGTATGGTCTACAGGCAAACGAATGCCGCCTGCACTCATGTATACACATCCACATGACGGATTATGAATATTTCAATAATGGGAAAATTAAGCAACTTCATGCAGAAAATTAAATGCAAAAGGCGTAATACCCCGCGCGCCGGTCCTCAACAACCGCAGTACGTTGCCGGTGGCGCGGTGAGGTTTTCACTTGACGGTGCTACCAAGAAACAGGCAGCAAAAAAAAACCGTGCAATCCAACCGTCCGCACGAGAAAACACTAAAATTTGATATCAGTATGGAATGCAAAAATATGTCGACAAGAAACTGCGGAGCTTATGCTTTGGGGAATGAATAATTCCGAGAAGAATGTATAGCAATCAGTTGCTTGATACTGTGGCTGTTCTGTTGGTCTGGGGTAAGTTTTACGATTGTCAAATTTGCGCTTGTTGTGTATTGCATCACAGATGCCTATGCTCTAAGATTTTCAAAATATTGCATTTACCGTGGATATTTCAGCTGTAAAAATACAAACTAAAAAAATGGCCCATTCTCGATTAGTTATGATAGATGCATTCTGTCCAACAAACAGCTATTATGCATACACGCGGTCTGTGACACAGATGTGAGGTGTTGAAGTTTTTTCCTACATCATTATTATATTTCAAGAGAAAGACAGAGAAAAACAGCATTATGGTTAAGTGGTTGGATTAAGCGGAAATGCACGAGAGCAAATATGCGGGTTGAATATGAATTAAAATACCATTTTTTCCGTTTTAAATGCTTGTTCTAGAGCTGCTCACAACGATGTGCATGGTTTTGCGACCGGTGATGAGATTTTAATAATTATTTCGTTTGTTTTAAGTATGTCAGTTTGTAGCCATTTGTCTTTTTCCTTGATGAATCTACAGCTGTTCTTAATAACGCTTTGAAAACGTGTACCAATCAACTACCTAAACAAAAGTTTGTTTGGTACAATTTAGATCTTTTGCGTTTTAAACGGAAAAGGGACAAATGATACAAAAAGTTTTGTAGATCAACTAATGACAAGCATTGGAATAGGTTCACAATCGTGCGTAATAAGTATTCACAATCGATAAAGAAAACTCGTTGTGAATATGTTCAAAGGAAGATTGATCAGCATCAAAACAACAGCAAAGAGTTATGGAAAATTTTGAAATCTTTATTAAAACCTAGTAATTGCAAACCGCAGCCCATAACAGTCAGAACAAGTAATTGCATCTTGGTAAAAAGTGATCAGAAAACGAGGCGTTTTCTTGAAGGGAAAAAGTGTTTTCCCTAACAAAATCGCCGAATATTGATACCGAGCACGTAATCCTACGTCAGATCTATGGTCGTGTGTGGGATACAACCTCTTACTTTTTTAATGTTTGGCATATTTGCTAATCAGGCTAAGGTAGCGTAGATGAACCAGCGTCTGGTTGAAAATCTCCTTAACAAAGACAACTAACCAACCAACCAACCAACCAACCAGGCTAAGGCATTGATATCATATGTCCTCTGCTGTCCGAAGAAGTCGTCTCATCTCTGCGCGATCCATGGCCACACGTCGCCAGCCTCGTAGTTTGCGCTTTGAACTTGGTTGATCCACCATGCCCGCTGCGTGCCTCTTCTTCTTTTTCCTGTAAGGTCGCTGTCGAGAACCATTTTCGCCCGGCATTCATACATCGTGCCCAACCTACCGTAGTCGCCCAACCCACCGTTCCAATTTTTTCAATGTGGACGATGGATGGTTCTCCCAGCAGCTGGTGCAATTCGTGGTTCATTCGCCTCCTCCACGTTCCGTCATCCATCTGCACTCCACCGTAGATGGTACGCAACACCTTCCGTTCGACAACACTAAGGTCGCGTTGGTTCTCCCCGAGCATAGTCCAGGTCTCGTGGCCGTAGAGGACCACCGGTCTAATCAGCGTCTTGTAGATAGTCAACTTCGTGTGGCGGCGAATTTTATTCGACCGGAGCGTCCTCCGGAGTCCAAAGTAGGCACGATTTTCTGCCATAATGCGTCATTGAATTTCTCAGCTGGTATCATTTCCGGCGGTCACCAGTGAGCCCAAATACACGAACTCGTCAACCACCTCGATGTCATCACCGTCAATCTGAACTCGGGGTGCGAGGCTAACATTGACTTTCCTAGAACCTTTTCATCTCATGTATTTCATCTTCGATGCGTTGATGGCAATTCCAATCTACCTAGCTTCAGCCTTCAGTCTGATGTACGTTTCCGCCATCGTCTCAAAGTTCCGTGCCATGATGTCAATGTCATCGGCGAAGTCAATAAGCTGGATGGACTTCCTGAAGATCATGCCACTCGTGTCTATCCCAGCTCTTCTGATCACACCTTCCATCACCTTGCCGTAAACCCCGAATAACGCACATCACTCGATCCATCGTCGCCTTGACCAATAGCGTTGGTTTTTTTTTTTCGGAAATCCGTACTCGTGCATAATCTGTCATAGCTGATCTCGATCTATTGTGTCGATTTGCAATTGATGAAAAAATGATGTGTCGGCACGTTGAATTTGCAGCATTTCTACAGAACCTGCCGAATCGCTTTTTTTTTTGGTTCGTGGTAGCGCGGGCACCCATGAATCCCGCCTGGTATTGCCCTACCAACTCTCTTGCAAATGGTGACAGGCGACGGCATAGAATTTTCGGGAGATCTTCCGTGGTAGTGCAGCTTCCATCTGCTGTGCGTAATCCTGGGCAACTCCGGCGTTCCGTAATTGCTCAATGTTGGGTCGCAGCGTTCGACTTCGACGGGTGAGCGCATGCATACTGCAACTCAACCTGGGATATCCTGGAGTTGGGCTGATGGCGAGATTCGACCTGTGAACTCTGTTCCTTTACCAGTTGCTAGCTCATTCTTGATTGATGGCATGGATTTCCACAACCTGCATCAGAGAAATCTCGAGCGCAACCACTTAGGACGCATCCTGGATTTGTTCTTTTGCCATACGGACTTTCCTGTGGAAATCTCGAGATCTGTTTCACCACTCGTGCCAGTTGATCTTCATCATCCGCCACTAGTCGTCTGCTTACCATCTCTAGTTGATGACGGTGCACTGCTGCTGAATGCGAGTGATGAGCTTGCGTTAGACTATAGCAAGATTGATTTCGATGTTCTAATGGACTTCCTTCCCGTCACTGACTGGGATCTTCTTTTCGATGGACTGAATGCTGATGAAATGGCTGAAACGTTGTGTGCTGTGCTAAATAATTGGATGGATGCAAACGTACCGATTCGTCGGCCTGCTGTTTCTCCTGCGTGGAGCACCGCTTTGCTACGAAAACTAAAACGAAAAAGAAATGCTTCGCAACGTAGACTTCGGCGATACCGTTCCCTGGCAAATAAGCGTAGTTTTCACTTGGCGTGTAACGAGTACCGTAATCTAAACTCTTCGCTCTACAAATCGTACGTTTTACGAGTGCAAACTAATTTAAGGCGAAACCCCAAGAGCTTTTGGAGCTATGTAAACTCGAAGAGGAAAAATTCAACAATGCCTGCAAGCGTTTTTTTCAATGACGTTGAATCGTCGATAGGCGGGGAGAAATGTGAACTTTTTGCTGCTCATTTTTCGTCGGTTTTTGCCGCAGAATCCATCACCTCGACTGAACTTGTCTCGGCTGTTTCGGATGTGCCTTCAAACCTTGTTGACATAAACACTTTTGAAATAACGCCCGTTATGGTAACTAATGCCGCCAAGAAAATGAAATGTACCTTCTCGCCTGGACAAGATGGCATTCCTTCTGCAGTGTATTGTCGTACCATTGGAGCGCTTGTTGAACCGCTTTGCAGAATCTTCAACAAATCTTTCGTAGAGTCGAAATTTCCTGCAATCTGGAAAGAGTCATTTATGGTTCCGGTACACAAGAAAGGAGATAAACGTGACGTTAAAAACTACAGAGGAATTACTAATCTCTCTGCAGCATCAAAACTGTTTGAGATAATTGTGAGTGGTTTCATTCTTGAGCACACCAAATGCTATATCTCTAGTGACCAACATGGCTTCATGCCTGGACGATCGGTTACCACAAATCTTCTAGATTTTACCACGACATGTTTTGAGCAACTGGAAAATGGGGCACAAATAGACGTCATCTACACTGATCTAAAAGCAGCGTGAGATACGATCAACCATGACATTATGTTGGCAAAGCTATCCAAACTCGGTGCGTCGGACCGTTTGACTTCGTGGTTGTGCTCCTACTTGACTGACAGGTCTCTGCGAGTGAAACTCGATTCCAGTACTTCCTCGTATTTCACGAACTTGTCAGGTGTACCACAGGGTAGCAATCTTGGCCCGTTGCTGTTTGTGTTGTACATCAACGACGCACTTCTTCTACTTGGAGATGGCTGTAAGCTTTCGTATGCCGATGACCTAAAGCTGTACTTCGTGGTGCGGACTGCTGAGGATTGCATTCGTCTTCAATCGGTATTGGATCTGTTCGTTGATTGGTGTCATCGGAATAAGCTTACCCTCAGCATTCCTAAATGTATGGTAATGTCGTATTACCGCATCAGGCAGCCGATTGTTTTTGACTATGCCATCAACGGTGTGGTTCTTCAAAGAACCGACCAGTTCAGCGATCTTGGTGTTCTACTGGACCATAAGTTGACGTTCAACCTCCACCGCTCTGATCACAAAGGCGAATCGCCAGCTAGGTTTTGTGTCGAAAATATCGAAGGACTTCATTGACCCACACTGCCTGAAAGCTCTCTATTGCTCACTTGTGCGACCAATCCTGGAAAATGCCTCCTTGGTCTGGTTTCCTCATCAGTTGACTTGGAGCTTGAGGATCGAAAGTGTTCAGCGCAAGTTTATCAGGATAGCATTACGTAATCTACCATGGCGTGATCCGCAAAATCTCCCGCCGTATTCTGATCGCTGCAATCTGCTGAGCTTGGATACTCTGGAATGCCGACGGAAAAATCAGCAAGCAGTTTTTGTTGCCAAGCTATTGAATGGTGAGGTCGACTGCTCGAGGCTTTTCTCGCTGTTGGATATCCGAGTACCACCGAGAACATTACGAAGTGGTACCCTTCTCCAACCGCGGTACCATCGAACGGCGTTCGGTTACAACGAACCACTAACAACTATGATGCGTACGTTTACGGCTGTCGAAGAATTATTCGAATTTGGGGAATCTTCATCTCGCTTTTTGGCACGGATTAGAAACACTTGAATTGTTTTAGCTTTAAGGTTGTTTCATGTAGACAATAGTCCGATGAATAAAATTAAATAATAATAATAATAATAATAACTAAATAGTGATCCGAATCTATGTTCGCGCTGCGATACGCGCGGACGTTGATAATGTCGGAGATGAATTTCCCGTCGATTAGCACGTGATCGATTTGGTTTTCGGTGTGTTGGTCAGGTGATCTCCGGGTGGATTTATGGATGGCCTTGCGGGGGAAAAAGGTACTTCGGACTACCATAGCACGAGAGGCTGCCCGTCTGAACATTGCCTCCCGTCCTACATGAACGTTCATGTCACCGTTCCGGTGGGAACAGCCGTCGTACACCTGTTCCAGCTGCGCATAGTACGCTTCTTTCTCGTCGTCGGGTCTCCCTTCGTGTGCGTAGTGCACATTGATGAATCTGTAGTTGAAGAAACGGCCCTTAATCCTCAACTTGCACATCCTCACGTTGATCGGCTGCCAACCCATCACGCGTTGGCGCATCTTACCCAGCACTACAAAGCCGGTTCCCAGCTCGTTGGTGGTACCACAGCTCTGGTAGAGAGTAGCAGCTCGATGCCCGCTTTTCCATTCCTTTTGTCCCGTCCAGCAAAGTTCCTGCAGTGCTACGACTTCGATGTTGCGTGGTTGAAGTTCGTCATACATGAACCTTTCGCAGCCCAGGAAGCCGAGCGATTGGTAGTTCCATGTTCCGAGTATCCAATCGTAGTCCTCATTTATTTACCTAGGCTTGTGTCAATTGTTCAGATCCATATTCATTTCTTCGGTATTTGCACCTTTATATTTTTCCAGGGTGGCTTGTTGGGCCTGCCCCAACCCCCTGTCATCTTGAACAGCTCTGTTTAGAGTCTCACTGCTCCTAACATGGAAAACAGACGCATTTTCTCTATCACTATTGCTATTGCTATTGCTACGCCACCCAGCTGTGTCCATGTTTCAGCTGGTAGTCTTTTTGACGTAGAACTACGTCTTTGTCGACTATACTGGGGTGCAAGTCAAAAAATATGTGTGGTGAAGGAGTGTTAGGTTTTGAACGCTTGTAACTTTGTCATTTATAGATGAAATTAAAATCCAAATACGCCAATCGATAGGATATTACATTACGAACCTGTTGAAATAAATATTTTTCCAATTTTTCTGTAATTAAACTTTTGAAAATGTACAAATGATAATTTTATCACTGATTTCATGAAATAAGCCTTTTTCCCAAACCCAGTCATCATAAACGAATACCACTTGGTTGCACATCATTCTGCTTGAACCTGAAAAGATATAAATCAGCGCTGCTCTCATGCCACTGCTCATGGCTCATTCTCTGCTTGAACGTCAAGCAGTACAGTTCGGTCTTTGCTCGCTCTGTCGAGTTGTTCTAAAGTTTCTAGTTTGTTCCAAACATTCGCAGTTTAATCGCGTCGTCAGTAGTGTCGGTCGCTTCGTGTGATGGGAAGACAGCGCTCCCGGAGCAGGCTCCGAGAGAAAACGGAGAAGAAGAACAGCGGTGAGGGTAGCTTGAGTGTACCTATTTCGAATAGGTACGCTACTCTTCCCACCGATGTAGGGAATCCCACCTCAGCCACGGTGAAGCGGTCTAAGAAGAGGAAGAAAAATCAAGGCCAGTCCGATGGTGCGAGTGGACGGGACGATGCCACCGCGACGAACGTCAGCGTCATTGGTGATTTCGGCGACGCCGTCGACAACGAAACTGCTGCCACCCCGAGTGCAGCAAAAATGAAGCTTCCTCCACTGGTAGTGAAGCAAGTCCCACTCAACACGCTGATTGGCGATCTTTCATCGCTGGGCGTTGCAGCTGAGTTTAAGCTGGGCAGGATCGGCACCAAGGTGATGCTCCGAACAAAAGCGGAGTACGAAGTGGCCGTGAAATATCTGAAGGATACCAAGGCGGAATTCTTCACGCACGACATCCCCGGCGAGAAGCCCTTCAAGGTAGTCATCAGGGGTCTACCAAATTTCGACCCCAAGATGGTCGAAGCTGAAATCAACCGGTACAAGCTAGCCCCAATCGCTGTATTCCGAATGACAAGGAGAGACGAAAACGTGAAGACGTACCCGGATTGCCTCTTCCTGGTGCACTTCCAGAAAGGGACGGTGACTCTCAATGCGCTGCAAGCCATCCGATCGATCTACTCCATCATCGTACGATGGGAGCCATACCGTGGCGGCCATCGTGACGTAACGCAGTGTATGAGGTGCCTCAATTTTGGACACGGTACCCGCAACTGCAACATCAAGCCACGCTGCAGCAACTGCGCTCAAGAACACGCCACTTCCAACTGCCCTGCGGATGGAGTCGTGGCGATAAAATGCGCTAACTGTGGTGGTGCACATCAAGGTTCCGACAGACAGTGCTCCAAACGCGAGGACTTCAAACGCATCCGAAAGCAGGCGTCAAGCAACAATCAACCAGGACGCAAGAAGGACAAAACCCCATCATTCAGGACGGAGGATTTTCCGCCTCTTCGTGCTCCCCAGCAAAGGCAAGCGAATTCGCGGGTGCAACCCGCCCCCCCTCAAGAAGCTTCCGGTGATTTTGCTGGCCAAAGCTCTCCATCCCCCCCTGGATTCTGGAGACAACCAACAGCGCAAAACAACAACCCCGATCTGTTCTCAGCGGATGAACTGATGGAAATTTTCGTCAACATGTCCGGTGCTCTTCGTAAGTGCCGCAATAAGCCCGAACAGATCCAGGTGCTCGGTAAGTTCATCATCCAGTATGGCGTCTAAACCGCTAACTATCGTCACCTGGAATGCTTGCTCTGTAAGAGCAAAAGAGATTGAGCTTGCCGACTTCCTCCGCAAGCACAGCATCGACGTGGGCCTTCTAACCGAGACCCATCTAAAGTCCGGCGACAGCTTCTGGTTGCCTGACCACAACATTATCCGGCTTGATCGCACCAGCTCCAGGGGGGGTGGTGTTGCGGTCGTCGTCAAGAAAGGAATAAAATACCACACTCTGTCCCATATCCGCACCTCTATCATCGAGGCCCTTGGTGTGGAGGTGGAGTCGTCGACTGGATACGTCCAGTTCATCGCCGTCTACTGCCCTCGACAGTGTGCCGCCAGCAGTGGACTAGCGGCTAAATTTAAGAAGGACCTGTCCACCATCACCCGTACCGGTTCCCGCTTCGTTGTTGGAGGAGATCTGAATGCTCGTCATGAGGCATGGCGGAACTACCAGCAAAACCAGAACGGTCGTCTGCTGTTCGACCATTCGCAGCATGGGCTGTACTCCGTTTGGTTCTCGGACGAGCCAACATTCATCTCACCGGCAGGCAACCCATCGACGCTAGACCTGTTTCTTTCAAATACCGGCTTGTCCAAGCCGGTAGCCTTAAACGAACTCAGCTCCGACCATCAACCGGTGGTGGCTGAACTGGGATACAACGTAGCTGCTGCTCCAAGCCTGCGCAAGGACTACCATCGCGTAAACTGGGCCCAGTTTGGACGCGTGGTAGACAGGCACATCATCGACAACCCGCCGCTTGACTCCGTGGAGGACATCGACCGAGCGTTGGAAGTACTCCACCAAGCCATAACCGTGGCTGACGAGGCGTGCGTCCGACGAGTTCCTGTGAGGGGTAAGTTTATTGCTATTGATTCCCACACCCAACTCTTAATTCGCCTGAGAAATGTTCGTAGACGCCAGTTTCAGAGAACTGGAGATCTAGCGAGGAAACGTGAAATGGCCAATCTGAACAAGGAGATTGCTTCCAGAATGGTCTCACTCCGGAACGAAAGTTTCGGGTGGCTTGTCCAGAATCTGGACGACCGCTCCAGACCATTCTGGAAAGTTGCCAAGGTCTTAAAGACGCACCCTAAACCCATTCCGCCACTAAAAGATGAAAATGATGACGATCGGCTCATAATCACCCCTCAGGAGAAAGCAAATGCGATTGGTGAGCATATTGCCAAATCGCACTTGCTTGGCTCCAACATCCAAAGTCCGCTCGAAGTTCAGGTTGAGCAATGCGTACTCAACCTTGATTCCTCCCCTTGTGCCATCCCTCCGGAGGATAGAATCACAGTGGAACAGATCTGCTCAGCGCTGAAATGCACCAAAAACATGAAGGCCCCCGGGTTTGACGGAATATTCAACCTAGTGTTGAAAAATCTCAGCATGAAGGTTCACTCTCTGCTGGCTGCTGTCTTCAACAGATGCTTGGAACTGCACTACTTTCCAAGTATCTGGAAGACAGCGAAAATCATACCTATCCGCAAACCCGGGAAGGACCCAACGCTAGCTTCAAGCTACAGACCAATCAGCCTCCTTTCAGCGCTGAGCAAATTGTTCGAGAAACTCATTCTCAATCGTTTGCTCAAGTTTGTCGAGGAAAATAACATTCTCCTTCCGGAACAGTTTGGGTTCAGAAAGGGGCACTCCACCAATCACCAGCTAGTGCGGGTGATGAATAACATCCGAAGTAACAAAGCTGTATCCAAGTCCACAGCCATGGCATTGTTAGACGTTGAGAAAGCGTTTGATAATGTCTGGCACAATGGGCTTGTATACAAGCTTTGTAACTTCAACTTTCCTTTACATCTTATT
Organism: Ochlerotatus camptorhynchus; assembly: GCF_037179485.1. Taxonomy (NCBI): domain Eukaryota; kingdom Metazoa; phylum Arthropoda; class Insecta; order Diptera; family Culicidae; genus Ochlerotatus; species Ochlerotatus camptorhynchus. Next base: position 365,755 of record NW_027040816.1, read on the forward strand.
AAAATCACCCGTAACTACCTCCAGCAAAGGTCGTTTAAGGTATCGTTGAATGGTTGTCTTTCCGACACGTTTTCCATCCCAGCAGGAGTCCCGCAAGGCAGTCTGCTGGGACCCTTGCTTTACAGCATTTACACTTCCGACATTCCTCCCCTTGGAGACGGTTGCGTGTTTTTCCTGTTCGCAGATGATACTGCAATAGCCGTCAAAGGAAGGATGCCTCGCGAAATAACGAACAAACTTCAACGATGCCTTAACGCCTTTGCTGATTATGCCACCACGTGGAAAATCAAAATCAATGCCTCCAAAACTCAAGCGATCATGTTCCTCCATCGGCAATCGCCCAAACTGAAACCGGCTCTATCTTGTACTGTAATCATGGATGGCACAAGGGTTGAGTGGTCCGCCGAAGTAACCTATCTCGGGATGTTGTTTGACGAAAAGCTCCTATTCCGCTCGCATGTGGAGAAAACCGTAGTCAAGTGTTCCGCCTTGGTTAGGAGTCTGTATCCGCTGATTTGCCGCAGATCCCGCCTCTCAAGGGTGAACAAACTGGCCGTCTACAAACAAATCGTAGCACCTGCGATCCTCTACGCAGCTCCGGTGTGGGAATCATGTGCACAGACTCACAGGAACAAAATTCAGGTAGCTCAGAATAGAGTGCTGAGGATGGTTCTTGATCGTCCTTTCGACACTAGAATAACAAATTTACATGAAGAGGCAGGCATTGCCAAAATAGATTCCAAAATTAACGAAATTAAGACTAAATTTACACAAAAATGTAATTTATCAGAACATGCTTTGATAAGCAATTTGTATATAGTAGGTTAGGTGTACATAGTAGTTGTAGGTTAGTTGTAGTTGTAAATAGTAGTTATAAGTAGTCTCCTTTTTCCAATTCAAATCAAACCAATCACACCAAGGTGGTCATACTTTAAAATAGGCCTGATAGGACTAGGAACTGTAAATAATAATTAAAATCTCAAATGTACCAAAGTTGAAAAGACGCATCTGTGTCACTTAACAAATTCATACATGTAAACCACACAATCACAAGAAATAAAGATCATTTAAATGGAAAAAAAAAAATGCCACTGCTCATTAACGCTTCGGACGGCGTGGCGCTTGGTCCTGCAGCAAGCAGGACCAAATCAGCGGCTTAAGGTGGATCACGGCGTGACCACAATGAGGAAAAGCACACACGCCCTTCACAACAATCTCTCGGCCCCCCCTCAACAACCTCTCCTACCCCCCCCCCCCCCACCATCAAACCTCTCCTACCCCTCTCCCCACTATCAAACCCCTCCTACCCCCCCTCAAATACCTCTCCTTAACCCCCTTCCCTCAAATACCTCTCTTAAACCCCCCTCCCCCTCAAATAACTTTCCTTCCCCCCCCCCCCCTCAAATACCACTCCTAAAACCCCCGTCAACAATAACCCAAATGCGAGACAGACTGACGATCCCTTTTTCCGGGAAATAAATTTTAAACAAACCACAATCATTAGTAAAACCAAGTTTAACCAACTTTGAACAAAAATTGCATTGAAGACATGTTTGATGACATTGAGTTGGTGAATTACACACAACTGACGGTAAAACATATCTGGTGCCTCTATATATGCAATTATATTAACATCCAAAGTCCATCCTATTTTACATATTCTGCACAAATGAAACTTTCTGCTCCGCCCCATTCATAAAAAACTGCGTGAAATCCTATCAGGTTCTGAACCGGAAAAGATATAAAACAGCGCTGCTGTCATGCTTTTGCTCATTTTCGCCGGCGTGGCACTTGGTCCTGCAGTAAGCAGGACCAAATCAGCGTCTAAAGGTGGATCACGGCGTGACCACAATAATGATGTAAACCCCCTCCCCCTTTCACAACAACCTCTCCCCCTCCCCCTTCACAACAATCTCTCCCCCTCCCCCCTTCACAACAATCTCTCCCCCTCCCCCCTTCACAACAATCTCTCCCCCTCCCCCCTTCATAACAATCTCTCCCCTCGCTCAACAACCTCACCTAACCCCCCACCACCACTCATCAACAACCTTTCCTAACCCCTCCCCCACTCATCAACAACCTTTCCTAACCCCCCTCCCCCCACCCCTCAAATACCGCTCCTAACAAATCAATATCTATGTGTCGGCCACATACTTAAAATATGTACATATAAAAACCATGCGTGACCACACATACTATTCATTTGCGTGTAAATTTCATGTGTACTTCTGAGTGGATTCTGTTATGTTTGGTCAAATGAAAATCATGTGGAATTTCACATGGATATTTGTCAAGAAAAATGTGTAAATTGTTTTGAGTCAACCATAACCGAAACATTGAAATACTTGAAAATTTTAAGATAAAGTATAATAGTCAAAAATGCATGAAAAACATCAATTTTGTGTGGTTCTACGTCATACTGCGGTCGTGTCTAGGACACAACCCTTTACTTTTTTTATCATATGAATCGGGGAGGCGTGAGGTATGAACTTGTGAGGACCAAAGCTAGGTATCCCGCTCCTTCCAGGTTGTCAACTCACCATTTTGTAGCAATATAAATTTTACCGGTAGTGTACGTTTCATCCAGATATATTCCAACTCACTGAACTATTGCAAAGTTGGTAAATAGTACTCTACAATAATGTAGCTATTGTTCAAGACATCATGCGAAGTAAACAACAAGTATTTTTTACGTTGAAGATGAGTGGATATTAAACTGCAACAACACCCCCGCCACTGGTTAGGGCAATCCGACCGGTATTTGGAGTCGTTTTCAGATCGCCAGCTGTTCAGGGCAAATACGATAGGGCTTCTTCTCTAGCGCATCCTCGTTTGGCGGAATCAGCCCGACGTCAGCATCAAAAACTGACAACATATTTGGTACCTCGCAGCTCCAGCAACAATCGATCCAACGTCACCTCAGGCTTCTCACCGTTCTCTTTGGTCCTTTGGAACGCCCTCTTAACCGACTTTATTTTTGTTCCGCCGTCCGTAATCCTATCGTCCTCGTTGAGGTCATTCTCACCATGGTAATTTGTTGGTCCCATTTCATAAGTAGGTTTCTCCGCTTTTGCCAATGTAGTACAAAAGTGTTCTACAACATCACAGTGACATAACATGATCCATGGTAGTTACTAGATGGTTGCAAAACAAAGTTTGAAAACTTATAGATTTATAAGCTCAATAGGAACAGGTTCTTCAACACATCATGGTTCGTCCACTTTATAGTAACATCTCGAAACAGTTGCTCAATAAATATAAAAAAAAACATATAATTCACACTCGGTTGCACCAAAGTTTCAAGAAACATAATGTTTCATGGAACTCTCATACATCAAGTTAGATTTGTTGCTCGAGTGTTTCATACAATATCACGTAGCAAATAACTTCATACCAATTTGAGTGTAACAAGTTTGCAGCTCCCATTTGATGCATGATTTGAGAGGTCATTCAAGCAGTACATTGAAACATATTAGTTTATTATTGAGACCTAAAGTAAATCAAGCAACAAACTTGAAACAATTTCATATCAAGATGTATTTTTTATACCATTTAAGGGATTTCTGGGCAACTTGAATAAAAAAAAATAATAAAAATACGATGTTTTCTGTGATGCTTGGGTTGTCACCTTGAAGTATTGAGCAGCGTCGGTGGTTTAGTGGTACGCGTGCTTGGCGTCGTCGGGATTTTCTGAGGCATAAAATCTCTGAATAATTATAGGGAAAGGGAAATAAAGTCGTTGGTCTCCGATCCATAAGTTGATGGGTCGAGAGGTTGGACCCAGGTGTGGGAGCTGTCTCCTTGGCGTCGGTAGCATTGGCACTCAACACGGAAAACAAGATCGACGGAAAACAAATCAAGGAAAAAACTACAAGGGACAGCCCTATGGGGTTGTACGCAATGGTGACGTAGGACTACGTGGTCTTATATAATAAATGTTATTTGTTAATTGCAGTAGGAGCTTGTGTTTTGTGTAGGAATAGGAATTTGAGCGGGGTTCTCTCTGTTTATACTCTTTAGAATGACTATGATTGCCCTCAAAAGAACCTTTTGATATGAATTTTAGTTGGGACATGTTCAGAAATTTAAATTTTTTGAAAAATCTTGGTGGTGGGAGGCCAATGCCACTTTGACTTGTTTCATATACTTATAACTTTTTGATGACTGTGTTGGGGAAGCAGTATATGCATGTACGTAATTGGTGAATTTGTTAGTTATTTCGATGCTTTTGGACAATGCTTGATATTTAACACTTTTCAATAGTTTCTTGTTGAAAAACAACAATCAGAAGCATTTTTATCGATGTTTGAAAATATTTCTGATCGAGTGGTGATAAAATTATTGAAATTGGTCCAGGGGCAGCTGTGATACTAACTTTCAAAACCTTTCATTATTTTGTTACAAACGGCGCCGGTGGTGTAGTGGTAAGCGTGATTGCCTCTCACCCCAGCAGGCCTGGGTTCAATACCAGTCGGCGCCGCCGGGATGTTCTGAGGCATAACATCTCTGATCACGCCTTCCTTCGGATGGGAAGTAAAGCCGTTGGTCCCCGGTTCATGAGTTGATGGGTCGATAGGTAGGGTCCAGGTGTGGGAGCTGCCTTCCTGGCACGTCGGTAGCATTGGTGCTCAGCACGGAAAACAAGATCGACGGAAAAAACAAACCAAAGGAAAAAAAAAAAAAAAAAAAATTATTTTGTTACATGTTCCATTTTCGGTTTTCACAAAGTGTACCCCCGTATAGATATCACAGACGTAGTCCTACGTCAAAAAACGTTTAAGCATTGGAGTGTATTGCTCTTATAATAATTGAATGGTCTGCATTACAGCTAGTATGTTCCGTCAAGTTTAACAAAGTGCACACTACACAGGTGGGTAGCCCGTTCGACTTTTTCCATGATGCATCCAAAATACAATTTAATTAGATATAACCCTTGTCCGTAGAACCCTCGGCACCATCAGCCCCACAGGAGCACTGCCTGCAATTATTACTATTTGAAGAGCATCCAAATAGGTTACCTTTCACCGGTAGCAAGTGTGCTGCACCAAATGGCACACTTTGTTCCCACACCACACAAAACCGCTCATAATGGCGCATTTGTTTGATAAGAATGCCTAATCGATGGCTTTGTTCGCGTAATGCTACATATAGTGATGTTGTACAACTGTTGTATCATGACGGCTGCCCTCCTGTCTGCCTAGCCTACAATTTCCCCATGTCGCAACGTGAACTACAAGTACAAGCAGAGGAACACCGAATAACCACAAATGAAGCTCACGACTGACATTGTTATCAGGAGCTGGAGCAAATTAACGTTATTAATATGATATTAGCAATATTACAACTTTTATGTGATGTTCAAATAGACTCCCCCTGCGCACTGAACACGCACTCGCCCAGAAAGGACACGTGTTTCGGGTCATACGCGTCATCGAGCACGTAACCCAACCATGCGTCTTTTTATCCTCCCCCTCAAACTAATTTCCCTCGAAACCCGAAAAGTGATTACGATGCAACATGGTGGATTGTTCGTGTGGTTTCCATGCGTTCCACCGGCCGGTCGTCAATGGAACTGATCATTCGAAATTAATCCTTTGGCTGGCCAGTCAGTGCCTGGTGGTTGGCCAACGTCCATTATTGCTTGCCGACATCAACGACGACGATTGTTCAATCAATCAATCAACCAATCAATCTAATCAATTGATCACGAGAAATGAAACCACAACCTGGTACAGCCAGGGGAGTTCATTCCTCCGACGACAATGTGCAAATTAGCGGTAACCAGTGGAAGGAACTAACGAAGTGATGCTCCGAGAAATTTGATTTGATTTTTGTTTTAATCGCCACATGCAATTGCGGTCAATCGATGCTCATTAGAACGGGACACATATTTTTCTGATGGCATCGGTGAGCGCAACTGTAACGATATTAATCAACAAGTTTTCTAACCATGCACAATCAACCACACGTCATTATGGAGGTCCGTACATTACGATCATAAATTTTCCAGTGAGGTGCGATGTTCCAGTTTGTACATTTTTAGCAATGACAGCGACATATGCGGTCTTGGCGAACAAACAGTTTCATACGTCTACCATGCGGCTACTGGAGGGCTGCACCACACAGCAAAAAAATAATTTTGATATCACATCAAAGTGGATGCACTACAATCATGTCGAAAATTTCATGTAATTTTTATGACCACATAAATAAACAAATGCAGTAAAAGCAGCGTAATGTCAGTTCATGCATTGTATTACTGATAATTTTGTCCTTTTTAGCAAGTAATATTACACCATATTTTCGACATGATTGTAGTGCATCCACTTTGACGTGATATCAAAATTATTTTTTTGCTGTGCAGCCATGTCCGGTGCATGTAATAAATTGTGAGTGCAATAAATTTCATTTAAGTTTCATTTCACTCACTGACTGGCGTTGCTACCGAGTTCTTCATACGAAGTTGCGTACAAGATTTTCTGTTCGGTTATCATTTTAAGGCCTAGTTAGTAAAGGAGCGGCAAACCATTCCAAATTCATCTGCACACTTAAAAAAAATCATGTAAATTTGGGTGCTCTGAGACTGACATATACGAGCGTCATTTTTGACATAAAATTGAGTCGTAATAGACGCAAAACTCAGCTCAATCAAACGTACTTTTCGTCGAGTACCGAACTTTTCGGTCTCGGAGCACTTAATTTTACATGACATGTTTGTTTACGTCTCATCCTTTATGTCAAAGATGGATTCCGTCACATGTAAAATTAGGTATTTCTAAGTGTGTGGGTTCGTTTCTCATTGATGTCTTGAGCCAATCGATATGTTTAATGCTGGGAATTGCAAAAGAAAATCCTTACCCATATAGTAGAGCACTCGGGCTTCACTTAGGTCAGTCGGTAAAGGCGCAGCTATAAAACAAAACCATACTGGAGGCAGCTGGGTTCGATTCCCGGTCCGGTCTAGGAATGATGTATGGGTTGAAAATATCTCAATTCACTTGGGCATATAAATGTTTTTGTTTCTTTTTAATCCTTGTTCAGGAGATCTTTAGCCTATGGCTAGTTCATCTCCGGAGAAAGGATTGGCTTCAGAGTGAGTAACCTATAAATATATGGTATATTAACATTTCGTAAATAACTTTGGTTGCTGGCTCTTCAACTTATAGGGTAGAGCACTACTTCGTCGTAATCGCCCATTTCCGTTCTATCGATCAGAAAAGATCAATAATATCAATGATTTCACCATGCACAAATCAATAATAGGTTTGTTCTGATGCGTAAGTTCATTAGCTACAACATAAATCCAGTTAGAGCGCATTATATGAATATTTACGCTCATTGTTCTCAAACCAAAAGAAGTGCCCCTAGCGAATCCTCTTTTTCTACGTTTATCCGCAGGACGAAGAAAATCTAATGGCGTTTAAATGCGTTAGGACGGGATTGAAACTTGTAGGACGAATTTAGAATCAAGAAGCAGTATTAGATTTTAAACAATATCTCAATAATTTGTGACTCTTTATCAAATCCAACGGTACGTATGGAAAGGTGAATGAATTTGGAAGTCATCTTTGAAAGAAATATTCCATTTTTTGTTTAAACTCGTTGAGAAAAGAGAGGTAAAGTGCGGGTTGTGCTTAGACGGAAATTAGATCAAAAACCCTATGGAAAAAAATAAAATATATAAAATAGTGAAACAGAGGAACAACAGAAAACAAAATGATTTAAAACAAGCTATAAACGAATAATCCGAACAAAACAGATCTCAGCTGGCGTGGGTCCAATAGGGGAAATCCATCCAGCTGAGATGTCCCGACTTACTTACTTAAGTGTCCTGAGCGCCATCCCTGGCGCAAAGGGCCAACGTGAAAGATCTCCATCCTGGGCGATTGTTTGCTTTCGCCTTGACCTGGGCCCAGGTCAAATTCCGGTCGACTTGCTTAATCTCCTTGTTTAGGCTTCGCCGCCATGAGCCCCTGGGTCTGCCTCTGCTGCGATGTCCGGCTGGATTCCAATCCAGCGCTTGTTTGCAGATTTCATTTCCGCTCTTCCGTAGAGTGTGGCCAACCCACCTCCACTTACGTTCCCGAATTTCTGTCGATATCGGCTTCTGGTGACACCGTCGATGGAGCTCGGCATTCGAAATCCAGTTGTGAGGCCACCAAGCACGAATTATATACCGCAGGCATCGGTTGATGAACACCTGCAGCTTCTGTGTGATCTCCGCTGATACGCACCATGTTTCGCTAGCGTACAGCAGTACAGATTTCACGTTAGAGTTGAAAATCCGGATCTTCGTGCGGAGACTAATCTGATTTGACTTCCAGATGTTTCGTAAACTCGCAAAAGCAGCCCTTGCCTTCTTGATCCGTGCACCTATGTCACTCTTGGTTCCGCCGTCCGACGCTATCTGGCTGCCAAGATATTGGAAACTTTCAACCTTCTCCACTTCCTGACCAGCTACCGTAAAATTGGATGGATTTCCCGTGTTGATATCCAACGATTTAGTCTTGCTGACGTTGATGTTGAGACCTGCCGCTGAGGAGCGTTCGGCGAGATCGTCGAGCTTACTCTGCATGTCAGAACGCCGTTGTGATACTAAAGCAACGTCATCCGCCAAATCTAGGTCGTTTAGATGCTCCATTGTAATAGGCTGCCAGAGCAACCCACGGTTCGGCACACGGTCGATCGCACCAACCATTATCTCGTCGATTACGATGAGGAACAGTAGCGGTGATAGAATACATCCTTGCCTCACTCCAGCGACTACCCGAATAGGGTCAGATAGGGCTCCGTTGTGCAGCACCCTGCACGTGAAAGCCTCATACTGAGCTTCGATGAGGTTGACGATTTTATCCGGAACTCCCTTGCGCCTTAGGGCGCCCCACAGGTTTTCGTGGTTGAGTCGGTCGAAAGCTTTTTCGTAGTCAATGAAAACCAAGTAAAGGGACTCTTGGAATTCGTTGACCTGCTCCAAGATTATGCGGAGCGAGACAATATGGTCCACACAGGATCTTCCAGCACGGAATCCCGCCTGCTGCCGTCGGAGAGTCGCGTCGATCTTCTCCTGTATCCGGTTGAGGATAACTTTGCATAGAACTTTGAGAACACAACACAGTAACATAATGCCACGCCAGTTATCGCATACAGTTGGGTCCCCCTTCTTTGGGACCTTCACTAAGACGCCCTGCATCCAGTCAGCCGGAAAAGTCGCGGTGTCCCAGATATTGCAGAATAGTTGATGCAACATTTGTGCAGATAGCATGGGGTCAGCTTTGAGCATCTCTGCTGATATGCGATCGACCCCGGGAGCCTTGTTGGATTTCATGGTTCGGATAGCAGCTTCGATCTCCGGTAGGGATGGCGCCTCAGAATTGACGCGAGTGATGCGTCGCACTCTTGGCGGTTCATGCCGAGATGTTGATGGCTGGTTGACCGACGAAACTTGTAGAAGCTGTTCGAAGTGTTCAAACCAGCGTTTCAGCTGATCAGTGGGGTCGGTGAGCAACTGACCAGTCGCGTCCTTCACTGGCATCCTAGGATTCATCCTTGCTCCACTCAGGCGTCGTGAGATATCGTAGAGGAGACGGCCCGACGGCCAAAAAAAATTCCAGCTATACCAAGTGGTAGATTTTGGCTTCTTTTAAGAAGGTTACTAGTGCTGCCGAGGCCGGAGTATCATTCTGATGCTGGAAGTTAGGCAGCGTGACTCCCGAAGATTTTGGAACTCACAGGATGTGTTCGACGGTGTACGGTACCCCGCAGATGATGCAGCTTCTACGGAACGGCAGGCCACCATAGTTATAGTAGAGTTTGGTGTTCCTGGTCCGAAGTCACGAAATCTCGCGTTGATCCCTCCATGCTTCAGTTGACCCTTTGACTTTGACGGATGAAGGCAGTTCTGTTGCGGAACCACTCGGCCCCCATGCCGCTCGAATGGTCCGCATGATCCACCGCTTGACGTCCAGTAGGGGTACCTTGCCGGTGAGTCTGGGACCTGATGGTCCGGCTCCGGCAAGGTGATCAGCAGATTCGTTACCTGGCACTCCGCAGTGTCCAGGAATCCATGTGTACACGGTGTTCAGTGGGGCGTACTTGATAATTGCCTGGATCCATGGGTGTTTTGGTGCTTCCGAGTTGATCGCTTGAACGACGCTGTGAGTCGGTTAAGATAAGTATCGGTTTGTTGGCTGGCGTCGTAGCGGTGCAACTCGAGATTTGGCTATGAACAAGTGAACTTCAACTGTGTCGTCTTCCGAAATAGTTTTGATGTAGATGCAAGCCCCGTAGGCTTTCTTAGAAGCATCGCAGAATCCATATAACTCGACACTTTTCAACGATTTGGCAATTCCAACCCAGCGTGGAACCGTTAATCCATCCAATCCGATCATGTTCCTCCGATACTCCAGCCATATTTCTAGTAGATCGTTGCTCAGCAGATCATCCCAGTTACATTCACGCTTCCACAATTCCTGGACGAACAGTTTGGCTTGAACAATAACAGGACCAATCAATCCCAGATAATCGAACAATCTAGAGATGTCCGAGAGGACAATTCGCTTGGTTATTAATCCTGATTCCGTCCATTTCGGTGTGCTGAAGTGATAGTAATCCGTCCGTGGTTCCCACTGCAATCCCAGAGTCTTCACAGTAGGATCAGTTGATTATAGAGTCAAAATAGTTCGATCGTCCCGCAGATGCTCCGGAACGTGCAGCAAAATCTCTTCGCAATTTGAATTCCATTTTCTCAGCGTAAGACCCCCAGAATGCATCAAGTCTACCATTTAATCGACGAATCGTTTGCCATCTCAGGAGTCCCGAAACCATCGCTGAAGTTAAAAGTTTCTTGGGGCTAATCAACTTCGTTGAAAGATTTATCCAGAATAGAGCAAATAAAACACGTAGGCTTCGAGAGTTGGCAAAATCAAATCATTTTTACTGGAATCGAGATCTTGACAACGACATTGAGTACCTCAAAAATGATGCATGGAAAGCCATTACTTTCCTCTCTGGGATACTTCAACAGAGAACATAAAACGGAGATATATGTGGATGCTTCCCCTTACAGATTGGGCGTTGTGTTGGTGCAATTTGATAAGGATTAAAATCCAAGAGTTATCGCTTGTGCATCAAAAACGCTTTCGACTGCGGAATAAAAGTACCCACAAACACAACGAGAAGCTCTTGCAATGGTATGGGGAGTAGAGCGATTTTCGATATACTTAATCAGCATGAACTTCACAATACGAACTGCCGAATCAAATTAATTTATTTTCGGAGGATTACATAGAATCGGAAAAAGGGCAGTTTCCAGAGCAGAAACATGGGCATTGAGACTGCAGCCGTATTGCTTTGACGTGCAACGTGTTTCCGGTGAACATAATGTGGCTGATGCCTTTTCTAGGCTCATGGGGAAATCTCAAACTTCCGAGCCGTTTGATGATACAAGTGAAAAGCATTTACTATACTTTTTGGATGCCGGTACGCTTTAAATATCATGGAACGATATTGAAGAACATGCTCAACGTGATGAAGAATTGGATCAAGTAAGAACTGCGATTGCAACAGATTTTTGGAAGACTGATTTTTGCAGATTCGAGAGTCAGGTGAAAGAGCTTCATTTGTTTGGATCTCTGGTTTTCAAAAACAACCAAATAGTGCTTCCAAGTACCTTGCGCCAAAAGGCAATTCGTTCCGCTCATCAAGGCCATGTGGGAGCAGGTTCAACGAAACGGATATTAGTAATCTTATATATAGGATATAGGATTATCAGTAAAAACAATGATCATTAGGCCAACGAAAAATGTATGGCAAAAATTAACCATCTAATTTTTAAACGGCCCATATGCCAAATAAACGCCATCCTGTAGTCGATGACCAGTAGGCTTTTCGTGGCCCGGAACGAAGCATTATTCTTGTTAGTCTATGAAGTCCAAGACCATACATTTTAGCCATGCTCATTGGCTAATCTTACAATGTAACTAATCCTCCACTTTCAATTGTATGGAACAACATTCACATGCAACTCACTTTTCCCATAGAACTCAGGAAACTAGGTACACAAACTCTATGACAACTTTCTTTTTCCTGAACCTTGGCCTGTGGATGTGTACTTAAATAAAGATCTTTTCAACATCCAGTAGCAGCAGCTTCGCCTTCAGCATGCCCACATACCCACGTGCACAGAAAAATATGAAATGTAATTTCCCTGTTTGTTCAATGTGCAGCAACGTTTACAGTTGCCTTCAAGTTTGTTTCCTCCCATCCGAGTGTGGAACTGTGGAAATCTGTTCCCTTTTTCTTCCAGGAATAGGTCGACCGTCGTCCCCATATGTGAAGGTAAATGTGCTCCGGTGTATTCACAGCATGAAAAGACGAAAGTTCCTACCGGAAACAGGGCTCTGTTGTGGGTTGCTCCCATCTTGGATCCACCCAAACTTTTAAATCAAATTTCCAGCTTATCTCGGTTCTGGATCCGGTGCTGAGTAGATAAGGGAATAACGTTTTCTCTCTGTTCCGTTTTGCAGCGCATTTAATTTGATTTGCGCTTCCATCGCATTTAACACTCACAGGCATTGCTTTTTTTTTCGAGCAAAATTTTAGCAAACAACCACCATTTATCCTTCACTTCAAGCTGTCAGCGATTTCTAGTTTCTCGTCCCCGAATGCAACGCGCACGAATGTCACACATAAATCGTAACCGAGTTACACACCCGTCAGGCGCTGTGGCACGTCTAAAATAAATGCTTTACGATTCACCATTTCATCCGAATAATTTTCAACAGTTGCATTGCTCAAATAAAAACCCGAATGTATCCACCGATGGTGAGTTCTGACCCCTCTTACAAGATGAAAAAAATATATGTAGTTCTGTGCAGAATAATATGGTTGTATATGTGCTGCATGATGTATGGGCTCATGCATTAATTTTGTCACGCTAGATCAAGCAAAAAGTTACCCCCTCCCCCCCTATCGTGACGTTTTTTCCTATACCTAATGAATTGCTTGTCACAAAATCTTAGACCCCCCTCCGACCTTAGAGCGTGACATAATATATGCATCAACCCTATTTAGATTTTTCTCTTGGGGGCACCAATTATTCAAAAGACACCTAATATATCAGTGACAGATCTCATTCTTAAAATATATTTACTTAATGTCAAATTCAGGCGAAATTCCCGGTGGGTCCTTAGAGTGGGCCTGGAAAGTCAATCGCCTTTGAATTTATTCTTCAATTCACTTCCCCGTGGGCACTTGTAACATGTCTGGCCACCCCATTTGAATACAATTGATCATGTCCTATGATGGGTTTTGACCGTAGTCAGAAACTGAAGTATTCATTATTCATTGAATTTATCAGAAATACGGATCTGTATGACTGCTTTTAATCTTGATAATGTATCACCTTTCTACCACGGTCCATCACTTTAATATGAACACAGCAAAGAATATAATATGTATCAATCAATGTTATTCATGATGATGTATTGGATACAATATTACCCTCATTACAATTATTTGTTGTCAAATTCTGTGTACATCGTACAGCGTAATATTACACGGTGTCCACGATGAAATTGCCACACACAAAATTGATTAGCAAAATTCGAGTTTTCATCCGATTGCCATCAAATTTTCATTGATTGAGAAATAACTATTAAACATCATTTTACCATTTTACTCGTATTGTATTTACAGTCCATACGCAAATGCCCGCACCTTGGCCTTAACGCCGGCCATAAGATTCTGCACAACCTGTGAATCAACCGTTTTTTGCATGTAAACCCATACTTTCTTCAGTTCCTCGACTGTCTTCACTACCTTAGGTCTTAGCTTAGCTTAGCTTAGCTTAGTCTGACTGCACGTATCGATAGTTGCACTCCGTGATTGATCTGAACCAGTGAAATTGTACAAAGAATCAACTGAATGGGGCTTGGGAGTAACCTGCCATTCTCAGTGTACATGTTCCAGTGACTCCTACCTTTAAAGATCAATAACGTCACCGGCCACGTCCTTGCAATCAGGTGGGAGAGGGAAGGAATGTTAGTGTGTGACTTTTGTTGTTTTGGGACCGTGTTTACCTCTGCATCCCACAAAAGTCACAGGAAGGAGGTTTTGTTAGTGGGTTAGGTTCGTTGGATCAGGATTCACCTTGATAAGTGATGCGATCTTTTGTTTTGTGTAGTTATTTATAAGTGTTTTCGATTTATGCTCTAAACAGCCGGCTGTCTAGAGATGTAGATCATTATTAGATGTGTGTATACCGATTTAAACCAACAATAAGGATACTGTTGGGGCCACTCACAAAGTGTGATGGTGGTTTATTTAGTTCGGAAGAAAATGAATATGTATACTTCTTTTTTTATATAATAGAACGAATTTGTACTGATTCAAACCAAAAGCAAGGGTTCTATTGGGGCAACTCACGAAGTGCGATGGTGGTTTATACTATAAGGGCATAAAACAAAATCAAGAGCCATTTCGGTTTCCATAGCTTCCTAGACACTCGGCCGCAAAATAATCTTATCCGACGGAAACGTCTCGATCATCGCGCGATTTACCGTATTGATTCAAATTCCGAACAGTGCGTTAAAATCATCCTTTGAAAAACACATTTTTTACCTAAAATATTGCTGATCCGCTCAGAATGTATTTAAACTCACGACTTATCGTAATATGGACATCCTAAAAGAAAAATTTTCAAAATCCGTCCCATACAAAAACACAAGTGCTCAGAATTTGAGCGTGTTCGTAATATGAATCAGAACGGTACAAACTGTAAAAATACCATTATACAATACATACTGGTATCACGTATGCCCCATTTACATTCACTCATGCATTTTGGGTTCATTCACACTCTTAGTCATAGAATAAAATTCATTCAACGTTCATTCATAATTTTTTTGTTCTGTCTCCACACACACTAATACAGCTTTGTGTTTATTCCTCCTCCAAACCCCCCCCACTCCCACGCCTCATTCATCATTGAGAAAAAAGGCAGCAAGATCTACAAGATATTCCCTGCAATCATCACGTGGTAAAACTACTTACTCCCTCGTTAAAATTTAAGTCGAAATTATATTAAAAAAAAGTGTTTCATTAAGAACAGTGCCCATAATACTCCCAAAACGATCTCTGAGGTATGAAATCCTTAAGGTTCAATTTACTCTGATGCCCCTTGGAAAACTTCAACAGCAGCCCCTTCCGACGCATTACTTCAGACTGCAAAAAGCTCGCACTATTCGATTCCTTTTGATATCTTACACAAAATGACGCGAGCTTCCTGCAATCCAAAAGAATGCGTCGAAAAAAACTGCTTTCGAACCCTCAAAAAATGCATCAAAGTAAATTGAACCTTAAATATATTATAGATTATGTGAATATAGGTATATTCGCAACGAACCATGTATTTTTAGGTTACAACCATGGATTTTTTGACTGACAATAAGGGCGATTTTTAAATATGTATGTAAATAAATAAAAGAGAGAAAAAAAGAAATAGTACTCCTGTAGATTTTCCGGAAAATCCGCAAAAACACGAGTGACACCCACCCAAACTCGAGCAGAACACCACCCATTCCCGAGCAAATCCACCCTCACAGCTCCCGAGCAAACCGCATCCAAACTCGAGTTGATCATTATTACTACCCTGTCCGATTTCACATTCACCACAAAGCGCTATCAAAAACTACGCTAGGTGGCAGCTCAATATGCGAAACCTTTCATTTCGTGCGGTTGTTGTCATAGGTTCAAAAGGGTACAACCGCTTTCGTCAACCATCTCCCGGGAACAAAAGCTCACACCTGCAAACCGCCGATATCATCAGATAGAGGAATGTTTCCTCTATCAGCTGGCACCGGTAATCTACAGGAGTGAACCTCTATCTGCGAAAAAGCGGCAGCCAAAGTCACTGTCCACAAATATGAGATTGCATGGTTGAGTTGTCTATGTCTGTTAAAAAAATGTGATGGTTATGATAGTAAGGTTTCGCAACGAAAAATGCAGGCGTTAAAATATCAAAGCTTTTTTAGAAAAGCTCTGTCAAGTACATTGAAATATTTCAATAATTCCTTGTGTTATTTTAACGTTACCTACGAATACTGATTTTCTTATTAGAATGAAAAAAGGCTGCGTGGATTGTCCATTTCACAATTAAATATATGTATAAACCCGGTACTTATCCTGATTATCCTCCAAACTGTATTTCTAACTTCCTTTCGGAATCGCCTAGAAATCCAGATCTGCAAGGCAAGCAAACAGCCACTCCAGATTTTGTTATCCTGCAGCTTTCGATTTCAAGCGTTACGATGCAGAAAAAGAGCAAAACACTAGCAAACGCCATTTTATGTTGTTAAATCACCCGAACAAATGTTTACACTTTTTAGGTTTTCTTCATCAGTAGGCAAAACAATGACTCTGGATTATTATTCCTTAAACCATAAACTAGTTTTTACGCTATTTCACGACTATAAAATAGTAGAAAAACACTAGAAAATGACTAAAACTTGAGGAGCCTAATTTATTTAGATTATCAATTCGGCATGGTTGCCAGATCTCCTCGACTGTCTTCACTACCTTAGGTCGTTTAAGAAGGTGCTGCTTCATAATCGCCCAGTACTTCTCGATGGGGCGGAGCTCCGGAGTGTTGGGAGGGTTGAACATTTTCGGCACGAAATTGACCTTATTGTCCGCATACCACTTCAGCACGTCCTTGGAGTAGTGGCATGAGGCCAAATCCGGCCAGAAGATTGTTGAGACGTTGTGGGCTTTCAGGAGAGGAAGCAGCCGCTTCTGGAGGCACTCTTTTATATACACCTGTCCGTTCATCGTGTCCTGGGTCACGAAAGGTGCACTCCGCTTCCCGCACGTGTAGATGCTTGCCAAACCAGGAATTTCTTCGCAAATTTGGACATCTTCTGAGTGCGGACATGCTCCGGAACGCTGAACTTATCCATGGCCGTGAAAAACAGGTTGCCGGGGACCTGTTTGAAGTCGGCCTTCACATATGTTTCGTCGTCCATGATGCAGCATTCAACTTTCGTCAGCATGTTGAGGTACAACTTCCTGGCACGGGTTTTGGCGGACTTGTTCTGCTTCTCGTCGCGATTAGGGGCCTTTTGTACCTTGAACGTTCGAAGCCCAGCCTTAGTTTTGGCCTTCTGGACAAAACTTCGGCTTAGGTGCAGCTTCTTAGCCACATCCCTAACGGAGGCGTTCGGATTTCGGTTGAAGGCCCCAACTACGCGGTTGTGATTTTTGGTGTTGTACGGAATACTTTTTCCTTCACTTCTGGGCTTCCGATCGGTGGTCAACCGTTCCTCGAACCGCTTAATCACTCGCGACACCGTGGAATTCGCGATTCCTAACGTTTTAGCGATGGAACGATGCGAGAGATCCTTGTTCTCGTGATGAATGCGCAAGATTTTATCACGTACGAGCTGTTCTTTCGACTCCATTTCCGCGAGTTTTGATCACAGGACTTTTAAACTTGCAGGATGTAAATAATGCACTATGAACTAAATTCACCCAAATTTTCATTAAATTCTACCCAACGGTTAAAAAGTTAGAGCAATTTCATAGTGTGGCAATTTCATCGTGGACACCCTTTATAAGCGGAACGACCAATGGCAGCTTTTCGAATGAAATATTCAATGCATTCCTGACGTTGCTGAAAATTACGATAGCATAATATTGCGGGGTTGCTAGAGTATTATAATGCTTTGTTGATTATTCATGAACTCTTGATTTCTGGGAACGAGGCTGGGAATATTTGACGTGGACAAAAAAGTGAACAAAGAGGTGAACGCCGAAGCTTTTTCACATTTAAATCTCTGTGAAGCAATTGAAAAGTGTTGAGGGAGTTTATATCTGTAACTGTAAGCAGTTCGTTTTTGTTTGCTAATCTGGTTAAATGTTATACTTAATTATCTTAAAGATAAATCGTCCAGTTCAAATCTTTGTAGGGGTAACCATCACCATCAATAACTTTTATTTCTGTATTCGTCAGATTAGTATGTGGGATGTCTTCCCAAGAAACAATGAAAGGTGACTTGTTGCATTGCCTCCTTATTTCAAGAGCTGACATCTACTAAATTGACCTGAAAACGAACTGGTATCACTGATAAGTTTAAAATGTGCTGACTTGCTTGACGGTTCAGTGGCGCCACCATGACAAATGCGAGCACATTCCGAACTGAAACCTTATTTACGAAGAATGTGATTGTGAGTGTTATGTCTGTTTGTCTGCGGTTTACGGGTCCATCCTCCGTTTTTGGCCCTTCATACATTGGTAAATTGAATACAACCAGGTGTCGTACTTGATCAAATCATACCAGGTTGACAGTTCACTGTCCAATGTTTGTGCCCTGCAACAATGAGTGTTATCCTTTACATATATACATACATACATACCCCAAGTGGAACAGCATGGATCCCAAGGAGAGCAGCTATTTAGGTGCGGTGTTATGCCAAATATTCACACCGAAATCCAGCAGTGGCAAACAGCATGAACTGCAGCTTGGGAGAACCAAAATGGCAGAGGTCAGGAGGAAGATCAATCACGATGATCTCTATGTGTTCGTAAAGGATAAAAACAACGTACACAAAGAGATCAAGCAACTTGTTACTGGAATCAAATCCGGCATAACAGTGGCAGATCGGGAATTCCATGAGTGGAGAAAAAGAACCGAAAATGCCGAAAAGGCTCTTCGGGAGGCCAAGGAGAGCATAAGACTGGCTGAAGCACATGAGACGCCGAAGGGACCCACAAATCCACGTCCTGAAAAGTGAGATAGGGACACGCCAGGAGATGAGGAGGAGCCCAAAAAACGGAGTTGAAACAACTAGGCGAGAACGTGGTGAAAACCTGGCGAACCCAGAAAGGCGAGATGCTATTCGAGCTGAAAAGGGACCCTACGGTTAAGAGCACAGCTTTTAAGGAGCTCGTCGAAAAATCTCTTGGCGAGACGGCGAACGTAAGAGCCTTATCCCAGGAGTCAGTGGTCGAGTGCAGGGATCTGGACGAGATCACAACAGAAGACGAGTTGAAAAGTGCGCTAAAGGTGCAATGCAACCTGGGAGACGTACCGATGGCAATTCGGTTGAGAAAGGCGTATGGTGGCACGCAGACGGCGTCGATACGACTTTCTTCGGACGCAGCTAACGAGCTGCTGAAGACTGGCCGAATCAAGGTTGGGTGGTCAGTGTGCCCGTTGAAAGCTATTCCTCGGGTATCTAAGAAAATGGAGAGATGCTACAAATGCATGGGCTTCGGTCACCAGGCGAGACACTGCAAAGGCCCTGACAGATCTGATCTGTGCAGGAAATGCGGAGAAAAGGGGCACGTTGCAAAAGACTGTACAAAGCAACCGAGATGCATGCTCTGCAAAAAGGAGGACGGAAACGGCCATGTGACGGGAAGTTTCAGGTGCCCTGAGTTCAAGAAGACGATGGTGGGCCAGCAATAATGAAGGTAACCCAAATAAACCTCAATCATTGCGACATTGCTCAGCCACTGTTGTGGCAGTCGACAACAGAAACAAAGTGCGACGTTGCAATCATTGCGGAACCGTATCGAGTCCCTCCCGATAACGGTAACTGGGTTGCGGATAGAGCTGGGATGGCAGCTATACAAGTTATGGGCAGATACCCCATTCAAGAAGTGGTTGCGAGCTCATACGAAGGCTTCGTCATCGCCAAAATCAACGGAATCTTCATGTGTAGTTGTTACGCACCCCCCAGATGGACGATTGAGAAGTTCTACGAGATGCTTGATGGACTTACCGAAGAGCTGGTCGGACGACGACCGGTAGTCATCGGAGGAGACTTCAATGCTTGGGCAGTGGAGTGGGGAAGCAGGTGTTCCAATGCAAGAGGGCACAGTCTGCTGGAAGCTCTGGCAAAACTGGAAGTTATGCTGGCCAATCAAGGCACCAGCAGCACTTTTCGCAGAGATGGCCGAGAATCCATTATCGACGTTACTTTCTGCAGTCCGTCGCTGATGGCAAACATGGATTGGAGAGTGTGCGAAGGATATACCCATAGCGACCATCAGGCGATACGATATGGCATCGGTCAACGGAATACTGTGGCAGTACGGAGGACGAGAACTTGTGACCGAAAGTTGAAGACGAAAGCTTTCGACAAGGATTTGTTCGTTGAGGCACTTCGTGTGGACGGGAGTCCCGTAGATCTAAATGCGGACGAGCTGACAGAAACGTTAGTGAGAGCATGTGACACGACCATGCCGAGGAAACTGGAGCCAAATAACAGACGGCGTCCAGTCTACTGGTGGAACGAGGCACTTAGTACTCTCCGCGCTAGTTGTCTCAGAGCCAGAAGACGTGTTCAGAGAGCAAGAACGGAAGCAGACAGAGAGGAACGAAGAGAAGTGTTTCGAGCGGCCAGGGCCGCTTTTAAACGAGTGATTAAGCAGAGCAAGTCGAACTGTTTTAAGGAGCTGTGTCAAGACGCTGATGCCAACCCCTGGGGCGACGCATACCGAGTCGTGATGGCGAAGATCAGAGGTCCAACGATGCCCGCTGAAATGTGCCCAGAGAAGCTGAAAGTCATCGTGGAAGGACTTTTCCCGAAGCACGACCCAACAACCTGGCCACCTACACCGTACGGAGAAAGAGAGGGAGATAACGTCGAAATCACCAACGAGGAGCTCGTAGTAGTGGCGAAAGGATTGAAGGTGAAGAAAGCTCCCGGTCCGGATGGAATCCCCAACGTAGCGTTGAAAGCGGCGATCCAGTCATCCCCGGACATGTTCAGGATGGTGCTGCAGAAATGCCTGAACGAGGGTCACTTCCCTGACAGGTGGAAGATACAGAAGCTAGTGTTGCTGCTGAAACCAGGAAAACCGCCGGGGGATCCATCATCGTACAGGCCTATATGCCTGCTGGATACACTCGGAAAACTCTTGGAGAGGATCATCCTAAACAGGCTGACGAAATACACGGAGAGTGAGCACGGATTGTCTGAGAAGCAGTTCGGATTCCGGAAAGAGAGATCGACGGTAGATGCAATTCGGACAGTGGTCGAGAGAGCTGAGAAGGCGTTCAAACAGAAGCGGAGAGGAGATCGATATTGCGCCGTGATAACGATCGACGTCAAGAATGCGTTCAACAGCGCCAGCTGGGAGGCCATCGCCGAAGCACTGCATTGAATGAGGGTCCCTGACTACCTGTGCAGGATCCTGAGGAGTTATTTCCAGAACCGGGTTCTGGTCTACGAGACAGACATGGGACTGAGATCGATTAGGATCACAGCGGGAGTTCCACAAGGCTCCATCCTTGGTCCAACGCTCTGGAACGAGATGTACAACGGCGTGCTAACGCTGAAACTGCCCAAAGGCGTTGAGATCGTTGGCTTTGTGGACGACGTCCTCTTGACGGTAACAGGCGAGACGCTGGAAGAGGTGGAAGTGTTGTCAACCGAAGCAATCGACATGATTGGTAACTGGATGCAAGGAGCGAAGCTGCAGATAGCCCACCACAAAACGGAAGTTTTATTGGTCAGTAGCAGTAAAGCGGTACAGCGGGCAGAAATCACCGTCGGGGAGCACACCATAGCCTCGAAGCGTGTGTTAAAATACCTGGGAGTGATGATCGATGACCGGCTAAACTTCAACAGCCACGTCGAATATGCCTGTGAGAAGGCTTCGAAGGCCATCAACGCGACAGCTAGAATCATGCCGAACAACGCTGGTCCCAGCAGTAGCAAGAGGCGTCTTCTGGCCAGCGTGTCATCATCGATACTTAGATATGGTGGTCCAGCCTGGGTTTCAGCGCTGGAAACGAAGCAGAACCAAAGGAAACTGAGCAATACGTTTCGGCTCATGGCCATGCGAGTCGTGAGTGCGTACAGAACCATCTCGTCGGAAGCAGTATGCGTTATCGTCGGTATGATCCCTATCGGCATTACCCTGGCGGAGGACAGCGAGTGCTACAGGCAGAGAGAAGCCGGAAGAGTACGGAAAGTTGTGAGAGTGGAGTCATTGGCTAAGTGGCAACAGGAGCGGAACACGACGGAGAACGGTAGATGGACACATAGACTAATACCGATTCTTTCGACCTGGGTGAACAGAAAACACGGAGAAGTCAATTTCCATCTAACGCAGTTCCGGTCTGGCCACGGCTGCTTCAAGAAATTCGGACACGCAGCGTCACCCCTCTGTCCGGGGTGTAGCAACGTCGATGAAACGCCGGAGCATGTGGTCTTCGACTGTCCAAGGTTCGAGGCAGTGCGAACGGAGATGCCCGTCCTTAACGTGGAGAATATCGTCGTTGAAATGTGTCGAGAGGAGGGCACTTGGAATGGCGTCAGCAGGGCAGTCACGCAGATTATGTCGGAGCTGCAGCGTAAATGGAGAGAAGAGCAGCGATCTAGCAACGCCAGCTAGCACTGAGAGTACGACAAATGCATGAGCACAGCCACCCCCCGAAGTAGTTGCTTCACAGTGGTCCCGGGGGGATCCAGGCAGAGCAGAAAGTAAGGAATGGGTTTTAGTGGAGCTGCAGTAGGCAACTAGTGGATACCACACCGTGCCAACTTCACTACAGACCAGGCTTCTTGAAGCTTTCCTAAACCTTACTTACTCATTAACTATGATTAATCATTTGTTGTGAGGTGTCGCTTGATATGTTTGGAACGTTTGTGGTCGTTTGTTGTTTTAAGACTCATCCCGAGTAGCACACTTCCGTTAATACAAGTTGCAGCAACTTGTTTATGACTGAAATAAGTCGTAAAGAAGTTTCTACAACCGATATGTGACAAGCGTGCTACTAGGGATACTCATAGGAACACCCTAATCTCCGAAACCGGAACTGATTATAAAAATATTTAATAGCGTTCAATGGGACCTCGGTATCTTTCATTTGGTACATGTTATAATCAATTTGGTTTACTTTATTTCGTCACACACACACACATACACACATACACTGTGTCCATTGGTATTATGGCACTCGGATCAAATGTCAGTTTTCCAAGCGGTTTGTATACCCTTCTTTGTAAGAAGGGTAAAAAGTAAAACGAAACCTAAAACCATGTCGACGTTCACATCGCTTTATGCGATAATCATATCAGAGATCAAGCTTAATAAAATGTTCCATTTAATTCCACCCCAGTCCAGGCGGGTGCTCCGGACTAAGAAAGTTTGGAGCCAGCGGACAAGAAGACGGTGGCTGTATCAGAGCCACAAAATAAAACGGTCCATTTGCATGGGAATATACCTACCTACAACCTACAACTAAATCCATCGGACGACCAAAACGTGTTGCAGCGGACGGCGACGGTTAATGAGCAGCAAGTGCGCTTTTGGGACGATCTTCTCAGTCTGTTCGGTACTCTTTCACAGTCCAAGCAGTCATTTGAAAAGGTTTAAATGAATTTCTCGATACGGTTAATTGGAACATGAGTCGACGGCGGGTTATGTGGGAGAATTGCTTAAAGTGAGACGTGCTACGATGGGCAACCGGTTCCAATGGTGCCGAGTAATAAAAGGGTTTCAAGGAAAATGTAGCAAATTAAGATGAAAATCTTCTAGGGTAACGACCCAATAAATTAAGAGTGTAACCCATTAGGCATAAATACGTTTGACGGACGTTAGGCATAAAAGTTTATGGGTACCGTTCATCCTGGAAAGGTTGGGAAATATCTATCTGAGGTCAGATTAAAGATCATTGGGGATCTAGCACATAAAGCTAAGTTAGATAGGTTCATTTTTCAATTCAAACAAGACGGAAAAGGATATTCTGTAAATTAGTAGTAAAACGGAAATCATAAATTAGAATCAGCAATGAAACAATGATGAGGAGCTAGATAGGCGAACAATTGAAATGTCAAATCAATATAAAATCAAAATCAACAGGAATAAACGTATTGTGATTACTACTCATATTTTACGTTGCACAGAGATCAAACTAGTCTGTGCTGCTAAACTAATGAATTTAAATTTTGAGTCGTGTTGTTTTCGCTTAAAATTAAATTCAAATTTTAAATAATTTATAATGGGAAGTGGTCAAAACTGCATAGTGAAATTAAAAGTGGATTGCGTGACGGTGATAAAATGGAGTCCCACTCCTTCCAGCTGCTGTCAAATAGTTGAATTCCGGAAGACAGCAGCTTCTGCCAGCCGGCACAACGCAAAGCTATGTTAAAAAAAAACCTCCATTGCTCCGACGCGTGTCCCACAAAATATATTGTCAATTCATGTCTGTGAATTAGCATCCGACGACAGGTTTGACAACCGAAATTGACAATCGTCACCTAGGGGCAAGACAGCTTTTAATCATGAGTAATATTTGAGTTAATTTTGAGTAACTCCGAGTTACTCGAGTTGCTCATTATTGAATGCTCGGTAACACAGCAACCTGTTTTTGTGCGTTTTTGTGTCCCAAATGTCGCCATCAGATGTTTGACGAAGTAAACATTTCAGAAGTCTCAAACCCACCATCATCCATTGACGTAAATCCCATAATCTTCGTACCTTTTCTGCTAAACCTTACTAAGGCTCTGAACTAGAGAGGGTCTAGTATAAGAGAGGAGTGGACTGGCTGGTTTTGAGCCAAACGAACTGTCACAGCCAGAGCCAATTGAGCAGCGCTTATCTTGATTGCATTGGCAGTGTTGCTAAAAACCACCCAGGCATAGTTTGTTTTGAATCCGCTCCTCTCTTATCCTAGACCCTCTCTACTCTGAACCATTTGATGGATTATTTTAACTTTTGGTTAAAATTTGACAGATGGAAAGTTATCGGTCAATCCTTCTATCCAAACGTGGTTACTTCTGACAGACAAGAAGCTAAATTTTGACAAATGTGGCTGAGTTCTTCTTGAAAACCGGTCGATCGACAGCACAGGGATTTTTGAACAAAGAAAATAACTTTCGTAATGTCACTTTTAACTCGGCAAATGGTTCACAGCCTAAACAGTTTTCACCTGAATTGAATGCAGACAATAATCATTCAATGATCACCATAAACATGGAGAAGATTGCATTCGTAATAGAAATCCAAGTGTTTTAACGTATCTGAGAAGAGTAAATTAAATTATCATAATTTCTTTAACAGAGTAATATAAAAAATCTTTGTTTTATTTCAGGTAAGCTCCTGGTTATATTTGTTTACATGGGTTCAGCCTTTGCATTGATAATCGATAAAAAATTTTTTGTAGGCAACCCGTTACTTTTCTAGTATAACATCATGTGACATCATCACGACTATAGTTTAGTGGTACTAAGAAAATAACCTTTTATTTATTTAGGAATGCCTGATTCACATCTTGGATTCACATGGTTTTCTGGAATAGTAATTAAAAGAAATTCAATTTTCTAGTAAGTTTGTCACGGAATCGATGGAAAAGAAGCTTTTCGTCGTCTAGTCATATTTGTTTATTCAAAATTTTATGCTCGGTCAATTAAAATAAAGCTCGTAACCTTCTTGAATTTCCTTCTTCATAAATTCGATCTATGTAATTTGCATTACTGTATTTTACAGTTACAATATTAGACCCCAAGTTTGATTAAAACGTCTATTATAATGCATACCTTTCTGGATGTTTCGACAACAAGTTCTCTGTTGATGGCATCTTCTAATTACGGGTGTCACTTCAAGGTAAAAACAAAGTGAAGTGACAAATCGTCATTAACGGAGAAGTTGTTGCCGGGCAAATCAAATGGGAATCACTGCACCGTGAGTGAAAAGTTGTCACTTCACTTCGTATTCACCGTGAAGTGACATCCGTTATAAGGACCTATATATCTATCTAGCTAGTTTTCTATTTTATTGTCCCCTCTTACCTAAAGGCTTCCACTTGACTCTACAATTCTCCATGTTAATCATCCAATCCAAGCTAAAATATCCCGTAGCGACCCTCACACGGCTTCGCAAAACTTTAGACGGATTTGTGGATTGATTCATTTGGGTTGGATAATCTTAAAGTCACACAACCTGGACAAACATTTTTTGTCTTAATTTAGCATATAAGGCTAATATTAATATTAAAATATTACGAAAAAGATCACTCTGACAGTTGATGTTTATTTCAAACAGTTTTTAATTCTTATTTGTTGATGAATGTGCGACTACTTTGATCAATCTTAAGTAATCATGAGTTACTCAAATTTACTCGCTGCAAAAATATTAACTCTGAGTACACCTGGCTTGCCCCTTGATCATCACTCACAGTCAATGTCAATGAAATTTTGTAGCATTGAACCTAAACTATTTGCAGAAGGCCATGGCTTCATCACAACGTGAAAAGCATCTCAAAACAATAATAAAACAAATGAAAGTTCGAAGTCAAATAGTAGAAAAATTAAGATTGTGTGTAATTATAGCATTACAGCTATGGCATCCCCGATTTTTCACATTTAGAATGAATAAAATGAAGTGTTAAAACATTTTAAATACAAAGTGATGCAGTGAATAATCGGGCTGACAATAAATCCACCAATCAAACAATTCATTTGGTGATTAAACGTACCATTAATAAACGATATTTGTTACTCAAAAACTTCAAAAATGCATTCATGGTAAAATGCTTGATATTCGGGACAAACAGCGACTTTAGATACACACTTAGAAATAGCTAATTTTACACGTGACGGAAACCATCTTTGACATAAAGGATCAGCCGTAAACAAATATATCATGTAAAATTAAGTGCTCCGAGACTGAAAAGTTCTTTCGCGTCTGTTATGACTCAATTTTATGTCAAAATTGACGCTCGTAGATGTCAGTCTCGCACCCCAAAATGGTGAGGACCACAGGGGAAAGAACGTCCAACATAGCTCTGGTCTTCACAAGCTCCTACCTCACGCTTCCACGTGTCGGATGATGACAGCCACACAGATAAAAATTCTGAATTTTAATTGTGATGTAAACATTCATTCATGAAGACTTGTATTTCATTACAAGCAACCGAGCAACTTGTAAACAATGTTGTTTACAAAGATGGGCTTTTGTATACAATATTTGCTACATTGCATGGAATGTGTCAGAACTTTACATGACATATAATGTAAACGTATATGATATGTGACGCTCCATTTATGTGCATCATATTGAACAGAAATTTACACTACTTTTTCGAACTGTGCAGTATATGCCCATATATGTGCTGGTAGCGGGGTGTGGGCAATGTCATCACGATTAACCCATATCGTGATGATAGCATGGCTGAGGAGGTGCGAATCGTCGAGCGTCTATCCACCAGGAGGTGCGGCTCGAACAGCGTCTGTCTGGGATCCAGCGGCTGAAAAAGAAATGCTGTATTGTGTCAGCCAAATCCAAGATGGCAGCCCCTCCCTCCCCCCCCCCCCCACAATAACCCAAGCGTCTGTCCACCAGGAGGTGCGGCTCAAACAGCGTCTGTCTGGCATCCAGCGGCTGAAACAAGAAATGTTGAATCGTGTCAACTAAACCTAAGATGGCAGCCCCATCAACACGATGTAGGTATCGCGACCCTGGTACGGTAGCATACTGAATTATAAAAGTACTCAGAAAAATGAAGTAAGAAGAAGAAAAAACGAACGGAATTTTCAGGAACTGACCCAACGGCAACGAAATAAGGACAATTAATGGAAACTCGGTTCTTGGAATGCCAGAACATTAAATGAACCTGGACGAGTGGGCCTTCTGGCCCGTGAACTGCAAAAGGTGAATTTGAGTGTGGCTGCTATTCAAGAAGTACGGTGGCTTAGATCTGGAGAACGTGAATTCAGGGCGGTAGATCCTATCGCCAACACATCGGCCAAATACCATATCTACTACAGCGGTGGCGATAGAGCAGAACACGGAGTTGGTTTCGTAGTGATTGGGAAACAGATGAAGCGGGTTATGCGGTGGAAACCGGTTAGCGAGCGCATATGCGTTTTGAGGATTCGTGGCAAATTCTTCAATTACAGCCTGATCAACATCTACGCACCGACTAACAATTAATCCGATGACGTGAAGGACGCGTTTTATGAAAGCCTGGATAAAACCTATGATGAGTGCCCTAAACACGACGTGAAGATTGTCATCGGAGATGCAAACGCGCAGGTCGGAAGAGAGGAATTCTTTCGCCCAATCATTGGAACAGATAGCGCGTCTATCGACCGTTACGAGTTCGAGAAACCGGAGATCGATGCGTTTCAACATCCAGCGTTTGACAGTAGATGGTGTTGCTGCAGAGTACCACCAGAAGCTGAATGAGCGGATAGCGGAAATCAACGTGAACGAGAATCTCAACAATCTGTGGGAAGCTGTCCACCGAGCGGTGAGCACAACAGCACGAGAGGTGATAGGTACAGCTCAAAGGCGCCCCCGGAACGGGTGGTTTGACGAGGAGTGCCAGCGAGTGACAAAGGAGAAGAACGTCGCCAGAAGCCGGATGTTGGTGTCTGGTACCCGTCAGAACAGAGAGCGGTACAGGGTAGTAAGGTCAGCCGAGAAACGAACCCATCGCAGAAAGAAAAGGCAGTACGAGGAACGCGTTATTGCTGAGGCGCAGGAAAGTATGGATCAGAATGATATGCGAAGGTTTTATGCAACTGTCAATGGCGTGAGGAGTAAGACAGCGCCGTCTCCCGCCATGTGCTATGACCGTGAAGGTAATCTGCTGACAGATAAAACGATGGTGGCTGCCAGGTGGAAGGAGTACTTCGAGACGTTGCTGAACGGAGAGAACGAGAGAGCATTTACAAACAGAACACACATCAACGACGATGGTCAAGCTGTGGAACCACCAACGCTAGAAGAGGTAAAAAAGGCGATACGAGAGCTGAAAAACAGTAAGGCTGTGGGGAAGGACGAGCTCCCGACCGAACTTCTCAAACACGGAAGTGAGCAGCTGCACCAGATGATCCACCGTATACTGCTCAAGATATGGGAGGAGAAAGAATTGCCTGCTAGTTGGTTGGATGGTCTCGTTTGTCCCCTCTACAAAAAGGGACACAGACTGGAGTGCGCCAATTACAGAGGAATCACGCTTCTGAATTCGGCATACAAAATAATATCACGTGTTCTGTTCAACAGATTGAGACAGCTTGAGGAATCCTTCGTCGGCGAATACCAGCCGGGTTTTCGTGAGGGTCGATCAACGACGGATCAAATGTTTACCCTTCGTCAAACCCTTCAGAAGTTCCGGGAATACAACTTGCAGACTCATCATCTGTTCATAGATTTCAAGGCAGCGTACGATTCAGTAAAGAGAAACGAGCTATGGCAGATAATGCAAGAAAACGGTTTTCCGACGAAACTAATTAGGCTGATTCGTGTAACGCTGGATGGTTCGAAATCATGTGTACGGGTTGCAGACGAGATTTTGGCCTCGTTCGTGACCTTAGATGGGTTGAAGCAGGGAGATGCTCTTTCGAACTTGCTATTCAACATCGCCCTCGAAGGAGCGATTAGGAGAGCTGGCGTGCAGAGGAACGGTACCATCATCACAAAGTTGCACATGCCCCTTGGTTTTACGGACGACATCGACATCATCGGAATCGACCGTAGAGCAGTGGAAGAGGCGTTCGCGCCTTTTAAAAGGGAGACAGCGAGGATTGGTCTCACGATAAATTCTACCAAAACGAAGTACATGGTCGCCGGTAGAAAGCGTGGGAGCAATAGTGGTGTTGGTAGTGAAGTGGTGCTAGATGGCGAAAAATTTGTAGTTGTGGACGAATTTGTTTATCTTGGAACTCTAGTGACGTGCGATAATGATGTTACCCGCGAGGTGAAAAGGCGTATTGCAGCCGCGAACAGGGCTTTCTACGGGTTGCGTAACCAGCTGAAGTCCCGCAGCTTGCATACGAAAACAAAATTCGCGCTGTACAAGACGTTGATTCTGCCGGTAGCCCTTTATAGCCACGAATCGTGGGCAATGATAGAGGCCGATCGGAGAGCTTTCGGTGTCTTCGAGCGTAAAGTGCTGCGAACAATACTTGGCGGTAAACTGGAAAATGGCATCTGGCGGCGTCGCATGAATCACGAGTTGTACCAAGTATATAACGGCATGGATATTGTGAAGCTTGGCACGAATGCCGGAAGAGCGTCAAGCGAAGTCAATATTCAGCAGGGAACCCGGAAGAGGACGTCGGCTTCGGGGTAGGCCACGCACGCGTTGGCTTTGTGCAGTTGAGGAGGACATTAGGTCCTTGAACGTCCAAGGCGACTTCGTTCGGCACAGATTTGAATTCAACGAGTCGTCGCCCATCAGGTGCTCAGGTAGGTATATGTCAGTCTCAGAGCACCTAAATTTACATGACTTTTTCTAAGTGTGTATCTTCAGAATCTCACAAATTAGGACAGGAGGTTTATGAATCAGACATAATTGATCCAGTTGTGATAAGTTATGTCAAATATGGCAGAACCCGTGCCAGAACGTATCTCAGATTAATTTATTTTGATTAAAACTTAATTTCGAAGTCTACACGCTAAGAAAAAAGTACCCGAAAGTAAGTTCTTTTCACTCATCTCGGCACTATAGCACAGGATCCCAAAAGTAGGTAAAGCGAGTCAAAGTAGTTTTCATTTACTTGTCAGCAATTCGTATGCAAATTTCCACTAGCTTTCTACCCAAAAGTAAATTAGTTGTACCCAAAAGAAGGTAAATCTGATTATACAACGCAACGTTGGGTTCCCACACTTTACTACCCCTGTTTGGTGGTTTTGCTCCTCCGTTTTTGACAACATTAGAAGGAGAAAATGAGACAAACTGGTCAGAAGTAGGTAAAAATGAACTGGCCATTGGGTACTCTTTGCTTACCGTGTACAATTCATTTAATAATATGTTTTGGGTCAATGTTTGGAATGAATGACAGCTGTGGTTGTTTCTTCTTATTCTTTCTGAAAATCCAATGATTGCTAATATTTTTGAGAACTAACAATAATTCGATCAATAAACGGTTTCCATAATCTGGTGATGATTAAAAAACATTCTAAATTTCGAAATTCGTTCCATTCGAATGTACTCACTCCAAATTCATCAACAACCTAATAGATTATTCCCTAGAAAATTGTTCAAAGGTATCACCGATAACGATAAACTCACTACGGAACATTTCACAAGATTTTCTTCGTGTAAAACCGGCAACATCAATTAGATCTAGAATGTGCACCCTCAAAACGATGAATATTTCACCAACCTGAAATAGATCCCCGCTGCTTCTTGGGAAAAAAAAACAGTATCCCACAGTATGTAGTGCTTCCACGAACAACCCAAGCCGACGGCCCCTCAAAGTCATTACATCGGAATTCGCATTCGTCGTGAAAGCATTCGGGCTCTCCTACACAACCCTTAACATCCCATTAGAAAAGCTCGGTCACTAGCCACGCGCTGCCAACCTTTGCAGGTCGGTTTCAATAATGCGGTGTTCTGGTAGGAATTCTCGATTAATTTTTCAATAGGTCCTACCTACATTTTTCGATAAAAAAATAACTGATTAACTTGATTCGCTTTCTACAGCGACCAGCGCGGAATTTTCGCAAATCCACCGCTCAGGTTTCGGTAGAAGGCAAATCAAGTTAATCGACTTTTTTGACCGACAAATGGAGATAGGATCTATTGAAAAATTGATCTAGAATTATTCTAGTGCCGTCACCCCGCATCATAGCGTCATTAACGCTAAGCCGGTGTCGAAAGAAGCGCCCATAATCTATTCACATTTTCGCATTAAATCAGTCTGCTAAGTTGTGAAGCACTGCTGGCAGCCAGCGAAGAGCAGTGTGGTCGGAAACGGTTGGAAGCAAGCAACGTGATCCGTTTGCAAGCGGGAAGCTCTAGATGCTGTGCTATTGGGATTCCTGCTACACGGTAAGAAAAAAGTACCCAACGGCCAGTTCACTTTTACTTACTTTTGACTAGTTTGTCTCCTTTTCTCCTTCTAATGTTGTCAAAAACGAAGGAGCAAAACCACCCAATAGGGGTAGTAAAGTGTGGGAACCCAACGTTGAGTATAATCATATTTACCTACTGTTGGGTACAATTAACTTACTTTTGGTTAAAAAGCTAGTGGAAAATTCCATACGAACTGCACACAAGTAAATGAAAATTACTTTGACCCGCTTTACCTACTTTTGGGTTCCTGCACTATAGTGCCGAGATGAGTGAAAAGAACTTAATTTTGGGTACTTTTTTCTAACCGTGTACATTGTTACACTTTGCAAGGCTAGGACGGTGAGTAGTTCATACATCTACAACTCATCGTACAACTGATACCTACTAATGGCGAAAAATGTGCGTGCCGGCAAGTATTACGTTTCCTGTTAGTATTTATGCCTGTGGTGGAGTTGAACTAGATTTCAGCGGAATTTTCTTTGCCGAACATGGAATCCCGGAGGGATGCATTATGCTGAGCTTGATTACAATTGTACGAGCATTGCACACCCATAGTTTTATCCTCGTTGTGTTGATAATCCCAAGTGGCATTCGAGGTTGTTGATCTTCAATGGTCAGTAGCAGTGCTGTTAATTTTCATATCATTCGATTGGAGATGAACCAATACAACCATTCAAATAAATTCTGTGAAAACGAATTCTCACATGCCCATCATTTGAAGAGCCCCTTTCTCATTCGAACCTCATCGTCACTTGAGTCATTCACTATCACACTTAGAAATAACTAATTTTACACGTGACGGAATCCGTCTCTGACATAAAAGATGAGACGTAAACAAACATGTCATGTAATATTAAGTGCTCCGGGACTGAAAAGTTCGTTGCTCGATGAAAACTACGTTTAATTGAGATATATTTCGCGTCTGTTATGACTCAAATTTATGTCAAAATTTACGCTCGTATATGTCACTCTCAGAGCACCTAAATTTACATGATTGTGATAAGTGTGTATCATTTGATATACGACAGTAGAGTATGGAATAAACCCAACAAAATGGTCCCGAACAGACAAGTGGACCTGATGTCGGATATATGTACGGCAAATTTCGTGTCGGGTCAACATCGGGTCGGAGTTTGGTAGAAGTCAGGTTGGTGTCGGGTTGGTTTAGCTTTTTCGCAGGAATATGTCAGCCCGAGCTCCGTTTATGTGTAGGTTACACTCAATTGAATGATATCCATCGTTTCTCAAATGAGAATGATCCATGCCTTCGTCAAATGTCTAAGCAACTGATATCACCCATTCGAAGGAGGTCTCCTTTGATAGCGGATAGCAACTTTTCTCATTTCCATCAAAAATTGATCTATATAATTTAAAATGTGCAAGTATAAGTAAAAGTTGGGTGAAAATTGGTTTCTAAATATATCCACTAAACCATGACTCCACTGTTTGGTAATTTTTGAACTACAGAACTGTTCGGTAAAAGTTTACAATTAGTGAAAAATTTGAAAATTTGGAATTTTTTTCCGAAAATGTACGGACTTACTTAACCCCATACAAATCAAATATGTCGATTTTATTGATATCCTTCGAGTAACGGTCATTTGAAATTTTTCCAATTTTTTCAGCTGTTCAAAAACCGGCAAAATTTACCGACTTCGGCAATCCGAATTCAGTGTGTAACTAGTATTTTCAATACATGCAGGTCCAGCAATCGTTTCTGTTTGGACCCGAATGCAAACATCAACTCTAAACACACTATCTTTCGATGATCCATGTTTCTTGTGTGGGGAAATTGAGACAAGTAATACTGACTTTAATACATTGAGGTAAAAAGGCTTCTAACGTGATGTCATTAATGTTGTCAATATTCGTATATCGATGATATTGATGGCGAAATTGACGGTTTCTGGTCAATACATTAGTATGAAGTATTGACAAAGTGAAATTAAAATAAGCTTTTCGTCAATACTTGTCTTCAATCATCGTCTTAAATATCACCTGTTCAATAATATTGTCAGTATATCAATTTATTGTCAATATATTGATATGTGTAATGGGCGCCTTATACAACAAGCAGTCCGTCAAACTGCCGATAGGCTCTTTTTATGCACCATCAATGTAGAGTGCGCTAGCCGATTTTGAGAGGAAATGTCATCCAATTCATTTGTTTACATCATAATGACGATTTTCAAAACTCAACATAATGTTCATTTTATTGCACAACTTACAAATTTCCATAGGGAGTGGTCTTATTTTTCGATTATCTACAGATCTGACCTGATTTACAGCTGAAATAACCACACATTAAAAATCCGAAAGATCATAACCGCTGGGACAATTTTATAAATCTTAATTTTTCACATCAAAAATATATGGAAGCACTGTAAACCCGATGCAGAAAACAAAATATTCCACGTGGATGATGATTTCAAGTACCTGGGGTGGATAAATTAATCAGGAAAGGTGATAATATTTTCCTCTTCCAATGCTTCACGGTGAAAATTTCCACTCTCATCACTCTTTTGAGGGCTCACCGCCAGGGGCTGGAACAATCGCTTATAGCGAATTCGTTTATTATCGGGGTTGGAACCAGTTCCAACCCGTGCGAACCCGAACTTTTTGTCAGTGCGAACCTCGACCCGTGCCAGGTTTTAAAAACAAACGATCAAACTGACGTTTGCTAGAAAACAAGCAGACCCAATCTTGATACCCGATCCAGGTTGGAACTGAATAATAAACGAATTCGCTATTAGTTTGTATTGGGTTCGCCTATTCGTTGCTGCTGTCTTTGAAATTTTGTTCGTATGTCGTGAGACTGCTACTACACTACCAGTGTGACACCAAAACTCGTTCGGTTACTATCACGTTAATGCTGCCCATTGCAAAATTTTCATCCGATATTTTTTTTAAAACGCGCGGTCTTGAAAAGATCAGACATTCCGACATTCCGGCGTAAAATATAAACCTACCCGACACCAACCTGACTTCTATCAAACCCCAACCGGATGTTGGCCCGACATTGTCCCGACATTAACACATAATTGACAGGACATCGCCCCGACATTTGGCTGACGTCGATCATAAATTAACATTACATTGATCCGACATCGCACTATGGGCAAAAATGGGTCCAAAATTACCCAAAATTCAATATCTCAACAGCACGCTGAATTCCGGCCATGAAAAACAACTTTTCCGAAGGGAAATTGTCCGGGAAATCGATTGCACGTGGTCTCATAGACCGGAGAGCCTTGTAGGTATGTCTTTTGGACCATTTTACCCCATTTTCCCCTACTTTTTGGAGGAAATGTTTTTTCACAGCTCTATTTTTCGTAAAACATAAGCACTTCATGCATGGTTTTAGAATACTATGTCTTTAAACAACAGTTCATGAGATATTAGGGGAATACGGGGTACACTGTATAGGGGAGTAAGGGGTCAATGTGAAAATACAATCAATGTTTTTTAATACAAAATCAATTCTTTTAAATATCATTATATTTTTTTCTGAAAAAAAATTATAATTAACTTTCATTTCGTATTTTGAGTTCCGTCATCAGCCAAACAGTTCAAAAGTTATAAATTTTTGAAAAAAATCGAAATTTTTTTTTATTTTGACCGCCCTAATATATAAATAGTCACCCTAATGACAAAATACAAAATATGGGTCTAATATATTGCGATAAGGAACAAAACTACCATTTTTTACAAAATTCTGAGAACCACTATATCGTTTTGCTGTATACAGACAAAAAAAGTGAAAACTCTTTTAAAACAGATAGCAGTAAATTAAAACTTATTTAACCCCAATTAACCTTAAAATTTCGAAAAAAAAATCTTATTATTGCAGGCAACCTTTGGGGTCATTCAAACATGACATCAACATGAACATGAACATGACATTATATGAATTAAGATAAATTTAACGAGGGTTCACATTTACCCCTTACTCCCTTACAAAGTGTACCCCGTATTCCCCTAATATCTCATGAACTGTTGTTTAAAGACATAGTATTCTAAAACCATGCATAAAGTGCTTATGTTTTACGAAAAATAGAGTTGTGAAAAAACATTTCCTCCAAAAAGTAGGTGAAAATGGGGTAAAATGGTCCTAAATACATACCTACAAGGCTCTCCGGTCTATGGGACCACGTGCAATCGATTCCCCGGACGATTTCTCTTCGGAAAAGTCGTTTTTCATGGCCGGAATTTAGCGTGCTGTTGAGATATTGAATTTTGGGTAATTTTGGACCCATTTTTGCCCATAGTGCATCGGGCGGACATATCTGTTCTGGATCAATTGGCGTTGACGGCGACTCTGTAGCTCTTAATCCTATGAGATCTATAAGCAAACGTCAGACTGTACGTGAAACATGGCGGACTTTGTACTATCCTTTCACTCCACCGAAAATTCCCATAATAAACTGTCTGTATTTGCTGGAAGGGCAAATTTTTCGACGGTGCCGTCAACGCCAATCGTATATAATGTCTCGTGACAGTCTTTTCGTGACAGCCACTCATAGGTAAGCTGAGGGATGTCGTCGGTTTGTGAAGGCTATCATGACGACAGAAACATTGAAAACCTGGTCATGAAGAAATCTAGATAAACATATCAAATAATCCTATCTGCATTGATCGATTCTCTTCATCGACTTTCTCTTTCGTCAATAACTCAGCTGCAAAACCTTTCCCTGTTGTATTTGACGTTTTGGACGCTAGATAAGAACCTCCTTTATCAAACTATGTGATAGAATTAGCGCGAAATCTGTTTGCATAGCAGTGGTTATGAAAAGAGAAAGTCGATGAATAGAATCGATTGAAGCAGATAGGACCATTTGAAATGTATAAATACAGCCCATTCGGTTCACTATACGTTCCAAGCACCATGATTTTAGCAAAGCGGGTATAGATAAGGGGGGGAGGTGGCTGTCAAACACGAACAAGCGTCGCCTACCTCGCATAACTGGTTCCAAACGTAAACAAGCCATAAGAAACCTACAGGGTTTGTTTACGTTTGGAACCAATTTCATACAAGAATGATCAGTAGGCTGATTTGACAGCACGTCCCTCCCTAAGTATAGATGCGACTGTTCTGATACAGTTTTCATTCGTTCGTGCGTGCGCTCTCGCATAACACATTTGAAAATGGCCTATCCTCCTTGATCGATTTTCTTCATCGACTTCCTCTTTGGTTTACCACGGCAACATAAACGATTTTTTTCACTATGCTCGCAGCACCGTTCGACAGAAGATGATGTTAGCTTACGCCTGAAACAACACAATGAATGGGAAATTCATTTGCAGTTGGGTTATTCGCGAAAGAGAAAATCGATGAAGAGAATCGATCAACAATAATAGGCTATTTTCTCATGTTGCTCAAGCGCTGTTGCCAATACACTTCGAATTCAGATCTGAACGTACGGTACAAGCAGTAGTAAAGCACACAAAGCAACAGTCAAAGCAGGTTTAGCCAACTGTCGCGAGAAGATTGTACTATTTGGATGCCTGATCAGAACCTGATTTAGAATCGTCCACCCGTTAGGTGGAGCTAAATCAATATTTTGATTGTATTGCTCGTTTGTTAGATCTATTCTTGACTTCTACCGTCTGGTCACCATATCTCGATGAACATTTCAAATGGTCCTATCTGCTTTGATCGATTCTCTTAATCGACTTTCTCTTTTCATAATCACTGGTATGCAAACAGATTTCGCGCAAACTCTACCACATAGTTTGATAAAGGAGGTTCTTATCTAGCGTCCAAAACGTCAAATACAACAGGGAAAGGTTTTACAGCTGAGTTATTGACGAAAGAGAAAGTCGATGAAGAGAATCGATCAATGCAGATAGGACCTTTTGAAATGTTTATCTAGATATGATGCAATGTGTATTTCACGAATCGTAAATTTGTGAGCTGTGCACTGCTTACCTTACCATGGCCCGAACCGTTACGGCTACCATCTTACGAACATTGCTTGGTATCGAACCGATAGTGGATAGACGCAAGTTTAACCAAGCCATCCTAGGCGCCAAGATTTTATGATCCGAAGTAGACACCCTTACATTGCTGAGTCAGCTCAACATCTAACGCCCCACAGGGTGTCAGAACATGAATATTATCGAACTTGCATGAACCTCGGATCTTTCTTCATCAAAAGTTAGTCAATTGGGTTAAAAACAAACTGTGAATGTTTGAAAATATTTCATCGACGAAAACTTGAGATTTTAATATTTCACCCTTTTGCACCTGAGAATGAAAAAAAAAGATTCAACAGCTCAAACTCAAATTAATAACTGTTAGTCATTTTAGCTCCAATTTGGACAATTTCTGCGTCAAATTAAAAATGTGTTCCTTCTCCTATTTCAAGATATGGTCACCCGGATTGCCACCATCATAGAAAGTCTGAAAATTTTATCATCTGTCATTAATTTGCGAACATGCATGTTCAAAATATTACATTTCCCATTCCCTAATCACTTTTCCCTTTCTTTCCCCCTAGAGGTGTGTCGAAATTTGTTACAGTTAATAGGGAATTAATAAGAAGAATTTTGTTAAAAATATATCGTTAAGTTATTTATTTGAATTTATTCTCTCTGTAGATGTACAGTACAGCAGTACAACAGCAAACACTATATGTATTCATATAATATGAAGAATGTTATAAGCAACAGCGCAACTCAGAAGTTCCTTCGAGAACTCAGCATTGGTTTTGGGAACTTTGTAATTTTCCCACCTCTTGCTGAAATCTTTGTGCACCACTTCAGTTGTTTGTTTGAAAAATCTCGCCAAACCGTTTTGTTTGCTGTGGCAGAATTCTGCCACGTGCTGCTGGATCGTATGTAATTTAGGAGTAGGCGATAGCTGCGCCACACTGCCCACACGAAGGGAGACCCAACGACGAGAAAGAAGCGTTCTATGCGCAGCTGGAGCAGGTGTACAACGGCTGTTCGCAACGGGATGTCAAAATCGTCATCGGCGACATGAACGCTCAGGTAGGACGGGAGGCAATCGGGCCAAACAGCATGCATGCCGTATCGAACGACAACGGCCAACGATGCGTGAACTTTGCAGCCTCTCGAGGAATAATTGTTCGAAGTACCTTTTTCCCCCGCAAGGATATCTACAAAGCCACCTGGAGATCACCTGACCAACACACAGAAAACCAAATCGATCACGTTCTAATCGATGGGAAATTCTTCTCCGATATTATCAACGTCCGCACGTACCGCAGTGCGAACATAGATTCAGACCACTACCTAGTTGCAGTATGCATGCGCTCAAAACTCTCGACGGTACATAACACCCTTCGAAATCGTACGCCGCGACCCAACATTGAGCAACTACGGGACGCCGGAGTTGTCCAGGACTACGCGCAGCAGCTGGAAGTTGCACTACCCACGGAAGAGCAGCTTGGCGCAGCTTCTCTTAAAGAAGGCTGGAGGGATATCCGTTCCGCCATAAGTAGTACTGCTGCAGCAACACTAGGTACTGCAATCCCGGACCGAAGAAATGACTGGTTTGACGGCGAATGCACACTGTTAGTAGAGGAGAAGAATCCAGCACGGGCGATAATGCTGCAACACCGCACGAGATTGAATGTGGAACGATTCAGACAAGCACGGAACAGACAAAACTAGGTTTTCCGAAGGAAGAAGCGTCAGCAGGAAGACAGAGATCACGAGGCAATGGAAAATCTGTACCGCGTAAACGACACACGAAAGTTCTATGAGAAGCTAAATAGTTCGCGCAAAGGCTACGTGCCGCAAGCCGATATTTGCAAGGACTTATACGGTAACCTTCTCACGAACGAGTGTGAGGTGATTGAGAGATGGAAGCAGTACTATGACGAGCACCTCAACAGTCAAGCAGCAGAAAACGAAGGTGGCACGGCAACATACCTTCGAGCGCGCGCAGAAGACGACAGGCTACCGGCCCCTGATCTTCAAGACGTTGAGGAGGAGATCGGTCGGCTGAAGAACAACAAAGCAACTGATGTAGATCAACTACCAAGTGAGCTATTAAAATACGGTGGTGAAGCACTGGCTAGAGCACTGCACTGGGTAATTGCCAAGATTTTGGAGGAGGAGATATTACCGCAGGAGTGGATGGAAGGTGTCGTATGCCCAATCTACAAAAAGGGCGACAAGTTGGATTGCTGCAATTACCGCGCGATCACACTGCTGAGCGCCGCCTACAAGGTACTCTCCCAAATTCTATGCAACCGCCTGTCACTATTTGCAAGAGAGTTCGTGCGGAAATACCAGGTGGGATTCATGGGTGCCCGCGCTACCACGGACCAAATTTTCGCGATTCGGCAGGTTCTGCAGAAATGCCGCGAATACAACGTGCCCACACATCATTTGTTCATCGATTTCAAATCCGCATACGACACCTCCCTTAGCTCAGTCGGTAAAGGCGCAGCTACAAAGCAAGACCATGCTGGAGGTGGCTGGGTTCGATTCCCGGTC
This sequence comes from Ochlerotatus camptorhynchus, assembly GCF_037179485.1. NCBI lineage: Eukaryota > Metazoa > Arthropoda > Insecta > Diptera > Culicidae > Ochlerotatus > Ochlerotatus camptorhynchus. Next base: position 406,044 of record NW_027040816.1, read on the forward strand.
CGGTCTAGAAATTTTTCGGGTTGGGCATAGAGTATGATTGTACTTGCCACACAATTGAACTAATGCAAAAATGGTACAGGCATCGAAAGCTCTCAATTAATAACTGTGAAAGTGCATCAAGAACACTAAGTTGAGAGCACGCAATAAGCTAATATGCCATACGCAATAAGCTTGAAATGCGAGGAAGAAGAAGAAGAAGATACGAAACAATCGATCAAGATCAGCTATGGCAGATTATGCACGAGTACGGATTTCCGGATAAACTGACGCGATTGGTCAAGGCGACAATGGATCGAGTGATGTGCGTTGTTCGAGTATCGGGGACACTCTCGAGTCCTTTTGAATCTCGAAGGGGGTTACGGCAAGGTGATGGACTTTTGTGTCTGCTATTCAACATCGCGTTAGAAGGTGTGATCAGAAGAGCTGGGATAGACACGAGTGGCACGATCTTCAGGAAGTCCATCCAGCTTCTTGGCTTGGCCGTTGACATTGACATCATGGCACGGAACTTTGAGACGATGGCGGAAACGTACATCAGACTGAAGGCTGAAACTAGGCGGATTGCCATCTACGCATCAAAGACAAAATACATGAAAGGAAGAGGTTCTAGGGAAGACAATGTTAGCCTCCCACCCCGAGTTCAGATTGATGGTGACGAAATCAAGGTGGTCGATGAATTCGTGTATTTGGGCTCACTGATGACCGCCGAAAATGATACCAGCAGAGATATTCAAAGACGCATTATGGCAGGAAACCGTGCCTACTTTGGACTCCGGAGGACGCTCCGGTTGAATAAACTGTCGCCGCACGAAGTTGACTGTCTACAAGACGCTGATTAGACCGGTGGTCCTCTACGGCCACGCGACCTGGACTATGCTCGTGGAGGACCAACGCGCCCTTGGTGTTTTCGAACGGAAGGTGTTGCGTACCATCTACGGTGGAGTGCAGATGGATGACGGAACGTGGAGGAGGCGAATGAACCACGAATTGCACCAGCTGCTGGGAGAACCATCCATCGTCCACATTGCAAAAATTGGGCAACTACGGTGGGCTGGGCACGTCGTAAGAATGCCGCACGATGGCCCAGTGAAAATGGTTCTAGAAAACGACCCAACAGGAACAAGAAGAAGAGGCGCGCAGCGGGCAAGGTGGATCGACCAAGTAGAAGGCGACCTGCGGACCCTTCGCAAACTACGAGGCTGGCGAAGTGTGGCCATGCATAGAGCAGAGTGGAGACGACTTCTTCGGACAGCAGAGGACAACAAGGCCTTAGTCTGATTGGTAAGGTAAGAACGATAGCTGAGCCAATTTCCATGATTTGTAAAACTCACTGATGCATTTGCTAGTAATCCTTTTGTAGATTTGCACCGAAACAGGCATCAATAATCTACTTTGACTATATGTTAAGTATTACTTTTGCGTGAAGTCAACGATTTACATAGTTGAAGATGCTAATTTCAAATAACAGACTGAAGTGGTAATTTTTATATGATAGATGGAGTAGATGAAAGTATAGAATTGATAGTTCCGTTTAGAGTACGGCAGTATGAAAATTGCATATAGAGAGTAGACAGCGAGCTAGGACAACTTTTAAAGGAAGGTACAATTCGGTTTTATCATCTCTCCTTACCAAACTCCCCCTTTGGAGGATAATGGTGAGGGCTAGATTGTTAAGCTTTGTTTCTTTGCAGCAACTGTGGGATTTTCCCTGTTGGATCTCTGTCAAGCATTTGAAGCAAACCTTCACCGCGATTTGTTTTTCGTTAGGTGAGGATTTGGGTTTTTCGTGAGATGAATTTTTCAATTGTTTTACAGTTTTACTTAAACAATTTGACCAGGCGACTTCACACAGTTTACAGCAATGTTCACTGACATTAGATCCATCTTTAGCTGATTTCTTTCTAGTAGTTAATGAAACATCCTTACTGTAATCATGAACATATAGAGTTCGGTGTGCCTGATTTGAAAAATTAAACAAGATTATACGATATTTTATATTGGAATGTCTATTTTGAATTACCTTCTCATCGTCGATAAACAGCCATATGACACCTTGCGCATAAAACTTTCGGATACATTTGAGCTGAATCACTATATAACGGCAAAAACTGTCAGACAATTGTTTGCTTCCATTTGTCGCGTATTTTCCTTGGCGATTTGGCCTTTTGGAAGCACAAAGCAGAAACTAAATTACGGCACTTCTCGTGATCAAGCTTCATTTTTGAACGAGCGAATTCGAAATGTCATGTCAATGTTTACCTATTCATTCGTGTTGCTTAGCACGCGTTTGGAAACGAACATGAAAATGAAATATCTATGCAACCTGTGTATTTTCACAACGATTCTATCTGGGTGTGGCCAATTCGGTCCAGGAAACTCAATATTTCCCCATGTCGGAAACCGACCACTTTTTCGGGGGCATCTGAAACATGTCAAGCTATGGTCAATTTGGTCCTAGACACTCGGTATGACGTTATATCTTCGTTTTGAATTGAATTGTCACATGATGAGATGATAAAGTTTTGGACAATTTTGTGATGCTGGCCATGCACATCGTGCACAGATTCTGGTCATATTTCAGAACCGAAGGGCCAAATCAAAATAGTAGGTGATCTTAAACTTTTAGAATAAATAAAGTATCCTTAATTTGACGCAGAAATTTTCCAGATCAGTGCACTCGTGGCAGAGATGTTTAAATCTGAAAAAAAAGTTTTTTTTTATATTATTCGTAAGTGCAAAAAGAGTGAAATACTAAAATCCATTTTTTGTTTAGTTTTCGCCGATGAAATATTTTAAAACTTTCACAGTTTGTGAAAGCGGATGAGCAATGGCTTAAAAGCGAAGAAATAGGGATCATTTCTGCCAAAATATTTGGTAGGGTTAACTACCCCATTTCCGGCCTATTAAGCACAACCCGCAGTTAGTCTTTCTTAATCTATCGTAGTTTAGCACCAAACGGAATGTTATTGTTACTGATGGCTTCCAAATTTATTTACCTTTCCGTACATACCGTAAGATTTGATAAAGAGAAACAAATTGTTGAGATATTGTTAAAAGTATAACACTGCTTCTTGACGCCAAACTCGGCCTACGGATTCTAAACTCGGCCTAACGCATTGAAACGCCAATGAGTTTACTTCGGCCTATCGGATGAAGATGAAAATTGATTCGGTCGGAGCGCTTCTTTTGTTTTTGGAAATTTTGGGTGCAAACGTTCATAGCACGCGTTCTCATTGACTTCGTTCGGTAGCTTATTAACTAGAGTATCGTACCAATCTACGCATAATCTACTCTACATAATCCATCGTATGCATAATCTACTTGTGAACACCGAAATCATGGATTTATTTGATGTTTTCTGTTTGATAGGCCCAAAATGGGTGCTTAGGCCGAAGTAGTTCTTTACCCTACTGGTAATATTTTTCTTGTTTTCGCTTCAAAAATCGATATTTTTGGGAAAATGTTCAAATCTCCATACATTATTTTCTCGGGTTAACTTTTTGCCAATAGAAAGGTGGTGCCATGCTATAAAGGATTCTGCTTCTGGATTTCTTGTGAGAAGGACGTGCTTTGATATATTAATTCTGCGTAGAGATTGGTTAAGTCACAAATAATTTATTTATCCTATAAACGGCTTTTGAACCATTGCGCAATGCTTATATATAGACGCTTGCCTGCGTCTATTCTCGGAGAATCTAGCTAAACAGTAAAAACATTCAATCGCCTCCATCAGCAACTTGCAACGGTTAAGTAAAATTGAATTAATCTAGAACCGAAAGCTGATTTCTCCGGGCTTCACTTTCACCGTAATCGAAATCACTTGTTGAAGATTTACATGCTCAATTCTGCATCAGCAAGCATGCACCCTTTTTGCCTTCGCCTCATTCAGTATACACTGCTATCCTTCTGTGAGGAATCCAGAATGAACCGACAATTTGGTTGGCAAACCCTTCTCATTCGAAGTGGATGTGAGTTGGTCCGAAAGCTACAAAAACAGGTGAAAAAGGCATGTTTCAACCCCAAACGGACAAGCTCCTCTGCTCTGCCGATAGAAATTCAATTTCATGAGAGATGGAAAACTCATTCCACAAATGTGTGACGGTAGAAAGACCAGAACATCGAACAGGATCGAATCCCGCCTTCTTCAAGTGTTCATTTTCTGAAATCGAGTACATTTTTTTATGTGTAGGTATCTTGCTGCTCTTTCTTACCTGATTTTTTTTTTCGGACGATCCATGAGCCAATGGCCGAATCGTTGAAGGATGAGAAAATTAGATGTCATGTTAAACCCGGACTACTACATTCAACCCGAAGAAGATTCGTTCCGGTAGAAGTGAGTTCAACTGTGTAGCTCAAAAGCAATACCATTCCTCTTTTGCACGCTGTGGAAGGGACCATTTCTGGCTCAATGCCATTTTCACACCTTTTTTTTCTCGGTCTGCAGTCCGAGCTTCCATCGTCCAACGGAACAAGTTTAGATGTCTTAGCTCCTGACAGCAAACTTATTGGCTTTAAGATTGAACTGCACATTTCTTGCTGCCTTCTTGCTGGCGGTGTTTCTGTCCAACCTGCTTGTAAGTTGATTTCTTGCAGCTGCTTTGTTGGACCTACGTTTCTTGCTGAATACAATTTAACTTTACCCTGCGGTGAATTTCTATGAATAATGCACATTTCGTGAAAATCAAAAAGAAAAGTTCAGGTGCCTTTCTCTCGAAAAAAAAATAACTTCGAGATAAACGTTCCACATGTGTTTACACTTTTAGATCACTCCCAAAGCAAGCTAACAGTTGTATAAATGTTTTATGAATTCTGTTCAATTCCAAAAACACAACTTTTTTGCTCCTGCTTCTTCCTTCTTCCACTTTCTTGTTCAGTAAACTGCCCGGGATGAATAATTTTCGTTTATTTGGAAGTTTACTTAGCTGCCTCGCAGGACCCGAAACAAGCAGCTAGCCAAAAGAATATCCCCCTTCATCTGCTACCTTTGCTCCTTCCCCAGGGACTCATATGTAACAAACTTGTCCTATCACATCTTGGCTGCTTGGCACTGACGAAAACTATGGGAATAAATCTTCCCCGAACAAGAACACATCCGTTGCAGTTTTTCCTAACTTTCGGATTTTGTACACACATTTCTTCTACAGCTTCTTGAATGTTGATTACGGAAAGTATGCTGCACGGAAAAGGTGATGAAATGAGGAAAAGTTTTGCATCATGAATGTCTGATTAGTTCTGTGATAAAGTGTAGGACATGGGCGATTTGTAGTGTAGGCTGTGTATGGGGTAAAACAGTTCAAAATGAATCCATGGGGGTGGAAAGAGAACGGCTCAACGCGGTTTTCATCACATTCCCATTCCTTTTGAGACTTTCTGCGTGATGTCCCAGACGTTCAAGTTCCGCGTTCATCTAAGCTTGAATGGCTGGCGAACACCGATACAGCGGTTGACGCCGCGGTTTTACCACTGGATTACTGATTTTCTCTCTAATCGATTTTCGTCGTATACGGAAACGTTTTAGTTGCCTCTGATAACTCCTTCCTCTCCTCCGGTTATAATTCATGCTCGGTTTCAATTGTCTCTGGCGTAGTTTTCGATGGCTCAGGAAGCTCCAAAGACGGTATGTCCAAAGATCCGTCGGGATCAGTACCTTTCAACGATGACAAAGTATCGATCGGCAACAGAGGCAGTTTCATTGAAACTTTATGGTCTCTACTTCCTTTCCCCCATCGTATCCACCGTTGGCACCTGTTCAAATCCATCCGTTCCCTGAATCATTGGTTGAATTCCAAAGGTTTTCCAAAAATTGTATCCCAGAATTAAACTCTTAGCGACATGTGGTACTATCAATGTCGGAATAACCTTCGTAACCCCCCGGAATTTCTTCGGCAAATGAGTGTAACCCAAGCTCTCATGCACATTTTTATCCGTAGTCACTATCTTGACTGGACTCTGATGAATTATGAGAGCATTCTTCTCCGCGATGTCCACCACGTCACGCTCACGCTTGCCCCAGAATCCAAAAGTGCGTCGTAGTTCTTATCGAAGATCTTAATCGAAATATGTGGGCACATGTCTGTGTGGATCTTCACCTAACAAACGTTATGATATGGGTTGACGAAAGGTGTTAATTCGGTTATTTCGGAAACTATAATAGCCGGAATGCTGTTGCTCCCTACACTGCACTCCCGACCTAGTTTCTCGAATTCCCTGTGGATCTCACCTGCGATCCCCTCGAATGGTTCTCACACGTGGTTACCGTCTTCCCTTGGGCGTTTAGTTCCAACCAATGATAGGCATTGGTTGACACACAAAGCTTGACATTATTGTAATGATCCTTCAAGCAATTTCTCCAAGCACGTACAATAAAATTTGCTGTCCTGAAATACATATTAATTGTAACAAGACAAAAATGTGTTGTAAAAAATCAGCGTCTAGACGAATACATACCACAAACCGTGTATTCGTTCTAGCGGAGAGATGTCATCTTCGACTAAAGATCTATGCATAAGTCTCATCAAATCCAAAAACAATACTGTTCCAGTACTTTCCAGAATATTGGACTTCAGATAACTGATCGTTTTTGGGTTGATCCACTTCAATGTTGGTCCAAACTTCATTTTATCTTTAATCTCTACATCTGATAAGCAAAGAAGATGATTATCTTTACTATGTTTTTGAACAAGTTCCTTCAGGTGCATTGTTGTGATGATATAATTTCCTAATGAAAAAAATGTTTATAAACTTAAGTTGTACCTTATAAAATTAAACGTTTTACCTATTTTCAGGTAATTCAGGAACTTGTTAACTGTATGCACCATATCTTGGATGTTGACTGGCATTCCTTCTACCTGGTCAACCCGAAACCACCATCCCCAAGGCGATGCTGTGGCTTCTTTATCTAATCCACACCGTAGCTTCATAGCCTTTAACAAGCGAGGATCACCGTAAGATGCGTGTGCGACAACTTTAATGCCTTCTTGGCGTAGCAAATCTTCCGTGCGCTTCCATCTATTCAAAACATCGTGGATTCCGAATTTATTATCTGAGCACGTGTGGTATAATACATACGGTGCTGCCTCGTTAGCTAGCGGCAGTGCGAGCTGAATGTATGCGTAGTTTCCAAAAGCATAACTTTTCACATCCTCCATCATTTTTTGAGGTGTTGATGCTTTGAACAAGTGTTGCTTAGGCAACCCGTCCGAATCAAATGGTGCTACCAAGCCTCTAATCGAATCAGTCAAATAATCATATTCCGTGGCTGCGGTTATTCTTGTAGCATCTTCACACAATGCCACTACCAAGGGATAATCGTTGTCTTCAAGATACTTTTTCAACCCAGCGATGTCTAAGCATCCCTCAAAAATATCAAGCGTGTATTTTCGAACATGCCGATGGATTGTTTTCTTTGACATTGTTGCCATATTCATGGAAGTATATTCGTAGTATGAATGACCAGCTGTGAGGTATTCAAACGCCATAATGTCCTTTTATATTTCGGTATACCTTCTAGCATGTGGGTTTGATCCACTGATTCTATTATGCATAGAACTTATTTCCCGGAAAAGAACGGTATCGTTTGAGCTTTGATCAATGGAATTGTTGATACAATGTTCACTTTCTAGAATAATAAACTTTGTTTATGCCTGTATGTGTTTAAATTGTATTGTTATTAAACCATACCTATTTCGATGGCTCAATGGTAGTAGCTGAATCTACGGCAGTTGTTTTATTGCGGTACCTTTTGCTCAGATGAGCCTAATCGTCTCCTTGACGATTGGGTGTTATGTCAGCTATCCGGAAATGTGAATTAAAATGCCGCAACATGTTGTACAATGGCCAGCTCCTTGCAGGTTATTTAACCACCTTCAGTTCCTTCTGCTTGTTATTTTGATGGCAAACTGGGCAAGAAACAAAGGCGATAGTTTTATCACCGGAAGCTCCTTCAAATTTTACGGTTATCGAGTTCAGTAAATGCGTAATGTCTTCCAATTCTTCATAATCTAGAGTACTGTTTTAGATTGGTTAATGTACATATTATGGCAAATTTTACGACTATTAAAACCATACCAATTAGAATAATGCTGCTTGAGTCGACCGATGAGCTCAGTCTGCTCATTTGCTTGGTTTATAATCTTAACACATCGTTGTTGGCTGGGAACTCCATGCTCATCATCAGCAGTTTGATTCTCTGCCGAAATGTATTTACTCAACCCGTTCTTGCTTACTGTGGCTCACTGGCGTGCACAGGGTGGGGCAAGGTGGGGCAATTGCCCCTCCTTTTATAAATAAGATTTTTATTTCCATATTTACAAAATTATGATATAAAATAACTTGATTTCTTGATAACTTGATTTGAAAGTAACTTCATTTCTAGATAAACATTTCAAAAGGTCCTATTTGCATAGAACGATTCTCTTCATCGACTTTCTCTTCCATTAATAACTCAACTTCAAAAGCATTCCCTGCTGTGTTCAACGTTCTAAGCACAAGATATGAACTGCTGCTATCAAACTGTGTGGCAAAATTAGCACCAAATGCATTTGCGTAGGCGTGGTTATCAAAAGAGAAAGAGAAAGATGAAGAGAATCGATCAAAGCAGATTGGAAAATTTGAAATGTTCATCGAGATTTCATAAAAATAAGAGCACGGAAAACCTTTTATTGCGTCAATTCCTTGGTGCATGAAGGAACAAACTTCAAAGAAATGTTTTGGTCAAAAGTTGCACCACAGTGGTGCATACAAAAAATTTTTGGTGTAATTTTTTTTTTCAAGGTGGTTCATGGAGGGTTTAAAGAAGAGGGTAAATTTAAGGTTGAAAAATTTCACCTTCGTGATGATAGATCAAAGAAAAAGCTTTTTATTGAATATTTCTGGTGTAAACATATCATCAAGGTGGTGCATCGAGGGACTAATCAAAATGAAAACTAGAAACATTGAATCACGCTAAAAATTTGGAGGTGCGTATTGAACTGAAAATTTCTAGTGGAAAGTTCGGTACACTGTGGTGAATGTAGAAGCAAGGTTTATTCATTTTTCTGGTGCATAATTTGCATCGTTCTGATGAATGCAAGCTTCATTGAAAATTTGTTGGTGGAAAATTTGCAGCATTCTGGTGCATGAAGAGGCAAAGCCTGAAAATTGCACCACAAAGGTGCATTATGAAACAAATTTCAGTGACAATTTTTGGTGCACCGTTCTAGTGAATGAAAAAGCATGCTTTATTGAAAATTTCTGGTGCAAAATTTGCATCGCTCTGATAAATGAAATGAACGGAACATTTCTGGTGAAAAACTGGCACTGGTTTGGTATATGAAGGCATAAGCTTTATTTAAAATTAAGCTATATTGTAAAATTCTGGTGGAAATCTGTACCGTTCTGGTGAACGGATGGGCAATTTTTTGTAAAAAATTTGGTCTTAAATTTGCATCCTTCTGCTGAATCTAGGGGCAAGACAGCTTTTAATCATGAGTAATATTGGAGTTAATTTTGAGTAGCTCTGTGTAACTCGAGTTGCTCATTATTGAATGCTCGGTAGCAAAGCAACCTGTTTGGGTACGTGTTTGTTTCCCAAATGTCGCCGTCAGATGTTTGGTGAAGCAAATCACCATCACCATCCATTGACGTATCATACTGGATCACTATGCTCAAATCCTTTAATCTTCGTACATTTTTGTTAAACCTTACAAACTAGTTTTCACCTGAATTGATTGCAGACAATCCTCAATCAATGATCACCATTAACATGGAGAAGATTCACGCTAAGATGCACATACGTAAAAGTTGGTAAAGAATACCTAGATATCGGTAAAAATTACCGATAATCTAAGAAAGTGCACATATCTAAATTATCGGCTATTATGGATTACCAATAATTAACGTTAAAAATGTACTAATTTATAGTAAAAAATATCCAATTTAATGTAAGAAGTAACGATTTTTATCGGTAAAATAACCAATAATTTTAGATAATCTTAGCTTAGAGTGTTGCATTCGTAAAAAAAATCCAAGTATTTTAACGTCTCTAAGTAAAATATCAGAGAAATATTAAAAAAAAATCTTTGTTTTATTCTAGATAATGCTCCTCGTTAGGCATGGCAAATCATTTACATTAATTTCGTGCATTCATTTACATTCCTTTGCCCCTAACTTTTTTCATCAACAGAATTCCATGAAATAATGTGTGAAACTTTTGTAGGTTTTGATATTAGCTACAACTTTTCTCAATGACTCAAATCTGTTTATCTTATGCATGATGAACCGGAACGAACAGAACTTACCAATGTTTTTCAGTGAATGTAAATTACATTCACTGAAAAATAGTAACAAGTTATGCCCGCTCTAGTTCGTCATGCATAAGAGGTACAGATTTGAGTTATGAACGAAAGTTAGAGTTAATATTAAAACCTACAAAAGCTTCAGACATCATTAAACGGAATTCTGTTGATGAATTTAGAGGCAAATGAATGTAAATTAAAAAAAAAAAATTAAACATAGATTTATTCTTTCCATTGAAAATCGTTTAAAAAATGTTGTAGGCAACCCGTTACTTCTCTAGTATTACATCATGTGGCATCATCACGACTATAGATTAGTGGTACTAAGAAAATAACCTCTGTATTTATTTAGGAATGCCTGATTCACATCTTGGATTCACATGCTTTTCTGGAATATTAATTAAAAGAAATTCCATATTTTATTAAGTTTATCACGGAATCGATGGAAAAGAAGCTTTTCATCGTCTAGGCATATTTGTTTATTCAAAAACTTATGCTAGGTAAATTCAAATAAAGAAAGAAACGCAAGAAGGATATTGAGTTTCATTCTTCATAAATTCGATCTATGTAATTTGAATTACTGTAGTTTACAGTTACAATTGTAGATCCCAAATTTGCTTAAAACGTCCATCATTATGCACACCTTTCTGGATATTTCGACAACGAGTTCACTGTTAATGGCATCTTCTGTGTTAATGGCATCTAGCTAGTTTTCTATTTTATTGTCCACTCTTACCTAAAGGCTTACGCTTGACTATACAATTCTCCAAGTTAATCATCCAATCCAAGCTCAAATATCCCCTAGCGACCCTCACACGGTTTCGCAGCAGTTTGAAGATGGATTTGTGAATTGATTCATTTGGATTGAATAATCTTAACGTCACACAACCTGAACATATATTTTTTTCTAGATCTAGCATATCTGGCTAATTGGCTGTGAAGGAATTAAATTTGCCTGGTGAATATTACTTTTTTTTTCCTTTGGTTTGTTTTTTCCGTCGATCTTGTTTTCCGTGCTGAGCACCAATGCTACCGACGTGCCAGGAAGGCAGCTCCCACACCTGGACCCTACCTATCTACCCATCAACTCATGAACCGGGGACCAACGGCTTTACTTCCCATCCGAAGGAAGGCGTGATCAGAGATGTTATGCCTCAGAACATCCCGGTGGCGCCGACTGGGATTGAACCAATGGCCTGCTGGGGTGAGAGGTAATCACGCTTACCACTACACCACCGGCGTGGTTAATATTACTTTCAGTATATGAAAATATTACGAAATAGATCATTCATTGATGTTTATTAAAACTGTTTGTAATTCTTATTTGTTGATGATTGTGCGACTACTTTGATCAACTTTGAGTAATCATGAGTTACTCAAATTTACTCGCTGCAAAAATATTAACACTGAGTACAGCTGGCTTACCCCTTGTGCTGAATAAAGAAACAAACTTTAATAATAACTTCTGGTGTAAAATTTGCACCATTATGATGGTTGGAGGGAAGCTGCTTTACTGAAAATTTATGATGAAAAATATAAAAACAGGAGCAATAGGTGGAAAACCTGCAACATTCTGATGATAGAAGAAGCAAGCTGTATTGAAAATGAATGGTGGAAAATGGAAAAAGGAAATCTGCACCAATCAGAAGACTGGAGAAGCAATTTTTATTGAACATTAACGGTGGTAAATTTGCATCGTTCTGATCAATTGAAATTTTCTGGTGTAAAATCAATTGGGGAAAAGTTTGTATTGAAAATTTCTGGTGTAAGATACGCAACAATCTGCTGCATGGAGAGACCTGATGTAAAAATTGCACAGTCCTGGTGAATGGAGGGGCAAGCTTCAATGAACATTTATGGTAGAAAAACTACAACGATTTGGTGAATGGGCGGACAACTTAAACTTGATTTCCGAGAAGAACCTCAAGGGTATTGAATTCTGAGGACAGTTCTAAAAGAAAAGATTTCTGGGGATGATTCCATGAAAATTCTGCGAATAATTTTTAGTGAATTCTGCTGATAGTTCCTAGATAATTTCGAAAAGAATACCGAGAGAATCAAATTTTGAATGAAATGCAAAAGAGATGTTGAGAAAAATTTCAAGGAAGTTCCGAGGATAATTTGAAGCTCATTTTGGGAAAACTTTCTGGAGAATGTAGAGGGAGTTATTCTGAAACTTTAGGGGAATTTCAGTTCTTTAATAGGGGAAAAAAAGTTCTTTAATATTCCGAGAAGAACCTCAAGGATATTGAATTCTTAAGGCAGTTCCAAAATATTTCTGGGGAGAGTTCAAAGAAAATTCTGCAGACAATTTTTAGTGTATTTTTCAGATAGTTCTAAGACAATTTTGGACCGAGAAAATCCAATTTTGAATGTAATTTTTAAGGGATTTTAAGCAAAATTTCAAGCAAATTCCAAAGATAATTTCTAGCTCATTCAGTTGCAATGTGTTCTGAGAACGAACGAAAAGTTCTAAATATAATTCCAGGGGACTTCTGAGAAGAATTTCAAAAGAGCTTTTAGGAGATTTCTAAAAAAAATCCCAGAAGAACCTCAAGAATATTGAATTCTGATGACAGTTCCAAAGAATTTCTGGGGAGTATTCCAAGAAAATTCTGCGTGTAATTTCTAGTGAATCCTGCAGATAGTTCCTAGATAGTTCCGAAAAGAATACCGAGAAAATTAAATTTTGAGTGAAATTCCATAGGGATTTTGAGTAAAATTTCAAGGGAGCACCGATAATTTCTAGCTCATTCCAGGAACATTTTTTTTAGGAAATTCTTCTGAAACTCTAAGGAAATTTAAGTTCCAAGGTGTTCTGAGTAAAAGTCAAGAAGAGTTCTACAATTAATTCCAGAGCCCAGACAACCAGAATGCACGTTTATTCAAAGTTGTTGTCGTGATTTACAAACATATATACAAACAAACAATTCATATGGAATGCAAACAAATGGCTTTTACGTACAAAAGTGGAGGCCATTTACGTGCATATTTTAATTTTATTTTAAACGAGTAGATTTAACATCATATACGATTTAATCTTTAATAACAAATTCATTTTGAAAAATCTTACGATGTAATCCAATATAATTTGTGATACAGAACGATGGAAAAAAGGAGTCATCGCATATAGGTCGGAAATTTGCATTTTATACGATTTGACTTAAACATAATGCGATGTATGTCATTCATTTAAGCGATTTTGACTTAAACTGCAGCAATTTACGATTCTGTGTATACATTGTTATACGACTTCTGGTTGTCCGCGAGGACCCCTGAGAATAATTTCAAAAGAGCTCATAGAGATCTAAAAAATTTGAAAAGAACATCAAGGAATTCTGAGGATGGACTTTTTCGCAACTGTACAAAGTTTAAAGACAACTTTTGAATTCCCTTATTGAATATTGTGTATTACACAGCAAAAAAAAATAATTTTGATATCACATCAAAGTGGATGCACTACAATCATGTCGAAAATTTCATGTAATTTTTATGACCACATAAATAAACAAATGCAGTAAAAGCAGCGTAATGTCAGTTCATGCATTGTATTAATGATAATTTTGTCCTTTTTAGCAAGTAATATTACACCATATTTTCGACATGATTGTAGTGCATCCACTTTGACGTGATATCAAAATTATTTTTTTGCTGTGTAGTTTGTCATTGAACCTTGGTCTATTGTTGTCTTACTAAAAATTCGCCTAAGAATCTTCTCTGAAAATTTCAAGTCATTTGTTACCGGGGTTAAAAAGTTACAGCTGTTGCGTTACAATAAATTCGGGTTTGTGTTTTATATCATCTTTTAAACATATTGAATATCCGGTTCATTATCGTCGGTGCGGTTAAATTGCCATTTTCCGCAGTTGCATTAATGAAGATGAACCACCACCGGAGCAAAAAATAAATAAAATTAGCTAAATTAAACAGTAGGGAAACAGTAGGGGTGGACAGCACCATCTCCCACGCACTTTGGAGTACTACCCATCCCAGATTAAATGCACCATAGAAAAAAAATTGCCCCTCCTTAACAAAATTCCTGTGCACGCTAGTGCTGTGGCTGCTAACGTTTGCAGTACTCGAACGTCACCGGCAGTAAAGCAGAACACCCCTGGCTGTTTGGCATAATCGCCATAAAAATCTTCCATCGACTTTGAAGGGGCAGCTTGCATTTCATTTCGTACACGTCCTATACGAAAACGCATTTGCAATTCTATCGCCGAAATGTCTTCCCGGGTGAGCATTGCAAGCGCACCGTTTGCTGCTAGCCCCTCCTGCTTCTGAATGTTTTTTTATGTGGGGTAGAACATTTCCAACGTCCCGTTGGATTTTTTCCCAGAAGTAATCCTGCGTAAGTGAAACGACAAATTAATCTTCTGCACTTTTGGAATATAATTCGAATAAATAATAAGTTTTCTTTTTCAATTAATACTTACTTCGAGGCTCATCAATCAAAACTGGAAAATACGTCAACTTAATTTGCTTGACAGCATCAGTTTCAAAATTGTTTTCAATATAACATTCAGGTTGCTATGTGTATAGTATATTGATCAACGCGAGTTGCTCAGAGTTACTCAAAATTAACTCCGATTTTACTCATGATCGAAAGCTGTCTTGCCCCCAGAAACAGTGGTTAGGCGAAAATGGCGTCACAGTAGTTCCCAAGAAGATGAATCTGGCAAATACTCCGGAACTAAGGCTCATTGAGGAATACTAGTCAACTGTGAAGCACATACTGAAGAAAAAGGGTGGAACTGCGATTGACCTGAAGGAAATGGAATTTTACAGCCAAACAAGTGGGAACAAGGCTCGTACAAAAGATGATGGGCCGTGTACGAAGAAAAGTTCGAGCAATGCACTATGGTAAGAAGGAATACTGAAACAAGGATCTTACAACAAGCATAATACCTTCTAATGTATAGCTGTTACATTGAACTATGAAAAGTAAAATGCATTTTTAAACCTCAACAAGATTTTCGTGTCTGGATTTTGTCGTGTTCATTTTTGCTCATTTTTGCGAGAGTCGGTTCGTTTAAAAATCACTACAGTAATCACCCAATTTTGCAACGCTTCCGAGTCTCAGTGAAAGATTGAAATACCATTAACAAAATCATAAAACACTAAACACTAAAAGCTCACATGAATTTGGGTTTTTACATTATTATAATAAAAAACTGCCTATTTCAAATCAGGCGCATTATCATTTTGTTTTGGGTCCCATTCTCTAAGCAAGAACAAATTTAAATTTAAACACTTTTCAGCACCGTAAAACGGGATATCTTTGATAATGCGGGTAATTTTGATACTATAATATAAAGATTAAATTTACTCGCTTCGCTTTTTCCAAATTAGAAACATTGGTTCCATATTGTAGCTTAGGGTATTTCCGTTAATATCGTATATATTTTTTGTATAGTATGTGCTACATATTTACAAACATATTTAAAAACAATTTACGTGTTTTTGGCCTGTTTGAAAAAGCACTCAAACCATCTTATGAAACGTATTTCCAATATAGCAATCACAAATTCAATGTTGTATTCTTATTGCTTATGATGTCTTCTGAGTAAATACTCATTCAAAGTTTCATATTTAAAGAACTTAATTTTTTTGAGTTTCAATCATTTTTTTCTACATTCAACGAGCATTATCAAAGTAACCCCAAATCAAAATACTGAAGTGCGGTAACAAAACTTAAAAAAAATTGTGCAAATGCTTTAATTTCCATTAAACAAACTACTAACGAATAAATTCTTGGATCCTCAATACTTGTTTTAAAAATATAAATATAAATTTTATATTTTTAAAACAAGTACTGAGGATCCAAGAATTTATTCGTTAGTAGTTTGGTTAATGAAAATTAAAGCATTTGCACAATTTTTTTTAAGTTTTGTTACCGCACTTCAGTATTTTGATTTGGGGTTACTTTGATAATGCTCGTTGAATGTAGAAAAAAAATGAGTGAAACTCAAAAAAATTAAGTTCTTTAAATATGAAACTTTCATTGCTATAAAAAATATTTAGAATATACTTAAAAAAAACTATTAATGTTACCCCGTTTTAAGGTACTCAATATTACCTGCAAATATTCTACCTTTGTTCAACTCTTATTGCTCTTCGATCATTGTTTGGACCCTACTCGGGGTGATCCTGCTTGGGATTTGGAAAATTCCTCTTCGATCCTTCAGATTCTTGCAGTAATCTGCTTGGAAATCGATTTGTAGAAACGTTTTACTGCCGTCATGGTGCCCAAACGCAAAAGAAAAGGGCAATCTCTTGATCCCCCTTCTGATGAAATTTATTTGATCAATCAATTTGATAAGCTCACGGATGATGAGAATAATTCATCATCCAGGCAAAATCCCACTAAACATTCCCGGCCTGATGCCAAGAAGGAACAGGTCCCCGCTATTATGGTAACCACTTCCGATTTCCATGCTCTTCGCACGGAACTTTTGAACTTCGTGAAATTCAAGTTTTCACTTCAAATTGGCCGTCGGGGTGAATTCCGTGTATTGGCTGAAACCTTGGACAGATTCAAAAGTCTGCTCAAGTATCTTACTGAAATGCAGCACACATTTTTTCTCCATCGATACCCGAAAAGTTACAACTACTACTGCACTTACTGCCAATGCCTTAGACGATTCGTCGGTAACGTTCAAAGATCTTCTTATCGAAACGATTGTAGGGATGTTCCAACCAAGAAATGAGGGGGGTTATCGGATCGAGATCATTTGGATCATCGCACATCGGAGTCAGATCGTACCGCGGATCCGCATGTCCTCCAAGGTGCAGTGAAGTGCCATTCGATCCCTTCATCAGTGCAGAACCTATACACCTGGTCTCTATTTCGTCTCTCCTTCCATAATACAAATTGTTCCTGCAGCTGGTTTCGGGCTCCAACAAAATTAGTACCGTTATCCGAATACAAATCGGTACACCTTCCTCTACGTGCGATGAAACGTCAGATTGCCAGTTCGATCTGCATGGTCTTTGTACACATACATACAATAATTGATACGTATGCCTTGACAGCATCATGACGTATTCCTGGCCGAATATACACCGGCCCGAAGCAGACAACACCAGTTTTCGGAAAAAGGCGAGAAACTGTGACCCTGGATGCAGGTAACTCTCCCATGAATTGCTGCACCCGCTTTGGTTTCGACCTGAAGCACGTTATGCATTGATGGACTATCTGCCTGGCAACATTTCTTCTTCCTTATAGCCAGTAGCGATGAAGGATTGAACCCAACAAAAGTTGCGAGCCAGTTCGGTCACATCCCTGACCGAAGCCTTGGGATTCCGCTTAAACGCTTGCGCGACACACTTGTGATCCTGATCACTAATAGAACATCCATTCTGACCGCATTTCTCCTTCCGTTTGATGCTCAGAGTTTCGTAGTAACATTTACTCACAAGACTCACCGCTGACTGCACGATTCCGAATTGTTTTCCGATGTTGCGATGAGGTGCTTGCGCAAAATCAATTCGCGACGTTGCTTTTCGAGTGAAGCCATTTTTTTCAACTTTCGAACAACTGACAGCGATAAACAATACACTCTAAACTACTTCTACCCAAATTTTCATTAGAAAAAACGCAATGGGTAATTTTCTACAACGTTTTTTCCGTGATGCAACATGATGTAAGACACCCTTTACCGTGTAAGAATCTGCACCATTCGTTGAACCCCTCAACCGCTGAAGCTTAGCTGACAACTGCCGTTCGCCTTTTGTTCTCTTCACATTCCTTCCCAGATTGGGCAAGTGTTCCTATCCTGAGCTAGCTAGCTAGGTGCATGCCCTCAAAAAGATGTTGTTGAGGTCTCTTTCGGCCTGATTCCCTTCGAAACCAAATCTTCCGAATTGTCAACACTCTCCTGGATTTTCGCCACTCTTTTTGCGATGAATACAGGCCAAGTAGATGGAGAAGCCTGGGTCCAGCAAAGAGCACACGTCGAATCTACCCAAAACGTCGTGCGGACAGTAAGTTTGGTAGCCTGTAGAACCTTCTCGAGAATTTGTGGAGCTAACAGTGCACCACAAAGCTCCAACGGAGGAATTAATATCGAGAAACAATTAATCTCGATCTGCGTGGCTTGAGGAATGATCACGCAACGATCTATCCGGATATCGTTGAGGATCGGTAGTTGGACGTGAAATCTTTTCCAAGACTCTACCACCGTTGAAGGTATCGGCTTATGCCAGTCCCTCTTGCCGTCTTCATCCTCCAAAGTCCACAAAAGCTGCATGTTGACCTTAACAGCTGTGATAGTGGCACCGATGAAGCCCAATGGATCAAACAATGTGGCAATGATCGAGAGAACCTGACGTTTGGTGAATACTTCGTCTGGATTGATAGGCGAAATTTCAAACTGAAACTGGAAACTCAGCCCTAATGTCTTGACGGAAGGGTATGGATCGAGATTGATTCCTTCGGATCTACGAATCGCAAGATTCCCTTCGGGAATTCTGTACAAAGCCTCTGCACAGTTGGATGAGAATTTTTGAGTCGAAAACCACCGCTGCAAGCCATCCCGTCTAGCTGAATTTGCAGCTTATTGGCCTCCTCCAGAGTATTACAGCCCGTGATCCCGTCATCCATATACGTGTCTTCGGTAATTGCAGCAACTGCCAACGGATTTCGATCACCTTCATTCATTGCCAACTGGTTGAGTGTGCGAGGAACAAAGCTGGTTTTGTTCCGTAAGTAATGGTGTTTAGCTCGTAAATGCCTACTTTCTCTGATGATGATGGACGCCAGAAGATGGATTGGAGTGGTCGATCTATTGAAATAACGAAGATCTGGCGGAACATTTTCTTCACGTCGGCGACTAACAAGATTTGGATGATGGATCGGAGGTCTTGCTGAATTACTGCATCGTTCAACGACAATCCCGTAGAAATTATACAAGATGCGTCAAACACCACGCGGACCACCGGATGATGCGGAAGAAAACAGCATTTATTGGATCCTTATTCTCCTTCGACCTTCAGCATATGACCTAATTGCACATACTCCTCCATAAATGTAACCTACTGTTCCCGCAAGTTAGCGTCCTTGGATAGTCTACGCTCGGTACCTTGAAAACGTCGGAATGCGATCTCCATAGATTTGCCCAACCGAGAAATGACGTTTTCATCCTTGGGAAGGGAAACAGAATAGCGGCCGTCCGCTCTGCGCTGCATCGTACTCAACAAACATTGGTTCAAAGCGGGATTCTTCTGGGGAAAAGTTATTGATTGACTTAACCTCCTCTATGGACCAAAATTGGATAAGTAGGTCTTCTAAACGATTCGTTGTTGCCATTTTGCACGTGATTTGCAAACTATGGTTGCCTTCTATTCCTACGAAGAGATACACCCCTGAGAATATACAGAACGATGGATCAGCAAGCACGGTTCCTTCTGGAAGTGTCCAACCGGATGTGTTGATGGTGGTAGTCGGCAGGTTCACCCTAAGCCTTCGACATAACTAGGAAGTTCATTTGTCGTGAATATTACGATACCCGTGACTTGTTGCTTGACCTTGGTAGCTGCCTGACCAATGCCAAGAACCGAAATATCCACCAT
Organism: Ochlerotatus camptorhynchus; assembly: GCF_037179485.1. Lineage (NCBI taxonomy): Eukaryota > Metazoa > Arthropoda > Insecta > Diptera > Culicidae > Ochlerotatus > Ochlerotatus camptorhynchus. The sequence continues at coordinate 425,891 of NW_027040816.1, forward strand.
TCGCCGAGTAATCTTCAGACGCTGGCTGCGACGCTCTGAGATTAATTTACTCTCCGATCCAGAGTCAAGAAGAGCTCGATCTGGAATCCGATTGCCGTCAAACTACGACAACCGCTGTAGCCAGCAAAACCTTGGCTGAGCATTGGTGGGCTGTACATGCCACCAAGCTGTCAGTAGCTACCAAGTTAGCTACTTGAGGAGCGAAATAGGATGCTGATTGTTTGGAGGATGGACTAGATTCCGAAGCTTCTTTGGATTCGTTGCTGCCCTTGGTTGATGACTTGGAGTTGGATCCCCTATCCGGTTTAAAGCAGACCGACGTGTGATGTGATGTCCTTGTCTGAAGCAGTTCCTACACAACGAATGGTAACCCGCAGTAACGAATCCTTATCCGTCACCGACATCCGTTGGAATGAGCCACACTGGAACTGTGGATGATTTCCAAAGCAGGCTAAACAGCGCCATCCAGAGGCTTCAACAGTGTTGAGGCTAGTTCTGATTACAGTGCTTCTTTTTCATGGTGGTTGTGAATGGTTCGATGATTTCATAGCATCTGCTATTTTGGATGGTAAGGATTCCAAAATGCGAACTCGTCAGAGTTCCTGCCGAACTGGCAAAACACAAGCTGCTGCCTCGCTTCAAGTTTTGCAGCATCGGTTCCAAAAATCATGTGCTCCAGCCTGGAGGAGGATGTTTCCTGAAGGACAACAACGTGAACTTCTTCACGCATGATCTGCCATCGAGCAAGCCTGAGGCGGTGTACCCGATGAACCGGCGTTCCAACCACAACACCAGTTTCCGTGACCAGTTGTTCCTGGTGCACTTCAAGAAGGGATCCGCCAGTCTTGCGGCTCTGAGATCCAAAATCCGAGACATGTTTCAGGTCATCATCAGTTGGGAGCATTACAAACCCCAACATCGTGATGATACGCAGTGTATGGACTCATGGGATACTGAGATTGACATCTTGATTACCACACTTCGGCACGTTCGGCACAGTTTTTGGCACAGATGAAGTATTCGGCACAGATTGAGATGTGCAGAGTTGAACACCCCTTGGGTTTGGAAAGCTATCTGTACATGTGACTTGAAAAACAATATATTCAATACAAAGTGTCTGAAAAAACCTCTGCTACCTTTCCTGAAGGCCATGGAGTAGTATGCCGCTAACAACGTGCACGTGGTGCCCAAGCACAAGAACCCTCCCAACAAGCCCAATCGAAAAATATTGGGCCATCGTCAAACGGATCTTGAAGAAGACCCAAAAAACTGTTGGAAGCGAGAAGCAGTTTAAAGCAAACTGGCGTTCAGCAGCGAAGAAAGTGGACGAGGTGACTGTATATAATCTGATGACAGGATTCGTTCAACCGGAAACTTAGCTGAATATTTTTTCTGTATTTTATACTAATTCATTTTGATCGCAACACACTTTAAATCATAGTGTTGGTTAAAAAAAGAAAATCTGGATAAGCTTCCGGAAAATGCAGTTTTATGAGTTGAATGAAGTGCAACAAAAACTTCGAGTTGCCGTTTATATAAGAAAACCCTTCATCAAACACTGAAAACAAACTGTTGGACAATCATCACTATCAGTATTTCAGTAATCCATTCCGGCATATGGAACCCTAATCAATTTTTCCAGAAATCTTTTGATGCAAACTCAATTCCTTCATAAACCTATCAACTTTCAAATCAATGACTCGTGTATCACGCTGAAGGTTACTATTCGTAGCTGTAAAACTTAGCAAAACTTACTTGTCCCAAAAACCGGCAAGAATCCCAAAATTCCGTTCAGCCGTAACATCCACCATCATCATCACCGTCAAGGTAAAGCCGATCCCTTAAACCACCCGATTCGTAACTTTTCATCGTTCAGCCCCCTCAGCCGAGTGGAAATATGTCTGCCAATCCTTCGAGCCTATGCTCAACTAACTTACTTCTTCTGCTGGCGCTTTTCTCCTGGCCGAGAGTTGTTGGTTGAGTAATTCCTTTCCAATACAAGATAAATTATGCATGATAAAACCGAAAAGTCAAGCGTGTACCGTTTAGAGAGCGCTCGGCACGAACTCCTCCCCAGCAGCGACTTGCTGGCAGCAGAGACCTTTGACGTCATATCGTAAGCAGCAAATGCCAATAAGACAACGCCAAGATACAGACACGGAGAGAAAGAGAGGCCAGTGCAAATTCCTGTCAGGCGCCGGCCGTCATCCGTTTCCAAATGCCTTCTAGGAAAATGAAAATGAAGTGCCTTACCGACCTACCGACGACTGCTGCTGCTGTTGCTGGGTGGGGCGGTGGGGGAAGGGCATAGTGCGAATGTGTCTCCTCGGGTGGAAAATCCCAAATGCGGTAATCCTTCTTTCGTTGGGTGTTCTGAAGTGGGAATCAGTTGAAGGCGGTTGTGCGTGTGTGTTTAGTCCCTTTCTCGCACCGACGAGTTGATTTGCAGTGTGCCTGGTATGGTGGGATATTGAAACCATCCGGGTCGGGATCGTGGCAAATGTTTTACATATTTGGGTGATTTTTTTCTGTTTTCGGATTCAGTCACAAGCTGACTCATCAGTGGAATATTTTCCGCTTCAGGATGCTCTAGTTTGGAAGATCCCTGCTCGAAATTGATGGTTCAATTTCAAGGGGATTTCACGCAATGGCAGATTGGAGTGTGTCCCGGGATTTGGAGATTTTTTTCCGAACACACTGCCAGGCAGTTGATTTCGTATTAATAACGATGATTTTTTGAAAACTAAGTAGCAGTGTTGTTTGAACCGGTACAAGGTAAAGAGTTTGGGTACCTACTTGTTTACTACGCGTACCTGCGGGAATAAAATAATTAGTGATCCTTATGCAACTGGCTCCCCACGGTGTATCCATACAAAAAATCGTTTATGACGACTGAGTTTGGGTAAAACGTTCATGCCATGAAAACAGAGATAAAATTATCATTTATACATTTTTCAAAAGTTTTTTTACGGAAAATTGGAAAAACAATATTTCAGCAGATTCTTTATGTAATATCCTATCGATTGGTGTACTTGGATTTTAATTTCATCTATAAATGACAAAGTTACAAGCGTTCAAAACCTAACACTATTTCATCACACATATTCTTTGATTTGCACCCCAGTCTAGTCAACAAAGACGTAGTTCTACGTCAAAACGTTAGTCTGAGATTTTTAAATGTTCTGAGCAATTGACATCTTAATTTTCGTAAATCACATAATAAAAAACTGCTTTATGTCTAGTGTCTGTGATTTGTTACATATTTTCTATATATAATTTATATAATCATAAAAAAAGCATTGCATTCTAACTGAAACAGCAACAAACCAAAGTGAGGACTGTGGCTGTGGTAGCTTAACATATAAACATTTTGGACAGTAATTTAAAGTGGTTACTCTCATTCAACTTTGTGATATTAGTAGGAGACTCTCACTAGCCATTTAGATCTCAGCCAGCGGGTTTTCTCACATTGTCACTTTTCATCAAAAAGGCAACAAAAACAGACCTTAATTTCACCTCAGTAGCTATGAAGACTTCAAGACCTCTCTGCTGAAATCACAGACTGTAAAGACATGAAGAACACTGGAACTCTTTTCCTGTCCTTTATTGGATGAAGAGTAATGTGTGACATACTGAGCGGCCAGATTGCAATGGCAGAAGATCTTACATAAGTACTTTTAATATCAAAGAGTTGAAGGAAAAAGTCTTCAAGACAAGCATCAGGACCTGCATCTCTGAAGTGTACCAGAAGCCGCCATCATAGCAGTAGTCATGGATGAAGGGTAGTATCATTTGATACCTGGTCTCACCAGGAAGGCATTAGATCAGAATACATCATCGAACTCTCAACGAGTCATCGAAAGTCTTTGTTAACAAGCTGTACAAGCCAGTTGGCTGTAATTGCTGGACCGAAGGTTTTTCTTCGCCGCCGAAACGGCTACCAAACGGGCCAGTAGAATGGCTACACTAACTTGCACTTATTTTTGCTATCTTCGCTCTTTCACTAGAGCGCAAGACTAGCACACATCGATCGCGCATCGTTGGGGAATTAAATACTCTTCTGCTTTCTCACTTCGCACTAAAGTCGCGGAAAAGCACTCGAAACCCACTTTCGGACCTTGGATCAAGGAAATTTGTGTTTCGTTTTGTCACGCACAATCGACCGTGTATTCACGCTGTGGGTTGAGTTTGGACTGATTGTTTTGATCGGGTTGACCACTGATCTCTCATCGATCGGGTGATCAAGTGTAATGCTTGTTTTTGTACAATGGTATTCGTTATTACTCTCTCTGTCATCTGTTATCACACATGGATCTTTAGAAATAGTATACATAAGCCGTAACTTTAGGGTAGGTTTGGCAATCTTTGACTAAAATATATATAATTTAGATTTAGGTTAACGGTGAGGCCTCAACACAAGCTTATAAATAATTTACAATATTGCTGGAGCAACGATAGAGCATTTTTAATCAAACCATTCTAAAGGCCTTTTCTCACAAATCGAATGCCGCTCACGCAAACTATCAGCATCATCGAGTAGGGAAAAATTTCCCCTTCACGATTATGCTGTTGGTTTGCGTGGGCGGCTGTTGCTTTGTGAAGAAAGAGTACAACGGTACTATTGTTGCTCCAGATTGTTAGTTTTGGAACCATGAAAATAGATGTATCTTCCCAAAGTTATGCTGGATTTAGAATTATGTACCATTCCATATACCTCATATGTTTTCTATAAGTTGTACGAATTTCGATCCCACACGGTAACTTGATTCGGCCATGTCCGATTGTCCCTTATGTATTCCAGGTAAATTAAACTGGGTTATCCAATTAAATATTATTCAAGTTTGCAATTTTTGACAGCAGAATAATTTTTTTCATGTTTAGTAGAAAAAGAAACGGTTTAAAAAAAAAACAATAAAATTAAAGAAATCAAGCATAAAATTAACATTTTCTTTTTAGATCTTATTAAAATCCACTTTCTGCATTAACTCCTGGTTAAGACGAATTAACAAGATATTCCGTAGATTTTCCTCGTTTAGTATTGTCCGGTGTTTGGTAAGAATCAACGCCAATACGCTGAATGAACGCTCCACGCTGACCTGTGTACATAGGGTATCGCCAAAAATGCAGAAACCAAGTATTATAATTCCGGGTTTGAGCTTCTGAAATCCACCCAAGTAACATGACATGCTTTATAGAGGTTTTATAGCATTCTACAAGCCTAATTCATAGTCTACAGAACCATCATAAAACCTTAATTGTTACTTGTTACTTAATTGTTACTACTGGCTTACCACCATTATTATTTTTCCTTTGATTTGTTTTCCGTCGATCTTGTTTTCCCCATTCCGTCTCGCACGCTGAGCCGATCAAGTCGCATCGGTCTCGTTGTACGACACTATCATTTAGTTTTGAGTTTTTCCCCACGCGAGGGTTTTTTCTCGCCAAAGTTAATTGGCATAGTGTTTAGACGACTAGTGCGCGAGTGAGGAAGCCGTTAATGATATGCCGAGTGCTTTCATTACGGTCCAGCTTTAACCCAGCATCATCGCAACATCATCAGCAAAATCATCACCACTATCGGTACATCACCCCATCGATAGCAGCAACGAAAGAGCGTCATATTGCCTACCGAGTCGACCGAGGCACACCAGCATCGAGGTTATTGACTCTGCAGCAGTTGAATCAAACAATTATATCTCTCCAGTCTGCTGCCGCCTCAGTGCGTTAGGGAACATGCATAAATGACGTAGCATTTGAGGGGGGAGGTGGGGGTTTCAGAATTTGTGACCGGCCATGTATTGGATATAGCCAAATACGCTACGAGGGGGGGAGGAGGGGTCTAAAATTGATCAAAAATATGCTACGTCATTTATGGATGCTCCCTTAGGTATAAATCGTGTCGTTTGTATTGTTCCTTGTTTCCCTGGTCCAATATTAGATTGGTGTTTAATTAGGGTGATCCAAAAATCCAATTTTTTTTTTTCGCTTGATTTTTTTTTTTCTTGATTTTTTTTTTTATTATTATTTTTGTATTACTTAGGGTGATCCAAAACTCTGTAAATAGTATATAATCATTATTTTTTTTTTATTTTTTTTTTTTTTTGATTTTTTTTTCTTTGCATGTATTACTCGTTAGTAGAGTGAAACTATATATATTTTTTTTTTTTTGATATTATTTGAAATTACTGCAATTATTTGTAAATTTTTTTACAAAAAACACCATTGCGGCGATATTTAACCGCAATGGATGAAAATGATAAAGGCGGGGGATGGTCGCTTTCCATCTCAGACGACGAAACTCTTAATTCCACCTCACACGAAAGTCTCGAGGAAGTTGTGGAAATGGAAACCCTTGACGTTCCAGTTGACTCGCTCTCCAGCAAAAATAATGGAGCATATCCCAAGAAAAGGTATCGCCCACAACCCTCTCCCCCACCATCTCCTCCTCGTCCACCTGCACCCCCCACACCATTGCCCCCAAAAACCTAAAGGCTTACCCAGAAGCCTCGAAAGGCCCATGGGTTGTTTTTTTCCGGCCCAAACAAAAACCTTTGAACATTCCGAGGATCTCTAAGGATCTAACAACACATTTTTCGGCCGTTACCGATATTTTCAAGGTAACACCAATAAAACTGCGCGTTACCGTTGATGACCGGAAGCAGGCTAACCAAATTGTTGCGTGCGAGCTTTTTTCATTGGAATACCGAGTCTACATACCCAGTAGTGAGGTAGAAATTGAAGGAGTGGTCACCGAAGCGAGTTTGACTAGTGATGATTTCTTGGGTCCCGATTCCTTCGGAATCTTTAAAAACCGTGCTCTGCCGAAGGTGAAGATATTGGACTGCCTTCAAATGCAGTCAGTATCCGTAGTAGGCTCCAAAAAAACTTATTCCTTGTCAAACTCGTTTCGTGTGACGTTTTCGGGTTCAGCGTTACCTCACTACGTCGCTATTGGCAAGGTTCGGCTGCCTGTACGCCTGTTTGTACCTCGGGTAATGAACTGCTCGAAATGTAAACAACTTGGTCATACATCGGACTACTGCTCGAACAAACCACGCTGCGATCAGTGTGGCGAGCAACATCAAGAGGGCCCTTGCGGTGCTCCACCAAAATGCGTGTACTGCAAGGAGAGCCTGCATACCCTGACTAACTGCCCGAGGTATAAACAGCAGGGAGAAAAACTTAAGCGGTCTCTGCAAGCTCGCTCCAAGAGAACACTAGCAGAACTCTTGAAGAATACCGCTTCATCTTCTCAGATCACACCAAAAAACAGTAACACGTTCTCCATTTTGCCAGTTGATGATCTAGACTCTGACTCAGAGGGCGGTGAGGGTAGTCCGTTTGTCTTTAAAGGCAATACGAGAAAACGAGCAAAACAACACACCACCGAAAAGCCTCGTAAGGCCACTCGTACGGACCACCCTTCCACCTTGGAAAATTCAAGAGGTAACGGAAATGTATGTATGTATGTATGTGAAGGATACCACTCATTGTTGCAAGGCACAGCCATTAGACAGTGGATCATCCTCCAAGTATGACTTGATCAAGTACGATACCTGGTTGTATTCAATTTACCATTGTAAGAAGGGCCAAAAACGGAGAGGCGGACCCGTAAACAGATACACTTACGTGCAATCCGCGGGATCAGGAGAATCGCCTTCCAATGATAAAATCCTACAACCCGATGTAGAACAAGCCATCATACGAGGGAACGTCCCAATGAGTGGGGAGAAGAGCCCGCCGTCAATTCACGAAATGTTAATGACAGGGAGTTGGCAATTCCACTCTCCCCATCCAAATCGCTTCAATCCGGTGCCCTGGTGGTTCCATCCCTCCCCTTTGCATTTAATGTGTGTATATATATATATATATATATATATATTAATATCGGCATTAACCGTTAGATTTTGTCAACACAATTTTGCCTTCTTAGCTTTTCAAAATCTTTAATAAATGCAAATCTTATCATCTGACCTATTCCGCGAGTCGTGCGAATCTCCACCACCAATGAGTCAACAAAAGTCACGCACTAGTGGGGTGACTCTCCGTGCAATCAAATGAAGAGTCACCTCACACGAGGCGACCACCGTCACCCTACTAGCGACAGAGAGCCATACTACTCGCAGAACAGGCCTGCAGGTGACGTTTAAAGCTCCACAATTTTACTGAAAATCTAAGAAAATTATTAAACATAATTTAATAATATAACTGCAGAGCACAAGCAGTTTAAATATACTGAAAACGTGTTGCCAAAATCGAACGGATACTTTATATGTTTATTAATTTATCTTACCTTGATGGACCAACTACTTACCTGTCCTTAATGGCCATAAGCTCCAATCGGTATTTTCCGGTAAATCCGATCACGATCCTTTACAACATTTGGCCGACACCAACGCGCATCATCGCAACCACTCAGCACTTTCTTCCTCTTCACTAAATTGAAGGGCTTCTAGGGAAACTATTTTCTTGCGGACCGCGTTGCGGTCGGACTTCACTGTTCTTCTCCTTCTTTTTCTCTTTTAACCCCTACTACGAGAAGATGAAACACCTATGTGGCACTCACTCTCCTACTATCGGTTGTCGCTGCATTAAAACCGCTGCCGCTCTCTTTCACCGTTTTCTTTTTGCTTCTCTTTCTACTCTCTTCGTCTCACAGAATTTCACCACCGCTTTACTCTGTATTCCTTTAGGGTGCTCACTCACACACTACTGTTTGCCGCTATATTTTTGGCTTTTTATTTTCCCCGCACTATCAGCTTCTTCTTTTTTCCCCTTTCCTGCCTTCTCGCACTCGAAATTATCACTACCGTTTGGCGTGGAATCCACAATTTCCACTCTTAAGCGCAGCTACCCTTGCGCTCCCCTCGCACACATATGCACACTGGGCCTCCCCGCATAGACCCTTCGCCCCTTCAGCAGCAATCCTGCCAAAAGCAGTCTCAATCACGCTTTTTCTTTCTTCTTCTATCACCGCCACCGATTGAAACCATCACGCAAATTATAGCGCATCACCTGCGGATGTTAACCGCCACCTTATCTTCGTATCACTCCACCAATCCGCCTTCTAATCCGTATTACCGGACCAGCCTTCCGTCGAACACTTTCCTCGAACCAGCAACAGCCTGAACGCAGCAGCAAACAGCATACACGTCCGACTCAGTCGGTAGTCACTCACGTATGAAAATTCAAGAGGTAACGGAAATACACCGAAACCCATTCCACCGGGTTTTAAACCTTGTAATTATGACAAGAACTTTCCGTCACTTCCAGGATCATCTAAAACCCCAGATGTCCCAGTTTTTCGGCCAGAAAAGCAGCTGAATAATCAGCAAGAACATGCCCCCATGTTCACGTTTTCTGGTATTGTGGATAGCTTCTTCAGTATATTCAATGTCTCTGACTCAACGAGGAGCATTATTAATTTAGTGCTGCCAATGGTGAAAACTCTTTTGAAGCAACTAGCTTCTAGGTGGTCCTTCCTTGCATCGATCATATCTTTCGATGGATAATTCTCCGAATGAGGTCGGGGATATGATCTCTGTTCTTCAGTGGAACTGTAGAAGTCTTATGCCAAAACTTGACACATTTAAATTTTTAGTTAACAACTCACTTTCTGATGCATTTGCCCTTTGTGAAACATGGCTCTCTTCAGACAACGATCTTGCTTTCCACGATTTCAACATTATTCGCCTTGACCGCGCAGATTCGTATGGAGGGGTGCTTCTGGGGATCAACAAGCTCCATTCCTTCTACAGAATCGATCTGCCTTCGGTGACAGGCATTGAAGTTGTTGCATGTCAGGTTAATATTCGAGGTAAATGCCTCAGTATTGCCTCAGTATATCTTCCACCGCGAACTGCGATTTCTCGTCAAAGCTTCTCGGATATCTGCACGGCTATGCCGGAGCCACGGTTGATCTTGGGAGATTTTAACTCTCACGGTACAGGCTGGGGGGAACTGTACGACGACAACCGCTCAACCTTGATATACGACATGTGCGACTTCTTCAAAATGACAATTCTGAACACCGGGGAAGCAACACGAGTAGCCAAACCTCCAGCAAAAATAAGCAGATTAGACCTCTCACTTTGTTCGAGTTCACTATCGTTGGATTGCTCGTGGAAAGTAATTCAAGATCCCTACGGTAGTGACCATTTGCCAATCAAAATTTCTATTACCAATGGTTCATCTTCTACTCGTTCGGTCGACATCGCGTACGATCTTACAAAAAACATTGACTGGCGAAAATTCGCGACCGCGGTTCTTGATGCCAGCCAATCGGTTGACGTACTTCCTCCGCTGGACGAGTACTCCTTTCTCGCGCGTCTTATCATCGATTCTGCGCTGCGAGCACAGACGAAACGTGTTCCGGGTATTTCCGTCCGCAAGCGACCTCCCACCCCGTGGTGGGATAAGGATTGCACCGACGCGAACAGCGAGAAGTCCGCCGCGTTTAAACGGTTCCGCAAACACGGCAAGGTCGGGGATTTCGAGCGGTACACCGACCTCGAGAAAACTTTTAAGGACTTAATTAAAGCAAAAAAACGCGGTTACTGGCGTCGGTTCGTCGATGGTTTGTCGCGAGAGACTTCCATGAGAACACTCTGGAATGTCGGCAGGAGAATGCGAAACGCGTCATCACCGATTAACGAAGACAAGGAGTACTCGGACAGTTGGATATTCAGCTTCGCGCGGAAAGTTTGCCCGGATTCGGTGTCGGTTCAAACCAACGTTCGTGATCGTCCGTCGGGTAATAACGAAATAGATTCCCCGTTTTCGATGGTGGAATTCTCACTTGCTCTCCTTTCATGTAACAATTCAGCTCCAGGAATGGATAGAATCAAGTTCAACTTGCTTAAAAATCTCCCAGATGTCGCGAAGAGACGCTTGTTGAACTTATTCAATCAATTTCTGGAGCACAACATTGTTCCGGATGACTGGAGGCAAGTAAGAGTTATCGCCATTCGAAAACCCGGTAAACCCGCGTCGGATTATAACTCGTACCGTCCCATCGCGATGCTGTCCTGTATACGGAAATTGTTGGAGAAAATGATTCTTTTTCGTCTAGACAAATGGGTCGAGTCGAATGGTTTACTTTCAGATACGCAATTTGGATTTCGGAGAGGCAAAGGAACGAGCGACTGTCTTGCGTTGCTTTCAACTGAAATTCAACTGGCCTATGCGCAAAAACAGCAAATGGGCTCAGTTTTCTTGGACATTAAGGGGGCTTTTGATTCTGTTTGTATCGATGTCCTTTCGGATAAACTCCACGATAGTGGGCTTTCACCAATTATGAACAACTATTTGAGCAACTTGTTGTCTGAGAAATATATGAGCTTTTCTCATGGAAACTCGACAACTTCACGAATTAGTTACATGGGTCTCCCCCAGGGTTCATGTTTAAGCCCCCTTCTTTATAATTTTTATGTAAAAGACATTGATGGTTGTCTTGATGAAAATTGCTCGCTAAGGCAGCTTGCAGATGACGGCGTTGTATCCGTTATAGGGCCAAGTGCACCGGACCTGCAAGGACCATTGCAAGATACCTTAGACAATTTGTCTACTTGGGCTATGAAGCTGGGTATCGAATTCTCTCCGGAGAAAACTGAGTTGGTTGTTTTTTCTAGGAAGCATCATCCTGCACAGTTACAGCTTCAACTAAAGGGTAGAACAATCACTCAAAGTATATCTTTCAAGTATTTAGGTGTCTGGTTCGATTCCAAAAGCACATGGGGAAAACATATTGCGTATGTGAAACAAAAATGCCAACAAAGAATCAATTTTCTTCGTACAATCACTGGAACTTGGTGGGGAGCACACCCGGAAGATCTGATCAGGTTGTACCGAACAACCATCTTGTCGGTTCTAGAGTACGGAAGCTTCTGCTTTCAATCCGCGGCGAAAACACATATCCTGAAGCTGCAACGGGTTCAATACCGTTGCCTCCGAATCGCGCTTGGCTGTATGCACTCGACGCATACGATGAGCCTCGAAGTACTCGCGGGTGTTCTCCCACTGACAGATCGTTTCGCGGAACTGTCCTTCCGGTTTCTTATCCGTTGTGAAGTAATGAACCCATTAGTAATAGAAAACTTTGAGAAGCTGCTCGACAGAAATCCTCAAACAAGATTCATGAGTCTCTATTACGAGTACATGACGCTGGAGATTGGCCCTTCTTCATTCAATTCCTCTCGTGTTTGCCTCCAAGACTTTTATAGTTCCTCTGTAAATTTTGATCTGACCATGTTGCAAGAAATCCGTGGAATACCAGATCACCATCGATCGATGGTTGTTCCCTTAATTTTTGCAAACAAGTACCACCATGTTAGTAACAATAAGAGTTTTTTCACAGATGGGTCAACTATAAACGCTTCCACTGGATTTGGAGTATTCAACGAATTTCATAGCGCCTCATATCAACTGCAAAAACCCTGTTCCGTATACGTTGCGGAACTAGCAGCCATATTTTACGCAGTAGAGCAAATTGCCTCACTACCATCTGATCACTATTTTATTTTTACTGATAGCCTTAGCTCGTTGGAGGCTATTCGATCAATGAGGCCGATGAAGCACTCCTCGTATTTCCTGACCGAAATCCGAGCAAAATTGAGTACTTTATCTAACTGCTCCTATACTATCACCTTAGCTTGGGTCCCATCTCATTGCTCAATTCCGGGTAATGAGAAAGCGGACTCGCTAGCTAAGGTGGGCGCTATGGAAGGCGATATTTTTGATCGACAAATCGCCTTTGCGGAATTTTTCTCAATTACCCGTCAGCACGTCCTCACCAACTGGCAACAAAAATGGAATGAGAGTGATCTGGGAAGATGGTTACATTCTATTCTCCCACAGGTGTCGAACAAGCCATGGTTCAAAGGATTGGACATGAGCCGTGACTTTATACGTGTCATATCAAGGCTCATGTCCAATCACTACTCGTTAGACTCGCATTTCTTCCGAATCGGGCTCGCAGGCAGCAATTTGTGCGCTTGTGGTAGTGGCTATCACGATATCGACCACGTGCTTTGGTCATGCACCCTACATTGTGTTGCTAGATCCGAGTTATCCGCATCCCTCAGGGCCCGAGGAAAACAACCTATGCGGCCCGTTAGAGACATCTTGGCGAGCCGAGATCTCGAATATTTTAATTTAATTTATGTGTTTTTAAAACGGATCGATCTGAGGATTTAGTAGTTAGTGTCATCTTGTGTTCCCCCAAGTTGTTAGCTGCCCATCGGTGTACCCCCATGTTTGTCTTTTTCGTCAGTTGGTCGCTTAGTTCGAGATAAAAAGCACATTGCTCTCCAAACCTTGTGTTCTCAATCCCTACCCTGCCATCCATTTGTTACAATTTGTTACCCCTAACCTCGAGATAGCCGCGAGTAATCGGCCCCCGCTTTACTAACGTTAGTTTTAAGAAATTTTGTCATCCAAACAATGAATATCGGCTCCGCAAAGCTACGGCAAATGAGCCTGGAAAAATAAACGCATTTAAATAATCTTGTTTTCCGTGCTGAGCACCAATGCTAATGACGCTAGGAAGACAGCTCCCAAACCTGGACCCTACCTATCGATCCATCAACTCATGAACCGGGGACCAACGGCTTTACTTCCCTTCCGAGGAAGGCGTGATCAGAGATGTTATTCCTTAAGAACATCCCGGCGGCGCCGATTGGGATTGAACTCAGGCCTGCTGGGGTGAGAGGTAATCACGCTTACCACTACACCACCGGCACCGCTATTATCCCATCATTCTAAAATGGAATTCTCTTTATTTTCTTAATGCGGTAGTTTCAGCCGTGGCATTCTAGAGAGATCGTTGAGCTCATTAATAATGTGTATGTCCTCCAATATATTGATCGACTCATCGAGGGTATTGAGATTTGCCTCAAAAGAGTCTTCGGGCTGTGTAGTTGGTTGCTCATTACCAGTCGAAGAGGAAGCAGCAGTGTTACCCAAGTTTGCTTGATGAACTCCTGAAAAAGGTAAATTAATTGGGGGCGACCCCGGCGTAGTGGTTAGCATCCATACCTCTCACGCCAAAGTCACGAGTTCAAATCTCACCCCCGGACAAGTCACGAATAACCTAAGAGCGTTAAAGTGACTATAATTAAAAAAAAAAAGGTAAATTAATTGGTCACATCATGGTCAAATCTCACACTAGCGAACCAATCTTCGAACAAATCTTCTTTCATTTATCGCATCTACTTGCATCGTGCATCATCTTTTTGCAGGAAATTTTCAGAATCATAATCAATCTTCTTTCTATCTACTCAGCGTGCGCGCAGCTAACCACAGCAAAACAAAAATTTTCCTGCATCGTAGATAAAGTCGCCCCCTCGTTACTAACCTAGGTTTGCCACCAAGCAACCTAAAGAACGACTAGGTTCGAACCCGAATTTTTTTCCGAGCTTCATCAGTTTCACGCATACATTCCAAACTTAAGGTATGGTGAAATGTCAAAAAGGTAAACAACAAAGAATCAGTCAGACAACCTAGAGATTAATGTTCGTTTTTGTAATTTGTATAGAATATTGAGCATAAATGAAATATGCAATCCTCATACCGATTATGTTACTGAGTGGTCTGAAAAAAGGATCCCCAGATATCCAGAATCACCGGGAAAACTGTCAATTACTGAAAGTCGTCCTAGAAATACACGACTTTTTTTTATTAATTGCATAGAATCTTGGGCATAGCTATAACATATAATCCTCCGACCGATTCTGTTACTGGGTGGCCAGAAAATGGTTCTATAAATATCCCGAATCACCGCAAGTCTTACCAATTTTTAAATGTGGTACGAGACAAACGCGGTTTTGTTAAACTGCATACAATTTTGAGCAAAGATGAAATCTAGACTAACATTTGAAAAGGGCGTAACTCCAAAATGTAAACAAACCATATTTTGCCACATATAGAGAGAACAGTTCACAAACTACTCGATAAACACGAAAAATTAGAAGAAAATATCACTTCAAATCATCAAAAATGTTTCTTCTTACATGGCGTATTTCCAACTTTCAACTCTATGATGCATCTGGTTGTTATGCCTTGCACCAGAACTACTACGCCCGATTCATTTGAAATGCATCCGATTGATATTTCATGTGTAAACAACGAACAAAAAGAAGACCAAAAAATCTCCGGGCGTAATTCCACTCTCACAAAATTTGCGAACGAAGAACCAAGGCGGAACAACAAACAAAATATCCCGAGGGTGTACTTCCACGGCGTATCACCAGTGTTGGCAGTTCAAAGGGTGGATGATCCGGGGGGTAACAACATGTATGAAATTATCAGGGCGTATGATGTTTTCTTCTCGATTTCACGGAAAAAATAACTTTTTTTGAGTTTTTAGTGATGCACGATGATAGATTACACTATTAACTATATGTCAAGCAAATGAAAATCCCCCAGAAAATGGAAAGTCGTGAAATAGGATTAATTTTTAGGTCATCAAAATTCGGACGCGATTTTCTCGATATGGTCATTTTGGAGTTACGCCCTTTTCAAATGTTAGTCTATAAATATGTAATTTCAATAGTGATTCTGCTACTTACTGTCCATATTCCTCAATCATATGTAATTATGCTGTTGGATTACGTCTCCTTCATGGTCATACATTAATTCGTAATTTGCGTGCGTTCAAATAAATTTTGGAAAATATAAAATGGCAGCGGACACAATCAGCAGTGAACAAGGGAATTCCCAGTACATATTTAAGCTGAAAACTGCTTTTGAGCAATCGCTTGGCAGCTAGCTGTCGTTGCCTTTTTTACTTTTCTATTTCAAGTCACACATCCACATGTAAACAATAGTTCATGGCGTCTGACATTGATTTCCGGTCTCTAGACGTCACCCCGATTCCGGTAATACCCATATCGAAGGGTATTTGATAGAATATCCCAGTTTTCTGCAACCGGAAACCGCCATATTGGATTTAAAGATAGCGTCAGACATTGATATCCGGTCTATATACGTCATCCCGATTCCGAAAATACCCATATTAAAGGGTATTTGCTAGTATTTCCCAGTTTTCCTACAACCAGAAGCCGCCATCTTGGATTTCAATATGGCGTCAGACATTGATTTCCGGTCTTTATACGCCATCCCGATTCCAAAAATACTCATATTGAAGGGAATTTGACAGTATTTCTCAGTTTATCTGCAACCGGAAGCCGCCATATTGGATTTCAAGAAGGTATCGGTTATCGATTTCCAAACTATAGGCGTCACACGGAATCCAAAAATATCCCATATCGAAGGGTATTTGTCAGACTTCAAAATGATTTCCAGTTCCTTCGCTACTAATATTGTCTATCAAAATATTAGACAGTTGAATTAACAACTGTCGCTTGGTACAAATATTTTACTCACCTTTTTGGGAGCACTGCTATTTAATGCTTGCCAATGTTCTGAACCAAGAACGGTATACCCGGTTTTGGTTACATAGGGTTTTTGATCTTATTTCCGTCCTACTTAGCACAACCCGTCCTTTACCTATCTTTTCTGAACGAGTTTAAAAAAATTGAATATTTCTGTCAATGATGACTTCTAAATTTATTCACCTTTCCAGACGTACCGTTGGATTTGATAAAGAGTCACAAATTGTTGAGATATTGTTTAAAATCTAATACTGCTTCTTGATTCTAAATTCGTTCTACGAGTTTCAATTCCGTCCTAACGCATTGAAACGCCATTAGATTTTCTTCGTCCTACAGATAAACGTAGAAAAAGGGGATTCGCTAGGAGCACTTCTTTTGTTTTGAGAATAATGAGCGTAAATAGTCATATAATGGATTTATGTTGTAGCTAATGAACTAACGCATCGGAACAAACCTATTATTGATTGGTGCATGGTGAAATCATTGATATTATTGATCTTTTCTGATCGTAGAACGGAAATGGGCGATTACGACGAAGTAGCGCTCTACCCTATAATTGAACCATGCACACGGTTCAGATCTCGTGAACCAAAAGCAAATTTCTAGCACACCGGTTTTCGGTTTTCAAGCTGCGGTTCTGAACAACAACTCGAAAACCGGCAGTCGGTTTTGGTTTAGAACACACTGGTACACGAAAACTCAACCGAACCAGGGTACACGCTTACATAAACACAGGAGTATTTTTTTGAACACGAACCAGCACACGGTGCGCACCGGTTGGTTCAGTTGACCATCACTGGCAGGAAGTCTGATCGAAGGATTCAAATCTTGGAGGACAGCCACCTTGCACTGTTCATTTTATTATTATTGTTATTTAGGTTTTCTGCTTTTGACGTAGAACTACGTCTGTGATTTCTATTTGAGGGTACACTTTGTGAAAACCGAAAATGGAACATGTAGCGAAATTATGAAAGATTTTGAACGTTAATAACTCAGCTGCCCCTGGACCAATTTCAATAATTTCATCACCAATCAATCAGAAATATTTCTACACATCGATAACATTGTGTTTAACTGTTGATTTTCAACAAGAAGTTTTTGAAAAAGTGGTAAATGTCAAGCATTGTCCAAAAGCGTCGTAATATTTTGTTTTATCATAGTCACTTTAACACTCTTGGGTCATTCGTGACTTGTCCGGGAAGAGATTTGAACTCGTGACTTTGGCGTGAGAGGTAAGGATGTTAACCACTACGCCGGGGTCGCCTCCTCACAATCGTCGTCGTCGAAATAACTAACAAATCCACCAATATCGTACATGCATATGCTGCTTCCCAACACAGTCATCAGATAATCGTTTCTAGACCAAACATGTCAATGTAGCGTTGCTGCTTCCCCAACACTGTCATCAGAGAGTCGTTATTAGACAAAACAAGTCGAAGTGGCATTCGCATCCGATCTTCGGACGTGTGGACTGGATGATAGAAGAGCATAGCTGAAATAGTGCGAAATAGGTTAGTGAAGCCATGGTCATCAAAAGAGAAAATCGATGGAGAGAATTGACTATCAACCTCTCTGCTTCTAAGCCCCTTAAATCAGTCGTCGTCATAGCATGAATGAAAACAAGCATCGCACCGCTTTTGGTTCTTGGGTTACACTTGATGGTTGCAATTTTGCTGTTCGACATTTTCGAAAGACCATCAAAAAATATGAAATACACTATTTTCTAGGGATGCCTAAGAGTCCAACAACTATTCGATTAACGATTAATCGTAAAGATTTTTCCAGCTATTCGATTAAATATTTATAAAATTTTCAATAATGCGAGCGTGAACCGACATCCTTTCTTATTTCTACTCGTTTGATTTTGCGCAGTAGAGAAAATAAATAAAAGTGCTAATTTATCTGAACAGGCATAGAGAAGAACCATAACGTGATATAAGATCATAAATTTGCCGAAAAAGTGTTAGGCGTATTTCTGCTAAAGGTTAAGATTTACTCGGCTTTACCAACTTGTTGAGAGAAGGTGTTTAACGAGAAAAACTTAAAAGGGGAGGAGCTATAGCTGGGTGGACACTGATATTCTATGGTCTTACAATCTTCCGCAGACACCAGTTCAACTCCTGTCCAGCAGCAGACGGACAGAGACTCTTGCGAGTGCCCAATCATTGAACCGAAGAATATGGGATTGTCCGGTCCGTTTTGCTGATCAAGCTGCCTACACGTCATCATCATCTTCCAAAGGCTTTAAGCCTGTACTACCATCGGTCTTTTTCAGGGCCACCAAGATGTTCCAAAGAGTTAAAATTCTGAACATGTCCTAACTAAAATTATCAAATATATCAAAAGGAGAAAAGATTCAGGGCAATCATAGTCATACTAAAGAGTATAAACAGAGAGAACCCCGCTCAAAATCCTATTCTTACACAAGCTCCTGCTGCAGTTTACAAATAACATTTATTATATAAGACCATGTAGTCCTACGTCACCTTTGCATACAACCCCATTGTAGTTTTTTCATATCATACAAATTATTTTAAAATTTCGACATGGATTTTATCCAAAAGTTATTCGAAATTAATTGTTTTTGCTCCATTATATTGTTTATTTATTATTATGACTGCAGTATTGGTTTAAAATACATGCAGGGTGGTATGGTACAGGGTGGTGTCCATCTTCGATGAAGTTATGAACATCACACTGCAGTAGCAACGATTTCAGAACAATATCTGTTAAATACCGTGGAAATCGATGAAGCAACTTCTATTCAATTCCGAAATCATCCTACTGCAATCTGTAAGTACTAGAGTCACATCAAATCGATGACGGCGACGGCCTGTTTTCCGAGAGACGAAACACTATATAGCGACCATGTATTTATATTCCTATGTGCCTACACCAAATCGTGCCAGTTCACTTCCAATTTCATGTATATTTATGTGTAGATGACTTCATCTAATCCGCTCAATAGGATTTGTTCCGATTCTTTCCGTTTTTTGGCCACACAGTATAGGGTTCGTTGAGTGGAGACTGTCGTCAGTCAGTCAGTAGGCTCAGCGTTCCGCTCCCGACACCCAACGCTGCTAGCGCAATATCGGGTGAAACAATTGAAAGCTTCCATTCGCTAATCTTGTTTATGTTGATTGCTACTGTCGAGTCGGTTGTCGTCGTCGTCGGTCGCAAAGTCGCAGCAACAGCAAGTCAAAGAAGTAGCAGCTAAACAACGCCGAGGATCGAACTGGAAGAAGGGAAACAGCACTACTTTTTCCTAGAATTTCGCATCGGAACGGCACGAGAGCGTTGAAAGTAGTGTACACGGCTGTAGAATTTGACTCAAATTTCAGTTCCGTTTACTCACTGTCGCAAACTAATGGACTGTGTAAAAATCTGCTCGATTTTCAATGAATGTTTCTGAAATTCGAGCAGATTTTTACTTAGTCTATGAGTAACCGTCGTTTTAGCGACACTCAATTTTGAGTGAGCTTCTTCGACCGTACACGGACACAGTCAGTAATTTGAAGCAGCAGAAGGATTGGCTGACTTGACTGGCAGGTACGAGTGGGGAAGGATAATAATTTACATATTTTGATTCCGTCTGCCGGGGGAGAAATCCTCTCCCCCATTGGAATGTTGAGCGGGGATTCCAAATTCGATTGCAGAGTCAAACAAATTGAAGTGGTACTAAGACTTCACTTTGTGAATGTCGGAACAAATTGAGGGCAGTGGGATTCGGCGCCGCATTAGACGGTTCTCATTCTGGTTGGATGTATAGGTTTTGGAGATGTAGGAGAAATAAGAACTTATTCAATTTCGTTACGCTAAGAAAGGAATGTACAGCCGATTTTGTAAGGATTATTTAGGAAGGACACTCAAAAATTTCGAGCAAAAGGAATAAATATTTTAAAAATTCTGATTATCGAAACTCTACCAAATTAAAATTCAACCTACAATGTATCTCGAAAATGAGCGTAAAAACACAGGTTTTATTGAATTGAACCATTTATTATTTTAACACGAATATCTGGAATAAGTTTTTATTCGGGTAGTCCCTCTTTTATATTAGAAGTTCATTTGTAAGGTTCCACGATATAAGAAGAGACAATAATAGCTACCAGCCCTATATATAGGAGAAGACAGAAGAACATTATAAGTCACAATAGCAAACAAGTAGAGGAAGAATGAATACCTAAAGATGATATTGTAAAGGTAAGGAGATTCTTTGCTCGACTGTCGAGCTGTTCAGTCCGTATTTTCGCTCGAGTTCTCGATTCGATTTTGTTTCATTTTGTGCTGTCGCGTTGCGCCGTGGAAGTGTCGCCACCTTCTCGCGTTCTGGCAAGTTTAATTGAACTTGCAAACACGAAACAAATGGTGCGTAAACGTGCCAATGAGCCAGCAGCGGGCCCTTCAAAGAAGGTGCTAATCAAGCCCAGCGCGTCGCAGGATGACGCCGGAAAACGAGTACTGCAAGCCAACCAGTATGCAGTACTCCCGGAAGAAAATGGCGATGGTGACGCCGTTCCCATTGCAAGACGAGAGTGGATTCCCCCGCTTTTCACGCCCGTGAAGGATGTTGCCAATCTGGGTGCCGAACTGGCAAAACACAAGCTGCAGCATCGGTACCAAAATCATGTGCTCCAGCCTGGAGGAGTACAAACAAATGTGAAGTTTCCTGAAGAACAACAACGTGGACTTCTTCACGCATGATCTGCCATCGAGCAAGCCACTGAAGGTGGTTTTGCGTGGATTACCGTCGTTCGAGGCGACTGCGGTGAAATCCGAGCTGGAGCGGTTCGGGCTCAAGCCTGAGGCAGTGTACCCGATGAACCGGCGTCCCAACCAAAACACCAGCTTGCGTGATCAGTTTTTCCTGGTGCATTTCACGAAGGGATCCACCAGTCTTGCGGCTCTGAGATCCAATATCCGTTTCCTGTTTCAAGTCATCATCAGTTGGGATCATTACAAACCCCAACATCGTGATGTAACGCAGTGCATGAACTGCCTCTCATATGGCCATGGCACCAAAAACTGCCACATGAAGACAAACTGCGGCAAGTGTGCTGGAACTCACTCAACTGCGTCCTGTGAGCAAGTCGATGACATCGAGCCAACGTGTGTCAACTGCGGTGGAAACCACCAAGCCTCCAATCGCGGATGTCCCAAGCGAGTGGAGTTCATTAATATCCGTCGGAAGGCCGCAATCAACAACCAGCTTGGTCGCCTTCGTAATCATCGTTCGCCTCCTGTACTCACGGAAGTCCAGTACCCAGCTCTTCAGCCCCGTCGACATGTTCTGAAGCTAGCACCGCTTCCGCTCAACAACCAACAAGCCAATCCTGCGAGTATCCAAACGGTTCCTAATAGTCGGACAGTTCAGCATCGTCTCGCTGCTGCTGCGGCCCAGCCAATTCCAGGTTCATCCACCGCCCCTGGTTTATCATACGCTGGTGCTGTCTCAGGTGAATCTGTCGACGATTCTCCGTTCACCTCGGAGGAACTTGTGACGCTCGTGGCCGAGGTCATCATCATCATGCGCACCTGCAAGACTCGATCTGAACAGCTTCATGCTGCCTTGTCACTCGTCACCAAGTATGGACCGTGAAGCTATAAAAATTGCAAATTGGAACGCTTGCTCCTCATTTCCTCAACGCCAAGGAGGTCGACATTGCTGTCATCACCGAGACGCATCTGAAGCCCGAACTGAACGTATTCCTTCCCGACTTCCGGCTCGTCAGACTTGATCGCACCTGCTCTGGAGGTGGAGGAGTGGCCATCGCTGCAAGACGGAACATCAGTTGCCGGCTGCTACCAAACTTCCAGCTGAAAACAATTGAAGCCATCGGAGTGGAGGTGAGCACATCACTTGGCCCAACCACCATCATCGCGGCCTACTGCCCCAAGCAAACCAACATCAGGGACGGGTTGTCAGTGGCCCTCCGCAAAGACATCATCAAACTCACCCGGAGGAGCGGGAACTTTATCATCGCTGGCGATCTGAACGCAAAACATCAAGCTTGGGGCAACGGTCGGAGCAATAGAAACGGCATCATCCTCAATGAAGACCTGCAAGAGGGCAGCTATACCATCTTGGCCCCGAACTCTCCCACCCGGTTGAGTCGGTCTGGGGTCCATGCGACCATCGACATCTTCGTAAGCAACATCGGACACAACGTCTCGCAACCTGTGGCATTCCAGGAGCTGAGCTCGGACCACTACCCGGTGGTGGCCGAAGTTGGATCCTCGGTAAACCGATTCGAAGCTTCCCAGCGCAACTACCATCGAGTCAACTGGGCGCAATATCAACACTGCGTCGACACAACCATCGACTACGATGTCCAACCGGAGACGTCGGAAGATGTTGACCGGTGTCTACAAACCATCGAGGAGGCGATTTCCCGGGCCAGGGAACAACACGTGCCAGTATCCAGACAGGTGAGTAACACTCTGAACCTTGACAGCCCTACCAAAGATCTCATTAGACTCCGTAACACCATTCGTAGGCAGTACCAGCGTACTGGCCTGCCTAACTTGAAGACCAATTGTAATCGATTAACAAAGATCATTCAGGCCAGGATGGTGGATCTCAGAAATAACGATTTTGCTAGTAAGATCCGCTCTCTCCCAGATTGTGCTAAGCCCTTCTGGAAACTTACAAAAATTCTTAAAAACAAGCCTAGGCCCATTCCCCCACTGACCCCACTGGATCGTCCCGGCGACCCAGTGGTTCATCTGATAACTCCTGAAGAGAAGGCTGCCGCGGTAGGTCAACACTTCGTCAGCTCCCATAATCTCGGACAAAACATCGTCAGCCCTCATGAATCTGAGGTTGCTGAAAATGCAACCAATCTTCTTCAGATTCCTAACATTTTTCCAGAGAAATCCGAGATTACGGCTGACGAACTGTTGGCCTATATCAAATCATCTAAAAACATGAAGGCCCCAGGTTTCGACAACATCCTGAATCTGGAACTCAAACACTTGAGTTCCAGATTCTACAACCATCTGGCACTGATTTTTAATCAGTGCCTCAGACTTGGCTACTTCCCCTCGTATTGGAAGTCAGCTAAAGTCATACCCAACCGGAAACCTGGTAAAACATCCCTATCATCACTTTTGATGTTTGGAGTTCTTTCTTTTCCTTTTTGAATGTTATATTAACACAGTATTTCTTAGCTTGACACCACTTTACGACATGTACTTCAGTAAGTACACTTAACTCACTGATTACTAAAAACTGAACTTCCCTTTAGCAAAAATGAATTGAACTATTTATATTCTTAAACTCTACACATAATTATTAACTCTACAAGATATCTAGATCAGTGTGGTATATAAGGTCAACCAATCAGTGCGAAGCACATAGGTTGAGCCATCTGCTAAATCTGCATAATGTCTAGGGCAAAGTCCCATCATAACAAGGTCAGTGGAAAGGGAAAAGAATTGCTGTGTGGGCATGTCCCACTTATAGTTTAATACTCTGTGAAAAGGATTGGGTCAAGCAGTTGCGAAGTGACATTGCGCAATGCTTGTAATCTGATATCTGTGTTTTGATGATGTTGCGTTAAGCGCCTGGGTAAAAGTGTCGAATTGCAATGTTGTGCCACTTGAAGAGTGCAACGCACTTGAAGTGTAAATAATTATTTGGGGTTAACCGACCTCTTCTGATAATTTGTAATTCCTATTACACTGGGCAGGATCCGTCCTTTCCTTTAAGTTATCGACCAATCAGCCTTCTCTCAGGATTATCAAAACTGTTCGAAAGAGCACTGTAACACCGGCTCCTAACATCTGCCGATGAAAACAACTTGTTACTCGAGGAACAGTTTGGTTTTCGGAAAGGTCGTTCGACCGTCCACCAGCTGACTCGAGTAACAAACATTCTCAGACGGAACAAGTCTGTTTCGAAAACATCTGCCATGGCGTTGTTGGACGTTGAAAAAGCATTCGACAATGTCTGGCATGATGGCCTGGTGTTCAAATTGCAGCAGTACGGTCTTCCAATCTTCCTAGTGAAGATCATAAACAACTATCTATTAGACAGGACGTTTCGAGTCTCTCTGAATGGCATCTCATCGGATGCTTTCAACATCGGTGTCGGGGTTCCACAAGGAAGCATTCTTGGCCCCATCCTATTCAACCTGTTCACCTCCGATATGCCGGCTCTCCCTGATGGTGGATCGTTGTCTCTGTTCGCAGATGACACATCCATCGTCTACAAGGGTAGGGTCATCGGAGCTCTGACTGCCAAACTTCAGAGAGGCCTGGACGTTCTGTCTGAATATTTCAACAGCTGGAACCGTATCAACGCGGCAAAGACCCAGGTCATTATCTTTCCACACTCTAAATCTCCTAGACTTGTTCCGTCGGAGAATAACAAGATCTGCCTGAACGGCACAGTGGTGGAATGGTCCAAATAGGTCGTGTACCTCGGGCTAACACTAGACAGCAAGCTTCTTTTCAGGGAGCACGTTGACAAAACAAAAACCAAGTGCAACATCTTGATAAGATCGTTGTATCCCCTTATCAACAGGAAGTCAACCCTGTCCCTGAAAAATAAGCTTGCTTGTAACGAGGTTACAAAACTATCCCACCTATCCTTTATATAATCTGGCATCACTTATTTTAAAAAAACCGTTCTTGGTCACTGAGTTCAGTTGCGGTTGGTAACTTAGGGCAGATCTGTCAAACAGATTAAAAATGGGAGTTTGCTTAGCCCACCGGAAAAATACGTCCGAGTCCGAGCCGAACCAACGAATGCCCGGGTATTGTAGCTCCCTAGAGGGTAGAGCCATGATTGTTCCAGAGGTGTTCTTGAAAAGCTTTCCAACCACGAGACAGTGAACAAGGTGAACATAGGACATAGTAGATCAATAGTAAGGTGGCAAGTAGGGAAGGTATAAGTTAACGAATAAAATTAACGGTCAGACAGTGAGACATACCAGGCAGTTAAAGTGACGTAAAAAGCATACACGGAGGTTTGTAACATTTAATGTGAAGTTAGACAAGGACAGTAACAGTGATATTAATTACAGAGCGATATATATACATATAACTTCAGGAATACTAGCACCTTCGTTGTTTAGTGTACCACCATACTCCAGGTAATAACAGTCAGTAAAAAAAACACATAATATGTAACACTAACACCACAGACAAACAGACATAACACATTGAATATTTATCACTGTAAAACATCGTCGCTAAAACATTACCGCCATCTGTTGAATACACTGTGGTGGGTAGTACGCTAAACAGATGGCGGTAGTGTGTAAACGTCAAACGTAAGGGAATTGACTATGCGCGCCAGAGGTGGCGGTACTACCAACTACGATCCTTTTAAATTTACCGTTAAATGCTTGTTCGATGAACAACTTGCGAGTGTTATGTCTGTTTGTCTGTGCTAACACGCTAAAATTCGCTTGAAGGAAAATCCTTCAAACGAAGGTCCTACCCTTAGGCCGTAAAAACCTACCGTCTACCCTCGGTGGAAAGTTGTGTGTTGCACGTGTCGACTTCCGACGTGCAACCCCGCTCGACAGCGCTCTGTCGGCCTAGCTGGTCGAATCCCGTCGTGCACGAGCTTAAAACCCTGCCACCTCGTTGTCACCGCGCCAAGTCGGCATATTTAGAAAAAAAAAGCTCCCCGCTGCGAGCCATCCATCGACTAACATCAGTCTCGCCATCTTGTGCTATCCCACAAATAAAAGCAAGTTGAAAAGGTATTTGCTACACCTACCTGTCACCATCATCGCAGACACCAACCAACATGCAACAACGCGCGCAACGAACATCACCCAGCAACATTGAACAGTGCCATATCCAGTAAGTGAAGCCCACTAACCCTAGCTAGGAAGCAATAAATAAACGAATTCGTTAATTTAAACTGCATGTCCTTAGTAAACCGCGGAATCTGTGTAGTGCGAGGCTGGATTTGAGACACATTTGGAACAAATAGTTTTTTTTTCCGTTAGTAAATCCCTGTAGGTAATGTGGGGAAAACCATCATAGGAAACCCCGCTTGCCGATGATTTTTGTCTTCTCCCTGTAGGTAATTTATTCGTTTGTTGGGTTCAGTGCAATTCTTGCCGCCATTTGTAGGATTTTTGATAAACCTGCCCTGAGGTCTCTAGCCGGAACGGGATTCGGTTTCTGAGAACTTGCCCCTTCACGGTAACCTAGTGTTACCTGGCGCTTAAGTGAAGGCCGTGATTTTCCTCTTTCGCTAAAACACTCCCGACCCGTTACATTTTGGCGCCCAACTAACGGTATTTTTGATCGAATGGAGTTGAAGTTATTGAAAATTTTAAATTTTGTACAGTAGTTTCTTGACATAATTTCTAGGTGTAAGTTTGCTGTAGATTTAAGTCTGAATTATGAAAATTGAATTGAATTAGTTAAGTTGAATTGAATTGATTTTGTTGTGAATTTTGATTGAGTTGGTTAGCCTTAGTGCCTAAATTTCGTTCTTAAATTTAAAAGCTATTCTATATACATTTATTACAAGAATTGTAGCAAGTCGAAGCTTCTTAAAGAATTTTGAACTTAGCAATCTAAAATTTGTTCACATTACGTACGTATCGTAGAACGTTGAGCAGCAGTAGTTACCTAAAACGAAATAGAATATTAAAATTAAAATGAGCAATCAATCATCAAACATATTCATGTACTTCGTAAACCCTAGTGACTTACTGAATGACGAAGTCGAATATGAACTAAAATTACGATGTTTACCAGTCGACGGATCTTTACAAGGAAAAAGGCAGAGATTGAAAAAAGCGATGTTAGATGAAATTAAAAGACCAAAAGTATTAGTATCAAAAAAATCTATCCACCAAGAGTACCCAGTCGTATCACAAAAAGTGCAAGATTTAAGACATATTTTAGAAACCTGTTGTCCAGAACCAAAACACATTTCAAGGTTACGTCATTGTAGAGCCAGAATTATTAGGACCAACGTAATAACAAGAGAACAACAGCGGGTAAGAAGCGAACTGATTGCGGAAATAGAGGTTTTATTAGATCGATATGGAAATCCAGACGACAGAAGAAGCAGCCTCCCTCCAACCAGCTTGAGACTTAGTTGCTCACAGGGTGGGGTACAAGGATTGGAGGAAAGAGTAGATCGTGACCCGAACCTGAATTTCCCAGAACCATTTCCAAGCTTTTCTGAACAAGAATGGTTGGAAACCGCTACGGGACCAATACCTCGTCACTCGGAAAACGCTGATGAATGGCCGAGAATTCAAAATTCTCGAAGGGAGGACTACCCATTACTTCAGCGTCGTAATTCGCAGACGAATTGGAACGAGCAGGCGCAAGTGGTAGATCAGTGGAAAACAGAAATAAATCGCTACATCCAAGAAACACTATCGTCCCAGATGACCATGATGATGGAACAACTAAGACAGTTTTCAGTTCAACATCTGCAACAAACTCAACCACCGGGTCCCGCATCCAGTCCTAAACAACCACCTGTACCAGCGACGCCACCAACACCAGGGCGTACACCGAGACCCTTACCTTCACCGAGACCAGCACCACTACCCTCACCACCAATACCGCCACCGTCACTACCACCACCACCACCGCTTACTCCACCACCCCCACATCCAGGTCCCAACCTAAAACAACAGCGTGGCCCATACGCCAATTCTGTAGCATCGCACGTGTCATCGATTGACAACATGTTCATGCCACGTCCTTCGAGGCAAAGTACGGAATATCGTTATAGACACACCGTGCCCATAAGTAAATGGAGAATCAACTTCGGAGGAGATACAAGAGGACCAACGGTGACCAAATTCATAAACCGTGTTGAAATTTTGGCTAGAAACAACAACGTGACAGACGAAGAACTATTAAGCCAAGCAAACTTCTTGTTTAGGGAAAATTCAGAAGCAGAAGAATGGTACTATACATTCTGCCATAAGTTCACTAACTGGACCAATTTTAAGTACCAGCTCCGTTTAAGATTTGAACAACCAAACAAGGATGGAGTAATAGAGAGGCAAATTTTGGATCGTAGGCAGTTTCCAAATGAAACCTTCAATGCATTTGTGGGAACTATAGAGAAATTAGCCCAACAACTGACAAAACCGATGACTGAAAGCAGAAAACTGGAAATTCTCATGGCGAATATGAGAACTGCGTATAAACCGTTCCTAACGTTCTATAGAATTCAAAGGATTGACGATTTAATAATGGTGTGCCATGGACTGGACAAGTCAATGTACCAGAATTACACGAGAGGAAACCGAAATCGTCATCACCAAGTTAACTACTTAGAAGACACTGAGGGGGATGAAGTGGATGAATCTGAAGAGCAAGAGGTAGAACTGAATGCCATCAATCGAAACGTACCTAGGAAACCCCAGGAGAAACCAAAGGAGACCTCATCCCAACGGAATACAGGAGCTATACCTAAAGAAAACAGGGACGATGAGAGCAATATTCTTTGCTGGAATTGCCGCCAATTTGGCCACTTTTGGAGGAACTGTGAGAGACCGAAGAAAGTATTCTGCCACTTTTGTGGATACATGAATACGATTACTTCTAACTGCCCAAATAATCACATGTTCGCCAACCAGCAGCAAAAAAACGATTCAGCAGAGAGATCGTAGGAAGCAATCTTTCTGGAAATCCAGCAAAGCCTTCCAATCAAGGAGAATCAGAACCTCCGATCCAAACAGAAACGCCTACTTTGCATCACATTAACATTCGACCTAATAGATGTCCGCAAATTAAAGTTAACGTTCTAGGAACAACTATAACTGCCTTGTTAGATTCAGGAGCGAGCGCTACAATAATAAATTCGAGAGAGATTGTCCAAAAACATAAATTTAGGGTACACCCGATAAAAATCAGCATAAAAACAGCAGATGAAACTGCATACGCCTGTGAGGGTATCGTAATGATTCCTTACACGTTTCAGGGGAATACAAACGTAGTACCTACGTTATTAGTTCCTCAAATTTCTAGGACTCTAATACTCGGGATTGATTTTTGGAAGGCATTTAATATAACTCCAGCAATAGTTAGTACAGAATCAGTAAGAAGATTGGAATTTGATGAATCAGCTCAGAGTGATCAATTAAACGTAATAGAAACCTATTTTGAAGAGCAGGAAGACATTGTATTCACCATAGAATCAGTAGAACCCCGAATAATTCAGGAACTGAATCCAGACGAAGACACTAGCCTTGAACTTCCGTCTATCGAACCACCCGTGAATGAAGATCTCAGTAACATCACTACCGAGCACGAACTATCTGGAAAAGAGAGGACAACATTAGAAAAAATATTAGAGGTGCTCAAAAATACAGATGGAAAATTAGGACGAACGAATTTAATGGTGCATAAAATCGAAATAGTACCAGGAGCTCAACCAAAAAAACCACCACAATATCGATGCTCCCCACACATACAAAAGGAGATCGATAAGGAGATTCACAGAATGATAGAATTGGACGTCATCGAGGAATCTGAGTCAGAATGGTGCAACCCTTTACTACCTGTGAAAAAGCATCTGGCGAGTGGCGTATTTGTCTTGACTGTAGACGAGTCAACGAAGTAACGAAAAACGAGGCATACCCATTTCCGGACATGATGGGAATTCTAGGTCGAATTGAAAAATCTAATTATTTCTCAGTCATAGATCTATCGAAAGCCTACTGGCAAATACCACTCCACCAAGACAGCAGAGATTATACTTCGTTTAGGGCCGGTAAAAACCTGTACAGGTTTAAAGTTATGCCTTTTGGACTGAAAGGTGCACCGATTACACAAACAAAGCTGATGAATAGAGTTTTAGGGTTTGATCTCGAACCGTATGTTTACGTCTATTTAGACGACATAATCATAACGTCTAAAACTCTTGAAGAGCACTTTAGGCTGCTCAAAATAGTTGCAGAGAGACTTAGAAAAGCGGGGTTAACTATAAGCCTAGAAAAATCAAAGTTCTGTCAGAAACAAATAAGTTCCCTCGGCTATACTTTGTCAAACCAAGGACTCGCGATCGACAGCACTAAAATTCAACCCATTCTAGACTATGCGACTCCCAAGACCCTAAGGACATCAGAAGGTTTATTGGAATGGTCAGTTTCTACAAACAATTTGTGGAAAAGTTCAGCGATTTGACTGCACCTATTACTGACCTTTTAAAAAAAGGAAAAGGAAAACTAATATGGACACAACAGGCAGAAGAAGCATTTTTAAGAATTAAATCTACACTTACCTCGTCGAAAGTACTAGCGAATCCGGATTTCACGCTTCCGTTCATTATTGAGTCCGACGCGTCGGACGTAGCTGTTGGAGCTGTTTTGGTGCAAATCCAGGAAGGGATTCGTCGCCCGATTGCCTTTTTCTCCAGGAAATTATCGACCTCACAGAAGAAATATGCGCCCACGGAAAAAGAGTGCCTGGGTGTCCTCATGGCCATAGAGAAATTTCGACACTTCGTGGAGGGCTCCAAGTTTACGGTCATCACGGACGCGCAAAGTCTCATCTGGCTCAGTAGAATCAGTGCCGAGGGTGGGTCAGCGAAGCTCATACGATGGGCCCTAAAATTACAGCAGTACGACTTTAATTTGCAGTACCGGAAGGGTTCACTGAATATAACTGCGGATGCATTATCCAGATCGATTGACAACATCACAATCAAAGACATTGACTATGACGATCTAAAAGATAGCATCTTGAAAAACAGTATCAAATTCAAGGAATTTAAGGTTGTTAACGGAAAAATCTACAAATACGTCTCTTCAAAACTAGGTGATTCCAATTATGAATGGAAGTACATACCTCAGGTTCAGGAACGAATCCATTTGCTTCAGGAAGCTCATGATACAGCACATTTTGGTCAGTTTAAGACACTGAGAAAGCTACAGGAGCGATATTACTGGCCTCAAATGCAGGATGACGTCCGGAAGTACTGCCTCGGGTGTGACGTCTGCAAGCGCATCAAATACCCAAATTCGAATCGGCAACCACTGATGGGACGGCAAAAGTTGGCATCATTGCCTTGGCAGGTTGTTTCCGTGGATTTTGTTGGTCCTTTTCCTCGATCCAAAAACGGAAACACCATGTTGCTAGTTGTTACGGACTGGTTTTCGAAGTTTGTGATTATTCAACCTCTGAGGGAAGCCAAAACTACTCCGATGGTTGCTTTCCTAGAAAATATGATATTTTTATTATTTGGTGTACCAGAGGTAATAATATCGGATAATGGGGTTCAGTTCAAGTCAAAGGAGTTCGAACGACTCCTAAAAAAGTACCATGTAAACCATTGGAGGAACGCGAATTATCATCCAGCGAATAACCCAACTGAAAGGGTAAATAGGGTGATAGTAGCAACAATTCGAGCCCACTTGAACGGAGATCACCGAGAGTGGGATAAGGAAATTCAAAAAGTTGCGATGTCCATCCGAACAGCTGTTCACGAATCGACGAATTTCACCCCATATTTTGTGAACTATGGTAGAAATTACATAAGCTCTGGCGAAGAATACCGCAAAATACGCGAAGCAGGAAACGATGACGAATACGAGCCAGCCGCAATCAATGAAAATCTAAAACAGGTGTTCGAAACGGTAAAAGAAAATCTAAAAAAAGCATACACCAGGTACGCAAAACATTATAATCTACGGTCTAACAAAGATGCACCACTATACGATGTTGGGGAAATTGTAATGAAGAAAAATTTCTTCCTTTCAAATAAACTTAAGAAATTCTCGGCTAAGCTGGCAGACACTTATGCCCCTGCTAGAGTGATAGGAAGAATAGGAAATTCATGTTATGATTTAGAGGATCTAAATGGAAATAAGTTGGGAGTGTTTCATTCATCTGATCTTCAGAAGAAGTGAAAACACGTAAATAATGTTTTCTCAAGCTATGTCGGTTGTCTTAGTACACCGTAACTACGGATTCGTTCCACGAAAATACAAACTATTGGATTCGGTAATAGCACTGGGTGAAATTGTCTCTAATAACGATCTAACTACGAGCAATTGGCACTTTGAGTGAATATTTATCCTCCAAAACACCCAGATTGATAACCTAATTTGTGGCCAGTTTTGTTGATGGTTTTACAGCTATGTAATATATTCGGTGAAGATATTTTCCGCCTTTTGCATCTCAGCCCGCGTAACTACCCTGGCCCGGAGCTTGCGTAGTCAAGCTAAGAAGGGAATGTAAGACAGAAATCAGTGGAAGTCTGCGGAGGAACAGACATCAGGTTGAGATGTTGAAAACATCTTCACAAGAAATATGTAACAACGTTGATAAACATGAAAACACCCCGCACTGGTCAATGGTTCACTAGAATATTCCGCATGTTAACCCAACAGCCTTGATCTGAGTTTTATGTGAGTTGCTCCATTAGCATACTTGTACATACTGTAAATAGTAGGTTAAATCTCATCCTCTGCCATACTTTGTCAGGAATTTCATTGTAAAATTTGAGTCAAAGGAACAGTCTGGCATATATTGTAGATAGTAGGTTAAGGAATTTAGTTTTCACATGGTTTTCTTGGAATTTCGTTGCACTCAGAACACCATATCTGAAGAGGAAAACTCATTGAGGCAGTACATTTTCCTACCTTTTTGTAAGATTTTTCCACTAATTTTCACGGAAAAACTCGCGTTTGACTTCCAATTTCCCGACGTGAATGCATATAGTGTAAGAGTCAGACAACGGAAATAGGTGAAGATTGTTATGACAGTGAGAAATGTCACCGCAGAACTTTTTAGATTTAAAGTAGAGTCCGTTTACTGGGTCCACCTATTTGACAGTTAATCGATAAGAGTCGACCAATAGATGTCGACCGATGGTCGGTACAACTGAATACACACAAGAAAATAATTAATTGAATTTTGTGAGTGTTTTTCGGTTTTCACCGGAAATGAAAATATTTGTTTGACGATTTGGTTGAGTATTTACTTGACAAGTATGTACACAATTTTCTTGATAATGGTCAAGGGAGGTTTGAAGATGGGAGTCGTAGCTAAGTAGTTACTCGGCGTTGATTTATGGCACAATTCATTAGTATGCATTTTTCGCCGTACTGAAAGGCGGTAGCTGTTGAGTTATGGCACAATTAATTAGTATGCGTTTTTCGCCTTACTGAAAGGTGGTAGCTGATAATTTGAAAAGCACATTAATGTGTTCGAATAAACAGAAATGAAAGAATATCGGTTTAAGAAAATTAGGGTAGACCAATCAATTCGTATTCACAACTTTTGGAAATTATTTAGGCATGAAAACCAATAGTACAATATTAATCAAAACTGATTAACACTTAAGAATACCGTTAAATTTAGACCTTGGAAGTTATATACACAAGAATTTCAGCTGTGCAAATTTACATGGAAAAAATAAATTCAGCTCCCTTCATTTATTTTTACCAATAGTGGGGGGTAGTGTAACGAGGTTACAAAACTATCCCACCTATCCTTTATATAATCTGGCATCACTTATTTTAAAAAAACCGTTCTTGGTCACTGAGTTCAGTTGCGGTTGGTAACTTAGGGCAGATCTGTCAAACAGATTAAAAATGGGAGTTTGCTTAGCCCACCGGAAAAATACGTCCGAGTCCGAGCCGAACCAACGAATGCCCGGGTATTGTAGCTCCCTAGAGGGTAGAGCCATGATTGTTCCAGAGGTGTTCTTGAAAAGCTTTCCAACCACGAGACAGTGAACAAGGTGAACATAGGACATAGTAGATCAATAGTAAGGTGGCAAGTAGGGAAGGTATAAGTTAACGAATAAAATTAACGGTCAGACAGTGAGACATACCAGGCAGTTAAAGTGACGTAAAAAGCATACACGGAGGTTTGTAACATTTAATGTGAAGTTAGACAAGGACAGTAACAGTGATATTAATTACAGAGCGATATATATACATATAACTTCAGGAATACTAGCACCTTCGTTGTTTAGTGTACCACCATACTCCAGGTAATAACAGTCAGTAAAAAAAACACATAATATGTAACACTAACACCACAGACAAACAGACATAACACATTGAATATTTATCACTGTAAAACATCGTCGCTAAAACATTACCGCCATCTGTTGAATACACTGTGGTGGGTAGTACGCTAAACAGATGGCGGTAGTGTGTAAACGTCAAACGTAAGGGAATTGACTATGCGCGCCAGAGGTGGCGGTACTACCAACTACGATCCTTTTAAATTTACCGTTAAATGCTTGTTCGATGAACAACTTGCGAGTGTTATGTCTGTTTGTCTGTGCTAACACGCTAAAATTCGCTTGAAGGAAAATCCTTCAAACGAAGGTCCTACCCTTAGGCCGTAAAAACCTACCGTCTACCCTCGGTGGAAAGTTGTGTGTTGCACGTGTCGACTTCCGACGTGCAACCCCGCTCGACAGCGCTCTGTCGGCCTAGCTGGTCGAATCCCGTCGTGCACGAGCTTAAAACCCTGCCACCTCGTTGTCACCGCGCCAAGTCGGCATATTTAGAAAAAAAAAGCTCCCCGCTGCGAGCCATCCATCGACTAACATCAGTCTCGCCATCTTGTGCTATCCCACAAATAAAAGCAAGTTGAAAAGGTATTTGCTACACCTACCTGTCACCATCATCGCAGACACCAACCAACATGCAACAACGCGCGCAACGAACATCACCCAGCAACATTGAACAGTGCCATATCCAGTAAGTGAAGCCCACTAACCCTAGCTAGGAAGCAATAAATAAACGAATTCGTTAATTTAAACTGCATGTCCTTAGTAAACCGCGGAATCTGTGTAGTGCGAGGCTGGATTTGAGACACATTTGGAACAAATAGTTTTTTTTTCCGTTAGTAAATCCCTGTAGGTAATGTGGGGAAAACCATCATAGGAAACCCCGCTTGCCGATGATTTTTGTCTTCTCCCTGTAGGTAATTTATTCGTTTGTTGGGTTCAGTGCAATTCTTGCCGCCATTTGTAGGATTTTTGATAAACCTGCCCTGAGGTCTCTAGCCGGAACGGGATTCGGTTTCTGAGAACTTGCCCCTTCACGGTAACCTAGTGTTACCTGGCGCTTAAGTGAAGGCCGTGATTTTCCTCTTTCGCTAAAACACTCCCACCCGTTACATGCTGTCTACAAACAAATCATCCTTCCTGTAATCCAGTACGGTATGCCAATCTGGGAGAGTTGCGCAAAATGCCATCACCTTAAACTCCAAAGGATCCAGAACAAGATCCTTAGGATGGTCCTAAA
Source organism: Ochlerotatus camptorhynchus (assembly GCF_037179485.1). Taxonomy (NCBI): domain Eukaryota; kingdom Metazoa; phylum Arthropoda; class Insecta; order Diptera; family Culicidae; genus Ochlerotatus; species Ochlerotatus camptorhynchus. The sequence continues at coordinate 461,502 of NW_027040816.1, forward strand.
CAGTCCCCCGCGGACTAGAAATTCTGTGATCCACTTCCTGGCTGGAATTCAAACATTAGAAGAACGGAGAGTATTCATCCTGGAAAGGTTCAGAGACACCTGTCTGAGATCAAATCATCAGATCATACGTGATCTAGCACGCTAGGTTAAGTTATACTCGTAGTTAGGTAGGTTATCATTTTTTTTTCAATTCAAATAAAACACATCCCCAAAGGGATATTCTATAAACTAGTTGAAAAACGCAAATATTAAATTAGAATATCAAATTAAACAAAGACGAAGAGCCAAGTAGGCTAATCAATTAAAATGATAAATCAATGTACTACCATAATCAACAGAAATAAACATAATTTTACTACTACTTGTAAAGGTAACTTCATTCACTTACAAGTAAGGGTATAGTATTGTACTTTGCTAAGGTTGAGTGAATAAATGCAAGTTTTAAAGTTAATTTAAATCTAATGATTTGAATTAAATACACCGAAAGAAATTCTTATTTAGGAGGTTAGAATTCGGATGGAGTTTTCCATTGAATTCTTCGCTTAAATACTACAAATAAAATTTCTCGTTGAAGTCTTTCAAGAGAAATTGATCGAAAATTCCACCTTGCTACTGACTGCTCGCTTCAACAGGTTTTGCCAATAAAACCCAAAATTTATCTATTCAGTGTTTCAGAAATTTGTCCATTTAGAGGTGTACGCTCAATTTACAACTTTGCAACCCCTTGTCTCCTACTGCTCTTTCAATGCGCATTAGACTGATGCAAAATTTGAAATGTTCGCTCCACGGTGTGTTCAAACGGTTTCAAATCGTGTCCTGATTAGCCTCCGAAAGTTTAAACTTATTTGATAAGAAACTGACTTGGCACAAACCATTTGAAGTTTATATGGAAATTACTATGGGAAAACAAAAAAATTTTTTTTTTTTTGTTAATTACTTTATTTGTACAGGCTCAATCGAATAAACTTTACAGAGCCAAGTTATCATTTTGTTTATACATTATAAATGTCTTAAATCTAAAATTAAAGGATTGGAACCGATTGCTCGCGGTCTTCTCGAGGTTAGTGGATGACAATTGTTTGGATCGGGAGAGGGAAAAGGAGATTTGGAATATGATTTATGATTCAAAAATTTCACTATTTCTAAAACATACTTAATCCTATCGACGTTATATCAACTCTGTAATTATACAATTATTACAGAAACAAATCTACAAAAAAAAAACACACACACACATACAAAACACAAACTAAACACAAGGTTAATCAAACTTACAATCTATGGTTAAAATTCTTCAAGAAAACATATATGAGTTGCCAAAACCTTTTGTTTATTGTCTTTTAGCCTTTTTACGTATTGTACTTTTAACAACTTCTATTGCTATTCTTATGGGAATTTTCATCAGCTACAACTTTGCAGAAAATCGTCTTTCAGCAACGAATGCCGTGAGGTAAGAAACATGGATTTGCCACTGGATACTAATTTTGATGATGGTGTTGAATTTTGGGGAGTAGTTCTGGCCACCAAACGGGTGAATGACTAAATCGATTTTCCTTATCTCAGACGAATTGTGCTAACCGTACTTGCGTTGCCGCACTCCTCAGCGGCAGCTGAAAGGATTTTTTCGTCGTAGGAGAAGACGGGGTAAGATGAGTAAGAAATTTTACATTCTGCTATGCTACATATGAATTAGCCTTTTACCTACGAACAAAAATTATGAAATTACGCGTGTGATTGGTTGATTGCGTACAAAAAGTTCGATCGATAAATTACTATAAGGTTATACCAAACAAATCTTACATCAAATCTGAATTAGATGGTGTAAAAAGAATTGAAATTCATCAATAATTACCGAAGTTATAAGCGTTTAAAACCTTTCGTCACATAATTTTTGGATTTGCACCCCAGTATAGATTAAAGCCCTACAGTAAAAGTATGGACGTCTGTCAAAAGTTGTTCCAATCCCGTTAAAATGCACCGCTTTGCTCGATTGGAACAGCTTTTTCAGTTTTGTGGTGACAGTCGTCCATACTTTAACTAGAGGGCTTTAGTATAGTTCACAATGTAAACAATCTACAACGGCCTTTTTCTCAGCTTGCTGTTTTAACGAACTATGCTGAAAAGGGAAGATTAGACGTATGTTAGAGCAGCTCCACCTCGGGGGCGCTGAACGGGGTTTAATACCCATTTTTGGAACCTATGGGTTGTAACGACTCCCACCGCGGGGTGCTAAATGGGTGTTAAATAGAAACTAACCCGTAAACGCACTCCCGGGTAGTAGCGGGTCTTCAAATTTGAAGACCGAATTGCAAAGCGAAATGGGTTGCTATTTTGCTTGACGACAAAGCATGAAAAGCGTTGCTTCTTCCTTTCCTTTATTTAACGTCAGTCTCTGTTCCGCAATCTAGTGCCAATCACCGACGGACATCGATTGCCATCCATTGACGGCAACCGAATGTGCAGGAAGGCAGCTTCCACACCTGCGTAGGATATCGCACCCATTCATCAACACACTTGGGCCGGGACCAACGGCTTTACTTCCCTTCCGAAGGAAGACGTGACCAGAGATTTTTATGCCTCAGAAAAATCCCACCGACCTCGGCTGGGATTGAACCCAGACCCATCGGGGTGTTAGAAAGCAGTCACGCTTACCACTACACCACCGCACAGTGGCCGGAGGCCGGACGAAACCCAAAATTTTTTTTTTGTTATTTTGAGTATTTTATAATTTTCCAAGCTTTCTTACACTTTGAATAACGTTGTCGCAAAGTTTCATGACTATTGGATGTTATTTTGAATTTTGACAGCACTTTGAAGGCTGCGGTGTCAACAAATTTTAATGATTTTTGGTTCAAAAACTACATTTTTAAGGCTCACTTCAAATGGCTGTTACTCTTCCAATTTTAAACCGATTTGAGCACAACAAGTTTCATTTTGAAGTTTGATGGATAAACTTATTGTTCCATTCAAACCCATCCGTTTAGATTACTCTAAACTATGGAAAATGTTGATAATGTATGGTTAGTGGTATGATGAAACCTTATTTTTTTTGCAAATTCGTACTGTACAATCTTCTGAAACAGTCCGAAAAGGTCACATGATATACATTCTATAGGAAATTTCCTCAACTTTTTGAATTTATGCATCCCGACTTGCCCCTAGTTGCCCCAAGGGGTTAAAAACATATTTTAACCCTGTAACACCCAAGCCTGCTTTTTGGCAAGGTACGCTTAAACTGCTGGGACCAAACATATTGAATTTTCTACCAAATGGTGTGCACATGGTTAGAAAGATACATTGTTTATCTATCATTTCCATGAACATTTCAAGATAATCCGATGCAAAACCTTTCTGCTAAGTTATGATGAAAACAAATATTCGATGATTTTCTGAAAAATTATTATTTTTCAGATTTTGTCTGTAAAAAGTAAATTTTAATTTACCAGAATTCGCTCATTAATTCTAGACGCAACTGGCAAAATTTGGTGAAAACCTGTGCTATAGTATGCAAGAAATTAAAAAAAACAAATCTTTTTTTACGAAAACTGCTCTAGACCAGCCGAATTGATCTAGATCAAAAAAAATATGTCAATTGTTCATATTTTCATGAAGGCCTATCGAAAGAAATTATATAGAATCAAATAAAAAATTTGGACATACGAGAGTTAATATAAAATGACCGGTATGGAGGACCATGGTGATTAGAAATTCAGAAGTAAATAGCTTCTAGGAACATCCGCATTTTACATAAGAGCAGCACAGTACTTTCTTATGAAATATTTCAGTGTCATACTGAATACCCGAGTAAAACATCTGAAAGAATGTAAATTTTAGTTTATATTGAATATGGAAACAAAGTCCAAATATCGTGTAACGCGAAACATTTAATTTGGTATGGGACGATCCACAAATGACGTAGCATTTTAGAGGGGAGGGGGTTTCAGAAGTTGTGACCAGCCGTGTATTAGGTATGGAAAAATACGCTACGAGGGGGGAGGGGGGACCTAAAATTGATCAAAAATATGCAACGTCATTTGTGTATCTTCCCTATGGAAACTGAAATGTTTCGCTTTACGTAATGTTTAAACGGCCCCTATATTTGATTATTTAAATTATTACCGGATTCGATGACAAGATAAAATGAACTTAAAAATATCATGTGTTGAAATAACTCAATAAATTATCAGTCATTAAATTTATTCTGATCCGAAAGATTATTTCGCACTTTAGGGGGATTAGTTTGCATTTTTCAGCCAGTTTCATTGACATTTTAGGTTTCGTCCGACTTTTGTTCGCAGTGCCGCCACTGTGCATCGGCTGGGAGGCCAAGTTTTACGGCCACATTCAAAATAAACATAAAATCTTGGTTGAACACTCTTTCATCCATTGCTTAGGATGATATTTATCATAATTTTCTTGACATTTAATTCACTTCACACACCTCGCAAAATATTCCACTTTCTACCTAGCTTTCTACTTGCAGAACTAATTATAAATGGAGAACTATTTTCCAACCACGATGAATAATCAGTTGAACCGTTCGCATCCACATTTTGAATGATTTTCGTAAAGAGGCTGAACCAATACTATTATCATTTGCATTTCGAAAGGCAATAATTTAAACAGAGTGCGATACACATTTCAACTGCCGAAGCGTTCGTTTTGCATATCACGGCACATTCAAGATTCAAAATCAAAATCATCCGATTTTGAAAGCATCATCATCCGATTGGAGATGTCATTCGGAAAAAAAGGGTTTCTATGTTTCAATATCAAGGGTCTGAGGAATCATACTAACAGAGGAAGATGTTTTGGTACAGTGTAAATGGCCCACAGTGACTCACAAAGAGCTACTGATGACGATCATGAGCGATGCGACTTCTTCCTCCTTGTATGGATGCTCATGTGGGCTGAAGCTCACTGCTTGAAGGCAGCCACCACCACTCACCACTGTTTTGGTGAGACCGGATGGAATTCAACTTTCAAATCGGTGTTAGGGAAATCGCTTTTCGCAGGCAATCGGTGATAATTTTAACTATCATAGCAACAGTTGTACATGACATTTTGAAAAAGAATAAAGTCTTAAATTTCACTTAAACTTAAAATTATTGAAATTGGTTCAGAGGCAACTGTTGTTGTTGTTATTAACGTTCAAAATCTTCATTATTTTGTTACATGTTCCATTTTCGGTTTTCACGAAGTGTACCCCCAGATATAAATCACAGACAGATCTTTTAAGCAGATCTAATCGCTAGAAGTTCTCAAAATTCACAAACATCATATATTTTATCAGCGATCATAAAATATGAGATACATACATTTGGGCGTTAGCGGCGCCCCGGTGGTGTAGTGGTAAGCGTGATTATCTCTCACCCCAGCAGGCCTGGGTTCAATGCCAGTCGGCGTCGCCAGGATGTTCTGAGGCATAACATCTCTGCCTTTGGTCCCCGGTTCATTAGTTGATGGATCGATAGGTAGGGTCCAGGTGTAGAAACTGCCTCCCTGGCGTCGCACAGTGGTTGAAATCGGCATTTTCGTGCGCTTAATTAATAGCTTCTTTATCATGAAATTAAGAGATATGGTGTCTTCAGAGAAGTGTTTCAATATGTTACTGCGCTTCTTTTGATGTGTTTAGTTAAAAGATTAATCCCCCTAAAAGTGAGATAGAAAATTTATTTTTTCAACTATTCAAGATACAGTGTTGGAGTCTTCGACAAAATTGTAGAAATTTTTTTTCCAAAGAATTATGCTGAAGACGCTTAATTAATACCTTTTTCCTTTCAAGATATGTGACGTTTATTGCCGACGGTCCCTCAAAAATAGTTTTCTCATCATAACTTTTTGTTCTACATTTTTACGGCTTTGCCATGTTCTAGTAAGTTGTAGATAATAACAAAATACACAATATTGTACAAGACTGCATTGCAGTATCTTCTGTAGAAAAACCCGAATTTATCCACCTATGGTGTGATCAGACCCTTCTTACTTATTCAAGTTTATTTATTTTATTGTCATTATCAGTGCCAAAGCCCCCCACCCCCGTGTCATCCAGTGACGCTACGCCACTGCCTGGGGGTACCCGGAATATATCCGGGTGTAGTCTATTTGGTGAGGCTACCAATCACCTTATCATCGTATTTTAATGTGATTTAATGGGTTTTAATTCAATTCATATCCAAGCAACTTCCCCGGGGTACCCGGAACATGTCCAAGTGTGTCCAATGTGGTCTGGAACACTTAACACGACTTGCATTGATCTTATTTTTGAATTCTGTAGTAATTTGATGTGTCGCATGATGGTTTTGATACGTTTTCCGTTAAATCCAGCGTGAAGGCCCATATTCACCGGATCTTATTCCGGCCATATCTCCGGAACCGGTTCACCGATTCCAAAACCGTTCAATGGGACCCCAAGACCTATCATTTGGCGCCGAGTTCGTCCAAATCGGTTGAGCGGTTGCTGAGAAACGTGAGCGCATTCATTTCGTTACATACACACACACATACACACATACACACACACACACACACACACACACACACACACACACACACACACACACACACACAGACATGTTCCGATCTCGTCGAGCTGAGTCGAATGGTATATGACAATCGGCCCTCCGGGCTTCGGATCGATACTCGGTTTTTCAAGTGATATCTATACCCTTCTTTGTAAGAAGGGTAAAAAGGTATTGAAGTTTTGGTAGATTTTTAGACCATAATTTATGAAGTTGTAACTTAGCAGGGGGCAAAATGGGGCAATATACCCATGGTGCATCTGAAACTTTAATAAATTCACTTCAAAATGATAGTAAACATCTGTGAATGTAAGCGATTGTTGGAAAACTATGATTTAAACAAAATAGTGATAACCGTGCCTAAATGTGCATGCTATTTCATCAGAATTGCCGCACCTAGTGTTAGAGATATCTTGTTTACACACTTAATTTTGTTTCGCCGAGATTGCAACAGCCGAACAGTTCTGCAATTTATTTTGCTGAGATTCAGTGAAACAATTGCCGAGACTCAGCTAACAAATAACATTTTGCTGAGATATCAGCTAACAAACAGATATTTTTCAAAGATATCAGCAAAAGTAAATGCCGAGGTAATCCGTTCTAGGAGATTTTACCGAGCTAGATTAAGTGTGTACATTATAATGCTACTGTTGAAATCAAGTAAACCATGACCCAAGACTTCAATCATTTTTCTGAGTCCCTTAGCAACAACAACCATCGACAAGAGAAGTAAAATAACATTGTTAAATCTTAATTATTTGTTGGACATAACATATTGAAACACTTCTCTGAAGACACCATATCTCTTAATTTCATGATAAAGGAGCTATTAATTAAGCGCACGAAAATGCCGATTTCAACCACTGTCCGTCGGTAGAATTGGTGTTTAGCACGGAAAACAAAATCGACGGAAAACAAATCTAGGGGAGTAAAAAATACATTTGGGCGTTTTCCGAGCTCGGAAAACGCCTAAATGTATGTATTTTCTAAATACTTATCACTAATCAATCAATGATTTTTGTGATTTAATGATTTGTGAATCCGATGACGAATCCAAATGGGGAATCCAAAGACGGATCCCAATGGGAAACCCGAAGTCGGATCCCGACAGAGAATCCGAAGTCGGATCACGATGGAGAAGCCGATAACCGCTCTCGATAGGGAATCCAATGGGAAATCTGAACACGGATCCCGATGGGAAATCTGAATACGGATCCCGATGTGAAATCCGAACATGGATTTTGATGGGAAATCTGAAGACAGATCCCGATAAATAATCCGAAGACGGATTCCAAAAGGGATGATGAATCCCGAAGAGGAAACTGAAGATGGATCCGGATAGAGAATCCGACGATGGATCCCGCTGAGGAATCCTAAAACGGATTCCGATGGCGATCCGAACACGGATTCCGATGGGAATATTTACACGATAGAGAATCCTAAGACGGATCCCGAAGGGAATCCGAACACAGATCCTGCTGGGGAATCTTGATGGGCGATTCGAAGATGGATTCCGATCAGGAATCCGAAGACGAATTCTGATAGGGAATCCGAAGACGAATCCCAATGAGGAATCCAAAAAAAGATTCCAATGGGGAATCCGAAAGACAAATTCTGATGGTGAATCCGATGACGGATCCCAATAGGGAATCCAATGACGGATCCAGATGTGGAATCAAATGACGGATCTCAATGGAAAATCTTATGACAGATACCGATGAGGAATACGATAACGGATCTCGATGGGGAATCCGAAGACGGATCCCGATGGGAATTTTGAAGACGGATCCTGATGGGAAATCCTATGACGGATCCCGATGTGGCATCCGATAATGGATCCCGATGAGGAATCCGAAGACGGGTCCCAATGGGGAATCAGACTACGGATCCAGATGGGAAACCCAACGACGGATCCAAATGGGGAACCCTATGACGGCTCCCGATGGGAACTCCGATGACGGACTCCGATGGGGAATCCGATGACGGATCCCAATGAGGAATCCGTCGACGGATCCCAATGGGAATTCCGATGACAGATCCCGATGGGGAACCCAATGGCGGTTCCCGATGGCGATCCCAATGGGGAATCCGAAGAATGAATCCGATGATGGGATCTGTCTTCGGATTATCCATTGGAATCCTGCATTGGATACCCCATTGAGATCCGTCATCGGATTCCCCATTAGGATCTGTCATGGTATTTCCCATCTAAATTCGTCATAGGAAACCCTATCGGGATCCGTCATGGGATTCCTCATCGGGATCCGTCGACAGATTCCTTATCTGGATCCGCCATTGTATGCTCCATTGGGAACCATCTTCGCATTATCCATAGGAATCCATCTTGTGATTCAAAATTGAGATCCGTCATCGGTTTCTCCATCGGTATCCGTCTTCGAAATCCCCATCGGGATCCGTCTTCAAAATTCCCATGGGGATCCGTTTTAAGATTTCCCATTAGGATCCATCATGGGATTCTCTATTAGGATTCATTTTCGGTTTCCACTTCGGAATCCATTATCGGATTCCTTATCGGGATCCGTCATCGAATTCCCTTTTGAGATTCGTCTTTGGATTCCCCATCGGGATCCTTCTTCAGATTCTCCATCGGGATCCATCTTTGGATTGTGGCATCTGCATAACAGATTAACATCAACGGATGATCATCATCGGATTACCCATAGGGATCCATCTTCGGTTTCTCCATCGAGATCCGTCTTCAAAATCCCCATCGGGACCCGTCTTCAAAATTCCCATCGGGATCCGTCTTTGGATTCCCATCAAGATCCGTCTCCAGATACCGCTTCAGAATCCGTGCTCGGATTCCATATCAGGGTCCGCGTTAGGATTCCCATCGGGATACGTGTTGGGATATCCATCGGGATCCGTTTTAAGATTTCTCATTGGGATCCATCATGGGATTCCCTATCTGGATTCATTTTCGGTTCCCTCTTCGGAATCCATCATCGGATTCCTTATCGGGATTTGTCATTGGATTTCCTTTGGGGATCTGTCTTTGAATTCTCGATTGGGATCCTTCATCCCCATCGGGATGTTTATTTGGATTCCTTATCTCCCTATTCCCTATATCCGTCATTTAATTACTTATTGGTATCCGGCTTCAGATTCCCCATCAGGATCCATCTTTGGGTTGTGACATCTGCATAACAGACGCCATCGACGCAGATCGCATTTGTTGCGCACACTGCTGAGTCAAAATTCCCTAACTGTCGTCAGTCATCGACCCTACAATAAGTGTCGAGGTACTGCATAACCAATTTCCGAGGAAAGGATCTAATGCACTACGCCTGTTTCCAAGCGGCGTTGTCACCATGCGATATGTAACGTGGGAAAGCCAAAGCGTGGTTTTTCTCTTGATCATTTCTCACCATCTCTTCGTCGATCTATGTGTATCGATCGCTGATTGGCTAGCAAATACAAAATGACTTCAAATAGCTCTAGTTTAGGCTAAGTTAATCAATTTTGCATAAAGTATCAACAAGTGAAGTTGAATATTTTAATGAGAAACACAATTGACCTATAGCAGGATACTTCACAGGATTCCACTTCGAGATCTATCTTCGGATTCCCCATCGTGATTCATCTTCTGATTTCCTATCGGGATTCGGCTTCCGAATCCTCATCTGGATCCTTGTTCGCATTCACCATCGGCATCCGTGTTTGGATTCTCCATCGTGATTCTCCATCGGGATGTGTCGTAATATTCCCTATCGGGATATTTTTTTCGCATTCCCCATCTGGATTCGTCGGAATCTGTCTGCGAATTCCCCCTCGAGATCGGTATTTGGATTTTCGTCGGGAAATGCGTGTGGAATCCTCATCGGGATCTGAGTCCAAATTTCCCATCGGGGGTCTTGAACTTGAAATTAAAGTAAAATTTGTAATGTCTTCCCCCCACGGGATAATGACTAGGTATACGTACTTGGTGGTTTCCTGCGGTAACGTACGTCCGAGAAGCTCGACGCCATCAACTTATGGCAAGCATATACACCGGCATCGGAGCTTCGATGAGTTTTCACATAAAACACACCAAAACAAAACAAATCATCAACAAGATTAATCAAAATCAAGATGAAGATGTGGTTTGGCAACCCGCGGTGGTAGATTGAGTTTCTATAAGTTAACCAACCCAGCGCTGGGAATACCGGCTTAATAGAGATCAATTCGGAGTGTCATTTAACGACTGAAATGAGAACCAGCGGTGGAGATGCTCTTAGTCCGAATGTTAATCTAATAGTCCAACGCGTTAGGCTCATGTTAGACTAACCTTCACTGATAGGATATCATCCCACAGAAGCATACATTTAGGCTTATCTTTGTTCTTTCACTATTGAATACCAAAGGTTCACGCCTGATGGTTATGCTTTTCACACTACAATTCGGAGAGCACATTATACCCCTCTAAGGGTAACAAATTGTAGCGTTGAAAATAACTACTCTTTTTCGAATAAACATGCCATACGATCTATTGAGGCTAAAATTGAACGATGTATCAAACAACATGCATCAATCAATTCTTTAATTTTAACAACATTCAGAGATACCAATTGTTTCAAAAAATTATACTTGCATGGATTTGTCAGGACTTTGCTGAACTTCAGCAGGAGTTCCCTGAACTTTGACAGGCCTTCCCTGAACTACGGCAGGACTTCCTTGAGGTTCGGCAGGCCTTCCATGAACTTCGGCATGAGTTCCCTGAACTTCATCAGGACTTCCCTGAACTTCATCAGGACTTCCCTGATTTCCGAGAATTGAAATGAAAGGACTTCCCTGAACTTCAGCAGCCCTTCCCTGAACTTCGGCAGAACTTCTCTGAACTTCGCCAGGACTTCCCTGGCTTTCAGCAGGGCTTCCCTGAACTTCGGTAGAGCTTCTCTGAACTTCAGCAGGAGTTCTCTGAACATTAGTAGGACTTCCCTATAGTTCGGAAAAACTTCCCTGAACATCGGTAGAACTTTCCTGAACTTCAACAGAACTTCTCTGAATTTCCACAGAACTTCCCTGAACTTCAGCAAGACTTCCCTGAACTTCGGCAAGGCTTCCCTGAACTTCGGAAGGACTTTCCTGAACTTCGGCAGGGCTTCCCTCAACGTCATCAGGACTTCGCCGACGTTCGGCAGGCCTTCCCTGAACAACGGCAAGATTTTCCTGAGCATTCGTAGGACTACCCTGAACTTGGAATCTTGGAATTGAAGTTGTCATTTCTGTAGTAGAATTATTGTTATTATACAATAATATGTATTGTGTTTACAAATATGTTCAAAATTTCAATACTTCCCATTTTCTAATTTGCAATGCTTGTTGGTATTGGTGCATTTCGAATTTGGGTGTGGTGTGAACGGGTGAGGATTCAGTATCTTCGGAAAATCATTAACTTTCACCTTAAGTTCCCCTTCAAAATCACTTCGCAATTTTAGACAGATCTCCTTTTGAATTCTCTTTGGAATTGCCTTGAAATGGTTCACAGAATTCTCTTGTAAATGTACTTTGACTGCTACTTATGATACCCATGGAATTCTACTCAGAACTACCATGGAATTTCCATTAAATTTCACCTGGAGTCTGAAGTTCCTCAGTACTGATTTAAAAGGAATCCTCAGATTTCACTTTCAAAAAAAAAAAAAAAACCTTTGAAATTATCTTTAAATTTATTCATTAATGTTCATTGGCTTTGCAAATTTTCCAAACCCCTTAATTTATTAGACATCTATGTTCACGAATTTATTCGATGCCCGTAGTCTTGAAAATTTCTCCAAGTTTGAATTCATTATGTCCAAACTTTCTACAGATTGCATCAGTTTAAATCTTTGAAATTGTCGAAGTTCCAGATCCTTAGAAAAATACAATTCAAGCCTAAGAATTTATGTTGCTACTGAAGTTAAATTCACTCCAGAATTATTATGTTCGAAGAGTAAAAATTTCTAACGAGGCACATAAAGTTGATTGTATCATAAGGGGCTGTTCATAAACTACGTAGACAGTTCAGGGGGGGGGGGGTTGATAATTATCCACGGCCCATACAAATTTTAAAAATTTTGTATGGACAATTGTCTACGCAGGGGGAGGGGGGGGGGTTTAGAATCCCAAAAAACTGTCTACGTAGTTTATGAACAGACCCTAACATATTTTAAAATTCTTGAGATAATGCTCTGGCGTTCCACTCTTGAAAATTTACTTGAAAATTGAATTTGAAAATTTCCTGATAATTCTAGGATTATCCAGGTAAAATAAAATTCCTTGAAGATTTCACGTTTTCCCAGGTATTGTTCTGATGACGTGCACAACAATGGTTCTGATGGATGGACACACGAATACAAACCAAGACGTGACAACGGGGACGACCACTATAACAGAATACTTAGCGGGCGCAGCCACCACGCGCTCGTTGTGCTACTGGCGCCTTCCCAAGCAACACAAATTACTAGGATTATGTTTACTAAACTGCTATACGACCGAAACCAGTCATACACACGTTGTATAAACATGTTATCGAGTTCTGGATAACCAAACTACGCGAAGCTGCTCTTAGATCGGATACATGGCCGAAAGGAATTTTGTTCCGTGAATTTGAAGATGGTTAAAAAAACATGTGGTTGCCTCGTTTGAACCCGCCTACCATCACGATCTCTCCTATTACGGGACCTTCCGAGTTCTCAACTCCCATTTCCGGACTAGACCCAGTCTGCTGATTCAGAATTGGATTTTGCGTTGTGAATCGGAGCGCTGTAGACCAGAACGCAATGTCTGTCGCATTATGGGAGACCTCGAACCACTCGATCCAGTCGCGCTAGCTGTTTCCCGCCATCAAAGTCGTTCTATTTCCTGCCATCAGAGTCGTTCTGGCCCTGCGGTCGAGTTCGGTGGTGGGGTCTCCCAAGCATCGTCTTCAGGCAAGTATGCATACATTAGTTACAGTCATTTGCCTGATCAGCTTCCGTGTTCCAGTGCAACGCTTCAAGCACCTGCCGGCTGTTTCACAACATCCGTTTTACTGTTCGAACAATCCTAATTCATCTCCGGGAGACACAATAGACCGCTCTTTGGAAGCTCCTGGTTACTCCAGCCCAGTCGTGCCGATTCCCGCCAGCGTTCAGCATAGTCGTCCTGGACCTGTGGCTGGATATGAATCAGGAGTCTTCCACCTTGCCTCTACAAGCAAGTACAATCAATATATTAACTATTCACTGCCTGATGCCGATCAAATTTTCAGCAATTCTAACTATGTTAGTCATTGTGATGATGCCTCTGTAACTCCTAATCCTGGAAACCCGGAACGCGCCGTAGAAAGCCCCATGGAAGCCCCCAATCCCTCCGTCTCAGTCCTGCCATCAGCAGCCTTCGTTCATCATAGTCGTTCCGGACCTGCTGTCGGATGCGGAGAGGAGGTCTTCCAACCCACTCACTATGGCGAGTATCCAATGAGACTTGATGATGGTCAGTTATTGCCTGATGTATCTGTGATTTCCAGGGAGAGCAGTCGTTCGATTCCTTGCCGCAAGCAGGACGTCGTGATCTTCTACCAAAACGCCGGTGGAATGAATTCTGATGTTGAAGAGTACCGCCTAGCTGTATCGGATCGTTGCTACGATATTATTGTCCTGTGCGAAACGTGGCTCGATTATCGAACGCTTTCCAGTAAAGTCTTCGGTCTTGAATACGAGGTCTTTCGTTGCGATCGGAATCCTAACAACAGCCGTAAATCTACTGGTGGAGGTGTCCTTGTAGCTGTCCGTAGCGGGTTGGAGGCAAAGGCCATCGAGAACGATTCATGGAACTATGTGGAGCAGGTTTGGACAGCCATCAATCTGGGTGATCGCACACTATTTCTATGCGCTCTGTACATTCCACCTGATCGAGTCCGCGACAATGAACTCATCGATACTCACTGTCGGTCAGTTTTCACAGTTGTCGAAAGTTCCACTCCAGTTGATGAGATATTCATTTTTGGTGACTTCAATCTGCCAGGCGTTTCGTGGAGTCCATCTTATAGTGGATTCCTGTTTCCAGATCCTGATAGTTCTACATTTCACGCAGGAGCTATTAGCCTTCCTGACAACTACAGCGCAGCGACGCTTTCTCAAATTAACCATGTAGTTAACGAAAATGGTCGTAGTTTGGACCTCTGCTTCGTGAGCACACAGGACAGGGCTCCATCAATTTCCTCGGCTCCTTGTGCACTAACTAAGCTAGTTCCACATCACCCTCCTCTAATTGTCACTGTTGAGGACAAACTCGTGCGTGATTTCGGCAACTATACTGTTACGGTTTCTTATGACTTCCGTAAAGCTGACCACCGTAGCATCATAGATGTATTGTCTAGCATGGTATGGGAGAACATCCTTGATCCAGATGACGTTGAGGCTGCTGCGCAAACCTTTTCACATGTCTTGGCATATGTCATTGACACAGTGTTCACTCGGCTGTCGACAAAAGCAGGCCACTCTCGATGTGTGCTACGCGATCGTCTGTTTTCTCGGCAGCAACCATTGTGTGGTCCTCCTCATTGTTCTTCATCAGCAGTTCTTTCGGTCGATGCGTCGTCGACTTTGGAAATCAACCGTTTCGTGATGAGTGTGTGAGTGCTGACCACGTTTTGCGTCCATTGCTGCAATGGACGCGCTCTGACCCTCGTTGGCGTACAACAATTTGCCATACAATGAAACTACTAGAAGCGGCTCCAGTTCTGATCGAGGAGGCTTTTTGGATAGCGGAAGATAAAGTGTTTATTGTGTTGTACCTTTTGACTATAGTTTTAAGATGTATTGTATAGTGACCAAGAATCCTCGGCTCTGTAAAGTTAATTCGGTTGAGCCTTATCAAATAAATTAATAAAAAAAAAAAAAAAAAAAAAAAAAAAAAAATGTCATTGACAGACACGTCCCGAAAAGAACTCACCACAAAGTGTCTCACCCTCCCTGGCAGACGAGAGAGCTACGTAGGTTGAAGTCAATCAAGAGAGCAGCATTGAGAAGATTTACGAAGTATCGCACGCTTCCTCTGAAACTACATTATGTGAGGCTGAATCACATGTACCAGCGAGTCAGTCGTGAATGCTTTTCAAGTTTCCAACGAGGCATCCACAGGCTTCCGGAAATCTCATGCACACATATATGCGACAGTGAGCTGTGAAACTGGTTGTCACATTTCTCTTCGTCTCGTCAGGAGCAACACAAGCTGAGGTGACGCGACACTATTATTGTGAGAGGGACACGTCACACGCACATATTGTTGTCGTGCACCTCACAAGTTGTTGTCTCATCTCTTTTCCCTCGCAATGTATACATGTGGAATATATGTAGTGAGATAAATATATGAGACGTCGCAATGAGACGTCTCAGTGAGACATCTCAATGAGACATCTCAATGAGACATCTCAATGCGACGTCTCTGTTCTGCTTTGAAATGACAAATAAAATAAACTAAACAGCAAGACCACCATTTGAAAAAAGCGTGTTTCACTGAATCTGTTTCAATTTTCTGAGAATGAATATTTACACATCCAAGCAAATTAATCCCAAATTAATTTCATTATACGTTAGGTAAATCACTGTCACCGTGCAAATTTAACTTTTGTAAATCTGTACATAATACTTATTAATTAAGTTGATGATACATTGACGAGTTGAAATGCGCCTTTTTGTAAATTTACTCTGACAGTTTGTTTGTTATTGCCAATCGAATGCTGTTGAGCATAGTGTTTATTTTTATCACGTATCTGGAATGTGTTTTAAGTTATGTCTTTGAATAGTATCGTTAAAGATGAAGATGTGTTTGATATAAATCTTGCTGGAAAAGAAGCTGTTTGCAAAACATGTGGGAAGAAAATAAAAAATCTGAGAAAATTCAGCTACCAGCGGCACTACAGGCTTGTACACAAACCTCTAGCTATCCAACTAGGAATTCTTGAGGAGGACGATACTCAGTCTACGCCCAGGAAGGTCCCAAAAATTGATGTTCGTATGGATCAGCAGATATACATGGAGTCAATGGTTGAGCTAGTAACTGCAAACGGCTTACCATTAAATGTTTTCCGGTATCCGGCATTTCAACGGATCATCCGACCAATTGAAGAAGGTGAGTATTAGTGCTCCACTCAATGAAAGCGTCACACGAGATTACCCTTGGGTGGATAACAATCGCTAATCCACGTATCTGTATTTCGTTCAAAACGAAATTCTCATACAACATTTTTTTATAGGAGTTTCGTTTCGCACGAAATACAAAATAGGGTTGCGTTTGATGCAAGACTTTCATCCACATTCATGTTTTAGATCAAACCGTATTTTCTCTTATTTGAAGGTTTAAAGATAAAGCACTTAGATCCGGAGTCCATACACAGCGTCTTGACAAATGTTGCAAAGCAAATAAGAACCATCATCACGAATGCTATGGACGGAAAAATGATATGCTTGAAAATAGACACAGCATCACGAATGGATCGGGAGTTTCTAGGTGTCAACGTTCAGTATCCAGAAAACAAGCTGATTAAAGTTCGAACACTGAATGTTCTGAAGCTTAAGGACAGGCACACAGCGGAAAATCTCACGATCGAGATCCTAGGCGTACTAGAACCATTCGGAATAAACATTCGATGTTTGCTGTGTGTCACGACAGACAACGCCAGCAACATGTATGCCACAGTAAACAAATTGAAAAAGTATCAAGATCTGGCCATCAACGATTTGGACGCTATTCTTAGCTGTGATAATAACGAGAAATCATTGGTAGAAGATGGTGATGGTGACAATAGCAACGATGATGACGATGATGATGATGGCGAGGAGGTCGATGAGGAGGAAAACGAGTCTACATATACTCCCAAGTAACAATTTTGGTTTTATGAGGGTTCTGTAGACCATGATTTAGACTTGTTGAATGCTATAAAACCGCGATAAAACCTGCAATGTTACTTGGGCTGGACGGGCTAAGTTGGTGGAAGGAATTCTGCAAGGCGTCAGGTGCGCAGAGCATACCCTGCAGCTTGCGGTTTCGGATACCTTAAAAACCGTGAAGTCTTCGCTAACGGTCATTCGTTATTCTGTAAAGCAGTTACGCAAGCAGCCGTATAAGAAAATGTTCGCCATGAGCAAGCATCGGATACCAAAACTCGACTGTCCAACAAGATGGAACAGTAGTTACATCATGATGCAATCACTTTCAAAGGAGAAAGAGTTCATTGTTTCGCTTAACGACAACGAAGAGAAACATGTTATTAGCGCGAAAGAATGGGATATTATAGAAACGTTTCTCACTGTCTTCAAACCAGTAGCAGAGGCTACAGTAAAACTGCAACATTCACAAGTGACCTTCGGAGACCTCTTTTTGATATGGGAAAAAAGTTCGTTTATTTTGAAAACGATGGAAAGCGATCTGGCTGCTTCACTCCTATCAAACATGGATAAGAGACGGCTCATGTTAATGACGAACAAAGTATTCCTTGCTGCAATTGTCGTAGACCAACGAATTAATTTCACAAACAGCCCATTCATAACTAATGAACAAAGAGATTTGGCTTTGGTATGTGAAATTTATTTATGCGTTAATAACGATTAATATGCTCTTTTGTCAATTCAATAGGATTTCTTGATGCAAACCTGGACCAATTTACAAGATCTTTCCGGTAGAAATCAAGTAGCATCAACATATCAAAAGAGAGATGTTGCAAACGATGCATTTGAGGCATATTTGCAATCCTGGGATGATGCAACCAACAATAAAGAGGAATCCGAAGTTATCGACGAGCTGAACGATTTATCTCGACTGCCAAGGTTGAAGCTGCAAACCATCGACGGAAAAGAGGAGACCATTTTGGAATGGTGGTTTAGATCGAAAGCTGCCAAACCAAGTTTGTTTTCCTTAGTTTCCACCATCCTGGCGATCCCGTGCACGCAAGTTAGCGTTGAACGCACTTTCAGTGCTCTACCGATTGTGATAACTAAGTTTAGAGCTCAATTGAAGGAGGAGGCACTGAACAATATTCTATTCATTCGCCTTAACTCTAACCTTTTAAAGAAGGTTGATTTTAGTAAAACTTAAAAAGAAACGTATCTTTGAATGAGAGTCGTTATCTGAATGTTATACTTCAAATAAAATGTTTATTTTTTTTAATATAAGCCTTATCAGGAATCAGAGAGGCAAAATAAATACATGCATATGACTGAGTTTTGATAGCTGTTTGGGATATTGATAATTGATCTAAAATTAACACCCCATGCGTTCAATATGTGCTTCATTTCCAATAAAAATAAAATACACCACCAACGTCACCCTCCTGTATATTTTTATTCCATTCTGCGTATAAACTACACGATAATTCAAAATAACCCAAATACCTTCCACTGAGTGGCTTAAACAGTTACAAAGATATGAGATTCAAGATGATGAGCAAAACCGATTGCATGCAGAGGTTTGATTTTAAAAATTCTACTCAGTTTCCCTTTTTGCCAAACTAATTTTTAAACAGTTATGAAATAGAGAGCGATGCAACTCTCCGTCACTTTTATTACGTCATTTGGTTTAGAGATCCCTGTTTAAGCAAGGTAGAAGAG
Source organism: Ochlerotatus camptorhynchus (assembly GCF_037179485.1). NCBI lineage: Eukaryota > Metazoa > Arthropoda > Insecta > Diptera > Culicidae > Ochlerotatus > Ochlerotatus camptorhynchus. The sequence continues at coordinate 480,592 of NW_027040816.1, forward strand.
GCCATTGGCTCTTTGCAGTGATCCATTTTACCGAACTCACATTTATATCAGAGTACCAAACCTGCAAACTGATAGTTGATGCTGTGAACAAACTCGCGTCTCGGAAAAAGGAACAGTCGTGTTGTGTCACAGCATTGATACATAGTTTGCAGGCTTGTCACTCTGATTCTTAAGTATTTAGGGATTACTTTGGCCTATTCTGCGCGGCGTGTGAGGTGAGGTAACACGCTGTCACTTGTGAAGTGACAAATGTCACCTCGAGTGAGGTGACTCTCCGTGAAAATCAAATGGAGAGTCACCTCACCCGAGGTGACAATTGTCACTTCACCATCACTTCACTGTCACCTCACCTCACACGCCGCGCAGAATAGGCCCAACTATTAGGACTCTCTACGTTGAATCAAATATATGTAATTGTATGTTACCTGAACTGCCGTTATACGCATAACTGTCCCATGTTCTATACAATCTTTATGTACCGTGTGACTCTTATGCGTATAACGGCAGTAAAGTGGCTCTTCGAATACCGGCTGATCAAGGTGACCCTTCGTGACGAATAACCTTGAGCTCTTTTGTGCTAATCATATACCTAACTAACAATATTTTTTTTATAAATTCTTTCTTGCAATCCAATCCATGGTGGCATCATGGTGGTGTTATCCTGTTGGCAGTACTGCATTTGAAGAATTGTTGCTATCGTGGATGTTTCCCATTCATTGGTACTCTCTGACAATATAACTAAGGGACATGGTCTGAGAATAGTTCCCTAACCCTATCTATTAAATCCCCTGAATAGCGTGGTGAGTAGTGCAGGCCACCCACCGCAATGTCTCGGCTGTCATCCAACATATTGAGCGGATTTTTGTAGGATACTAGTATCAGCATGATTGAAACTAATCACAAACAATAAAATGTACTCGATTGACTGGGGGAACAACACAATCCACCGCGCTGTTTGGGAGATTCCTGTACTAGAAAGCAGTCAGAAACAAATTCAGTTACTTGGTTGCTGCAAAACTAATGAAAACAGTAAATTTGTTATTCAAGAACTTATTGATACTTACTCGAATCACGTCATGTATTGCACATCGTATGAGTCAAATACCAAATGCTTGATACTACCATGATGGAGCTTCTAAAGATGTTAAATTCTGCGGTTCAATGGAGTAAAGGTCTGGCGTTTACCTATTACCCAAAGCAGTTACGTTAGAAAAAAGTTCTTCAATGAATTTTTCGTTGTTTTCGGTTGCTCTTCTACCATTCTACTCGTATTTTTTTTACTGCGATGATGATAGGATCTTTACTTCTAGGAAATTTAATCTATACAACGGACACAATGACAAGCGTGTAATACTGCTTAAGTGGATAAAAATAATGAGTGCTTTTTTGTGAACTAGTCTCACGGGTAAAGACTGGTTTACCGGATTACGGTATGGGCCTATTAATAAACTAAAAACTATAGAGAGGGTATCGAAAAAGAACTGCCTACGCGGGGGAAGGGATGGTTTAGAACAGCAAAAAAGCAGTCTTTGCAGTTTATGGGCAGCTAATGCAATATTTGTAGCCTTGGAAAACGGGAATCTTCAAATGTCGCTTGTCGCTATTTAAAATCACTAAAGCTGAAAATTTAACATTAGTTTGGGAAACGACTGTAACTTACTCTTATCCTATTTTAAACTGAACTTTCATTTCTCGTTCTACTGGTCGCAAAAGAATCATAATTTTTGGTTTAATCTTCAAAAAACCTTTAGATAGCGTTGCAAAATTAACAAAAAACTTTTAAAACAATTAGTGCACTTCTTTTCCACTTCCATTTCGCCAAACTGCAATCTGACAACTCAAATTATGTGGCCAACTATGATCAATTTTGTAAGGATTTTTTCGGGGTTGGAAAATTTCCCGACACTCCAGATAGAGTATCATCATATCATATATTTGTCACACGACACAATATATTTACGCATGCAAAAATGGTAGGCATACACAGTCCAAAATGCACCCGGGGCAAAATGCGCGATTCAATTTTTCATAGCGTTCCCGTTTTAAGTTTATAAATTTGACAAGCCACAGTGCTAGTTTTGTACTTAAACTAGTATTTTGGCACAAAAATCCTATAATTAAGAGTGGAATAGCTTTTAAAAACCAAATCGGCTGCTTTTCCCGGGGTGCATTTATTCCCTGTTCTACCCTACCAGGTATAGAAAGCACTCTACTAAAAAATGGGGGAAGCGGTTAAAGATGGCGTAACTTCAATTGAGATTGGGATGTTAAAGCCAAAAAGAAGAAGATATTGCTTATTTATGAATGATAACCTTTTGTTTAAAAGTCGAAAAAAAAAAAAGTTTTTGTTTACGTGGTTTTCCCAATATATACCTATCTCAACTGCGTGCAATTTATTGTGATGTTTAAGTTGTTGATAAAAAAAAGTATAATTTCATTCCGATTCTCATGTACTTTTCCATGAATCCATGAAATTAGGCACATTCATTGAGGACCTCAAAATAAATCGAAATAACATTATACCGGGACACAAACATGACTATTTAGTTGTATGTATTGTAAATATAAAAAATTCGCGAGCATGTATCAAATATCGTATCATGTAGCAGATAGGAAATATCGCATCAGAAATGTTAATGCCATCAGCATACTCAAGTAAAAAGTGTTCTCGCATGTAAATCTAAAAGCACAACGCACAACTCCGTACATGAAAAGATCTTGTGAGCTAATCTCATGAGCTTCGTCTCATGAAATGAAACACACCCTTTAGGAAATGTATTGTGCTGCCAAGTCGTGTGTCGCACAACTTTTATGAGCATGTGAGATGCGACGTATTGGATGATCGTGATATAGAGAAAAATACATCTCATGTGCACGACCCGACCATGAATGCGAGATTATTGTTCGTGCGTCTCACAAGCGACGATACGCGCACTGGAAGCCTGGGATCCAGCGCAAACTTAAGCTACACCCGAAATCCTTTTGGAACTACGTGAACGAGCAGCGCAGGGAATCCGGCCTCCCATCGTCTATGGAATTCAACGGAGAAGTTGCTGCCACTGTTTTCCGAAAAGTTTGCCAGTGTATTCACTAATGAGACACTAACTGACGACCATATTGACCTGGCTGCCAGGAACGTTCCAGTAAACGATCAAACGCTGGGTGGAATTGATGTTAATGCAGAAATGATTTCTAAGGCCGCGACTCTGCTCAAGTCATCCTTCAATCCTGGACCTGATGGAGTTCCATCTGTATTTTTGAAGAGACATATTGCTAGCTTGTTAATTCCGCTTTTTCGCCTGTTCCGAATGTCTCTCTCAGGTGGCATATTTCCATCTTGCTGGAAATTTGCGCACATTGTTTCCCGTCCACAAAAAAGGAAGGAAACGAGCTATGGATAATAATAAATAATAATAAGCTATCGAGGAATTACATCGTTAAGTGCCGTTTCGAAGCTATTCGAGCTAGTGATTATGGAACCGTTGCTGTCCCATTGCAAGCAGTATTTGAGTGCTGATCAACATGGGTTTACTGTCGGCCGCTCTACATCTACCAATCTGCTTTGTCTCACATCGTATATAACCGAAAGCATGTCGGATCTGGTTCAAACGGACGTTATTTATTCAGACCTATCCGCAGCATTCGACAAGTTGAACCATGCTATTGCGATTGCTAAACTCGGCAGGCTCGGTGTATGCGGTAATCTTCTGAGTTGGTTTCGATCATATCTTACCGGTCGGCAACTAAAAGTTGCCATAGGAGATTGCAGATCAGCTAGCTTCTTCGCCACATCAGGTATACATGGGACCGTTAATTTTTATACTATTCTTCAACGACATGCATCTGGTCATCGAAGCTCCTCGGTTATCATACGCAGATGACCTCAAAATCTTCCTACGAATCTGCTCCATTGCTGACTGTCACTTTCTTCAACGTAAACTGAATGTTTTCGCTAGTTGGTGCAGGTTAAACAGAATAGTAGTGAACCCAGCCAAATGCTCCGCTATTACGTTCTCACGAAAACAACAACCGATAATATTTAGCTATGACCTGCTTGGCTCGACAATCGAACGCATGAATCAGGTGAAAGACTTGGGTGTGATCTTGGATTCACAGCTGCATATGTTGTTGATAAGGCGTCAAGAACTTTAGGGTTCATTTTTAGGATGGCTAAAAACTTCACTGATATCTACTGTCTAAAATCTCTCTATTGTTCGCTTGTTCGATCGACGCTTGAGTATTCAGCGGTTTGGAACCCAAACTACAACAACGGTACCGAGAGACTTGAATCTGTTCAACGTCGCTTTCTTCGTTTGGCGTTGCGTAGATTGCCTTGGAATGATCCGTTTCGATTACCCAGTTACGAAAGCCGTTGTCAACTTATCGACCTAGAACTCCTCCGAACTAGAAGAGACACAAGCAGAGACCTAACCGTGGCCGATATCCTACAAGGAAGGACAGATTGTGAGGCTATCTTGAGGCAAATTGACCTGAATGTTCAACCCCGACCGCTTCGTAATAACCTTATGCTAAGACTGCCTCTACGTCACACAAATTATGGAGCGTATGGTGCGATTTGCGGACTGCAGAGAACATTAAACAGAGTTGCATCTGTTTTCGACTTTCATCTCTCCCGTGATGCGCTTCGTCGAAAGTTTTCTTCTGTTTTTCGCCGGCAGGAGTTAAGATATTGACTATAAGATATACGTTTTTTATGTTATGACCATTCTTGAATGTATTTTTTTACCATAGTTGATAAGGTTAAAATCATTGGGGCTTCATCCAGCCTATTGATGTAAAACAACAATAAACAATAAGGTACTCGGATCTGAGAGGCACTTGACGACAGCGACGACGGAACAATGACAGATGCGACAACGGTCCCGGAGAATATGTAAGATCTGGGAATCGTTAAAAGGGATCAATCAATGCCCGGTCACAAGGCAGAGAGAAAGAGAGAGAGATTTTTGACAGCATGCAAACGACTTTGGTCGTTGTACCTTTCAGTTTTTCAAAAACTAAAACGAAACAAATTAATTTTGCTAGCACTCCGGACCGTAACCCATTTGAACCTGATATGGAAATGCACCGGTCGTTAGTTCAGCGGATCCCCCACCTGGTGCCGAAATTAGAAGATTATACCTCAACCTAAGAAATTTGCATTCCAAATCACATTGACCACTGGTTTCTTGGCTTCGGAGGAAGTCACCATCACGCACGTACCAAACTATGATGTCTGCCTGCAAGTCTTAAATCCATCCCCAGACCAAACCGGCACAGCTTCCGTCCCAGAATCCTTCTCGAATAACGGTGGCAGCTGTTGGCCATTAGTATTCCATTTCTCGGTCGGCACCGTTACCTTTCTCGCCTCACCGGCTAGCCTCCTTCCGCTAAGGCTAGCATCGGATCGGATTCGGTGGAATTCTCTAATTGAATTTATGAGGTGACCAAAAAGAAACGTGCCGTGTGCCTTTTGGTTCGTTCTTTGGTGTACGAATCTCTGCATAAATTAAGACACCCGCACCCACCGGCGGCTGCCTGCAGTGGAGTCTTTGGGGGACCGGCGGTGGTTAGATAAGATGAGTTTATTCTGCAGCCGTTGACAAAGTTCCACAAAGAGAGGATGCGTATATTTTTCCTTCTGCCCCAAAGTGTTGCCCGAGTTTTGGCAATTTTAATCACACCCGACCAATCAATTATTCAGGAAAACAGCAGTGCGAACCTCTTGGCAACATAATGAAAGATTTATCAAAGTGGACCTTCTGCGCCAGGTGGGTTGAAGATGATAATGGTAATTTCGAAGACGAGACTGGTAGCTAAGGGTATTTCACCAAAGTCAATTAAAGATTGGTTAACTTTGGGGCGATGAATCTAGGCCTATTAGAAGAAGTTAGGCTGGAACGTGAATTGGGTTAAGTAGACACGGTTCGTTATTGATTGTGCTTGGAGAGCCAGCATAAAGAACGCAAAAACTTTGCGAGCTACGCCAATGTTTCTAGTGAACTGGAGAAAATAATGCTCATTGAAAAGGAAATCGAATGATCAATAATCGATTTATTTCATATGTAAGCGCCGATCGAAACAATTGTTTTGACGTCACTACAAGGGTGATTGATTAAACGAAAGAAACGAATCGTGCGGAATGAAAGCCGAGGAAAAACTAATTGCACCTCTGTAGACAGGTTGAGCCTTGATAGCTAGGTGCTGGCGGGAACTGATGACCTTGACCAATGTCCAAATAATACTCTTTAAAAAAAATTTGGTGGCCCTTAAAAGGACCGTTTTGTAGTGATGGTTGAGTAATTCTGAGCTGGGTGTTCAACACGGATGAGGCTGTCGAGCTGTATGTCGTTTGGAGCGAGGGTGACACGCATGGCATAGATGACCGACTCGCAGCGACTCACGAAGAGCTACTGATTCCGATCCATAGCATAGCGGTGCAGCTTCTTCCTCCTTTGATGGTTGCTTATGTGGGCTCTGCAGCTCGCTGCTTGCAGGCAGCCTTTCGTTGTTACTGGAGAACAATGTTTCAACGCCACACACGCCGAAAGCACTGCTACTGCTGCTACTAATTTTGACGACCAAACACCACCACACAGTGGTGTGGTCAATGGGAGCGTGTGGTTCTGAGTATGGCGATGAGTGTGCAAAATATTACGCAATTCCATCCTCCCTATTCGCACGAGCTCGAGAATCGGAGGCGAATGCCACTTCGATTTGTTTCGTCTACTTACTACTCTCTGACGACTGTGATGGGGAAGCAGCATATGCATGTAGATAATTGGTGGATTTGATAGTTAATTTGACGCTTTTGGACAATGCTGGACATTTACCAGTTTTTCAATAGTTTCATTCGGGGGCATTGTTATCAATGCGTAGCCATATTTCTGATCGATTGGTGATAAAATTATTGAAATTGGACCAGGGGCAACGTTCAAAATCTTTCTTAATTTGTTACATGTTCCATTTCCGGTTTAAGTGTACCCCCATGAAGAAATCAAAGACGTAGTCCTACGTCAAAAAAGAGGAACTTGCACTTTTGTCGATCTGCAGTGTAGTATACTTGCTGGCGATTTCTTTTCCGTTCCAACATCGTTAAGGATGACATGTACCAGCTGTAAAAAAGTGGTGTCTGATTCGGATCGAATTACTTGCCGCGGATATTGCGGTAATTTCTTCCATTTGATCAGGGTTAAGGTGGATAATTCGCTTCATGAGGCACTAGGAACCCATTGCCGTTATGTTTTCTGGATGTGTGATGGTTGCGCGGATGTGTTTTCCAATGAATATTTCCGGAAAATTGGATCACGTTGCACTGCCTGACGAAGCTTCGTTGAATTCGCTGAAGGACGACATAGCTGGACTGAAGGAAATGGTCAATGCTCTTTCCGCAAAAGTTGATTCCAAACCTGCAGATTTAGGATCGAACCCAGTATGTAACTCCTTCCAGTGCGCCGGGTAAGAATCTGTGGACCAGAGTTGGTTAAAGAGTGCGAGCATTTTAACCTTACCCTCCAAAGCTAGATTTTTAAGGTGTGGGTAGCCGATGTCGTCGGGACCTGCCGATTTGCCGTTACTGCGGCTCAAGTAGTACTGTAACTCTTCCCAGGAAAACGAATCGTTGATCTTGAGTTCAACCGTGTCGGGCTGGATGCAGAAATCTGCAACTGATGAACGTGTGAGCTTGGCAGAACGTTGAAAGTGGCTGTCGTACCCGGAGATGGCCGAAATTTCGGCGAAGTACGTCCCTAGCTTGTCTGCAACAGCGGCCGGTTCGGCGATAGTGGCCCCATCCACCTGAAGGTGTATCGGTGCCGAATGTCGCTTCCCGCTAAGCGCGTTGACCCTGCTCCAGAGGTCAGCTGAGGACTGGGAGGCGTTCATGCTCTCAAGAAAGCTCGACCAGCAGTCTTGCTTCGTGCTTCTGATTTCCTTCCTACATTGGAGGTGTAGCGATCGGTATCGGTTGAGTGCCTCTTCCCGGCCTGGGTCGTTCTTCGGCGTACGCTTGAGTTTACGCAGAGCTTTTCGACGAGCTTTGACAGCTTTTTTGGTGCTGTCATTCCACCAGCGGAGGGCTTTCCGTCCGGGCATGCTACTTGTTTTCGGGATAGCTGCAGATGCAGCATCGTGTATCAGGGCGGAAAAGTCGGAGATGCACAACAGGTGGCGTTCCAGAATCAGCGACTGCACGGTCTCTTGATAACTGACCCAATCAGCGTCGTCATACCGCCAGCGAGGCCTACGTGTGACTTCTGGGGCTGTGGCGGATGAGAGTTGAATCTGAATCGGGTAGTGATCACTGCCGTACAGATCAGCGTTTGTACACCACGTAACCTTGCCAGCCATGGAACGGCTGACCGAAGAAACATCGATAGCGGTGGCGTGTCATTGAAGAACGTCGGGTTTCCATGATTAAGGACCGTCATGTCTTCCTGTTCGAAGGCATCCATGAGGAGGCTTCCTCTGGGATCCGAACGAGGACAGCCCCAGGACGGGTGGTGCCCATTGAGATCACCAACGAACATCCTCGGTTCGGGCAACTTCCTAAAAACGTCCGTAATTTTGTTGGCTAGATTTGACACATACGTTCTCCCGCATGGCAGATACGCACAAGCCACCGCAATGTTCGCTGGCTCTTCCAGTTGAACGGCGACGATTCGAAGATCGTCCCCTAGGTGGATTTCGCTGAACGGTATACTCTTCAGGACTCCGATGGCCACTGAATGCCGAAAGATCCTTCCTCTTTTTAAGACCCATGCATATTTTCCGCCAAGCGAGCGGTTCATCTGGTCCACCGTCACCTTGTTGACTTCCTGGAGGGCTATGACCCAGGGTGGATTGCTGTGGCAGAGCAGCTCCAAGTCGCTAAGGTGGTTTAGAAACCCGTTGATGTTCCACTGAAGAGTGAAGTTGATAGGAACTGGTAAGGCGGGAACAGGATGTCTGTTGGTGTTTTCGTCTACGGAGGGGCAGCTCGTTTCTGCCGTTTCACTGATGTCGAAAAGGTAAGAGGGTTCGGTATAACTTACGTTACTGCTTGGTGACTCACTACGTCCAGAATGAGACGGGGCCCCACCGAGGGCAGGCGGAGGCGTTCCGCCCACCCAAGGCAGGGATGTCCCAACGGCGGTGTGATCGGTGTTGTCCGCGCTGGTATTGCTAGTCGACTCCCGTTCCGTATTTAGGTCCACGCGACTGATATCGAGTGTGTCGTCAATTGTATGTACAGGGTTAAACTGTTCGCTGTGCCCGGAATAAAACAGAGCCCCACCGGGGGCAAGCGGAGGCGTTCCGCCCACCCCGGGCAGGGATGTCCCAACGGCTGAGTAGAAGGAGGTTGCTTTCGGTGTGCGTAGGTTGCTGATAGGCTCCGGTAGGGTGCTCGGTGACGCTGTTGAATGAGACGGAGCCACACCCAGAACAGGCGGAAGCGTTCCGCCCGTCCGAGGCATGGATGTCCCAGCAACGGAAAAAAGTTTGTTGCGTGTCATGTCGCTTGGCCTGGTTCCCTCGAAGTCCTTCGGGGAATGGGCGTAGCTTCCCTTGTCCGTCCCGATATTTTGCGGTACCTTCATTTCCTTCGGGGAATGGGAAAGACGTCCTTTGTCCGTCCCGATCTTCACGTTTGAAAGTGGTCCCTCGCTGTCCTCAGGGATATGGGTGTTACCACCCTTATCCGTCCCACTTCCAGGCAGGCCCAGGCTCCGGGGGGTTACCATCAGTTCCGGTGTGGGAAAGACGTCCGCAGCGATGGGGCCCCGAATACCGGGACCGAGTGCTGGGTTCTTCTTCATGTTTTTTGTCCTTTGGTCGCAGAGGGTGTCCGCCAGTTCCGGTGGGGTCCTAGCGTCCGCACTGTCGGTGCCCTGCGTACCCAAGGCACAGATATCTTCATCTGGATGACCTGGGCACCGGGGGGTTACCAAAGGTTCTGGTTGGGGTGTGACTTCCAGTCCAATGGGGCCCCGGCTACCCGAGGCCAGTCGCAGACACGGTTGGTGTTGATGGCTGGTTTCTGTTTTTTGTGTGTTCGTAGCGTGGTTTGTAGTGTGGTCCGTAAGAGTAGTCCGGGTGGATGGCGTGGGTGGTGTAGAAGGAAGATTCTCGGCACTAATCCTGTCCCAAACACACCGAAACGGATGCGGGAAGAAGATCAACCGACGGCAAAGCCTCCGATAATTCAAGGAACAAAATCAGTATCAAATGTTGTAAAGACAGTTTCACAACGCGAGGATCTGTTGTGGATTCATTTGTCAGCGTTTGACCCTACTACTTCAGGTGATGAAATCGAGTTCTACTACCGAATGTATGAATCTGGGCTCTGATGTCAAACCTAAGGTGATCAGGTTGGTTCCTAAGAACAAAGACCCTGCCACACTTAGCTTTGTTACTTTCAAAGTTGGTGTTAGCAAGGATCTCAGGGACGTGTACTTCCGTGAATTTGAGAACAACTCAAAAAACCATCGAGTCATTCGGATCGGTGCGAAGCCTCCTGCAGACACCGGTAGCCAATAGGATTGGAACCAATAGATTCTCCGCTGATCATCTCTTTCACCGAAGTCAACCCAGAACGCACTGCCTGTAGCATCATGGAAGCCCCTAGTCCTTCCGACCCAGTCGTGCTTGCTGTTAGTTCCTGCCTCCACAGTCGTTCTGGACCTGTGGTCGAGGAAAGTGCCGGGGTCTTCCAAAACCCGTCCCAAAGCCGTTGGAAATCCTCTCACAGGCAAGTATCTCGCTTGTAACCGCATTTTGTTTGTTGATCGTTCTTTGGCTTCTAGGATACTACAATTTTTTCACAAAAACTACCGAAAACGAGTTTCTCGATTCCGAATCAAACATCGGTACGCTTCAACTGGAACATTTGGAAGCAAATTATCATTCAGACTCAGTCGAGCTTAGTTGGTTAATGCTGGGTAATGCGCAATACAGATCCCATTGAGATCACTAGCCTCTTCCCAGCAACTCCTATTCGTACCTCACCGTGGTACCGGCCGGGAACTGTGAGCAACCTTAGGGAAGACCGGTCCACACTGATTGACGACAAATAAATAAATAGATCGGGTAACCAACCCCGGTGGGAACTTTGGTCATAGGCTGACAGGGAAGGGGGGGGGGGGTTTGCTTCGGCAAGCCTGAGCGTCTGTTCTCCAAGAGGAGCGGCTCACAACAGCGTCTGTTCCCCATGTTAGGGGCGGCTGATCTACGTCCGAGTGCCAGTGAAGGACTCTAAGCAAAACTGTGTACCCTGGTCCTCCGGAAAGTTAGGGGGTTGGTGTCAGGCCCTGCGAGCCAGCCGTAAAAAAAGCATTGCAACAGAAAATCAGCAACAGAGGAATACGAACCGAGACCAACGGCAACGACCCCAGCGACGAAATAGGACTTGCGATTGAAAACTCGGCACGTGGAACTGTCGATCTCTCAATTTCATCGGGAGCACCCGAATACTCGCCAATCTACTGAAGGACCGCGGATTCGGCATCGTAGCGCTGCAGGAGGTGTGTTGGACAGGATCCATGGTGCGAACGTTTAGAGGTAATCATACCATCTACCAGAGTTGCGGCAACACACGCGAGCTGGGCACAGCTTTCATTGTGATGGGCGAAATGCAGAAGCGCGTGATCGGTTGGTGGCTGTTCGACGAAAGAATGTGCAGGTTGAGGATCAAGGGCCGATTCTTCAACTTTAGCATAATCAACGTGCACAGCCCTCACTCCGGAAGCACTGATGATGACAAGGACGCATTTTACGCGCAGCTCGACCGCGAGTACGACCGCTGCCCAAGCCACGACGTCAAGATCATCATAGGAGACCTAAACGCTCAGGTAGGCCAAGAGGAGGAATTCAGACCGACGATTGGAAAGTTCAGCGCCCACCAGCTGACGAACGGGAACGGCCTACGACTCATCGATTTCGCCGCCTCCAAGAACATGGCCATACGTAGCACTTTCTTCCAACACAGCCTCCCCTATTGTAACACCTGGAGATCACCACAGCAGACGGAATCGCAAATCGACCACGTTCTGATTGATGGACGGCACTTCTCCGACATTATCGACGTCAGGACCTATCGTGGCGCTTACATCGACTCTGACTACTACCTGGTGATGGTCAAACTGCGCCCAAAACTTTCCGTCATCAACAATGTACGGTACCGACGCCCGCCACGGTACAACCTAGAGCGACTGAAGCAACCGGATGTCGCCTTAGCATACGCGCAGAATCTCGAGGCAGCGTTGCCAGAGGAGGGCGAGCTTGATGTGCCCCCTCTAGAGGACTGCTGGAGTACAGTAAAAGCAGTCATCACCGACGCAGCCGAGAGCACCATCGGGTACGTGGAAAGAAGTCAACGGAATGAATGGTTCCACGAGGAGTGCAGAGCGATTTTGGAGGAGAAGAACGCAGCGGTAATGCTGCAGCATGGAACCCGACAGAACGTGGAACGGTATTGAAAGGTGGAAGCAGCACTTCGATGCGCACCTGAATGGCGAGGAGAACGTAGGCACGGGAGACCAGCGCAATGGAGGAAACGACTACTTCAGTGCAGCAGAGGACGGAACTGACCCAAATCCCACGCTGAGGGAAGTTAAGGACTCCATTCAGCAGCTCAAAAACAACAAAGCAGCTGGTAAGGATGGTATCGCAGCCGAACTCATTAAGATGGGCCCAGAAAAGTTGGCCACCTGCCTGCACCGGATGATAGTCAGGATCTGGGAAACAGAACAGCTACCGGAGGAGTGGAAGGAGGGGGTAATCTGCCCCATTCACAAGAAAGGCGACCATTTGGAATGTGAGAACTTCAGAGCGATCACCATTTTGAATGCCGCCTACAAAGTGCTATCCCAGATCATCTTCTGTCGTCTATCACCTAAAATGACCGAGTTCGTGGGAAGTTATCAAGCCGGCTTCATTGACGGCCGATTGACAACGGACCAGATCTTCACCGTACGGCAAATCCTCCAGAAATGCCGTGAATACCAGGTCCCAACGCATCATTTGTTCATCGACTTTAAGGCGACATACGACAGTATCGACCGCACAGAGCTATGGAAAATCATGAACGAGAACGGCTTTCCTGGGAAGCTGATCAGACTGATCAAAGCAACGATGGACGGTGTGCAAAACTGCGTAAGGGTTTCGGGTGAACTATCCAGTTCATTCGAATCTCGCCGGGGACTGCGACAAGGTGACGGACTCTCATGCCTACTCTTCAACATTGCTCTAGAAGGTGTAATGCGACGAGCTGGGCTCAACAGCCGGGGTACAATTTTCACGAAATCCGGTCAATTTGTGTGCTTTGCGGACGACATGGACATTATCGCAAGAACATTTGGAACGGTGGCAGAACTATACACCCGCCGGTGAGTGCGTCAAAAACAAAGTACATGCTCCAGAAGAAACTACGGTCAAAAAAGATTCACCCCCGCACCAAATGTACAATGTACAAAACGCTAATAAGACCGGTGGTCCTCTATGGACACGAGACATGGTCTATGCTCGAGGAGGACCTGCAAGCACTCGGAGTTTTCGAGCGACGTGTGCTAAGGACGATCTTCGGCGGTGTGCAGGAGAACGGTGAGTGGCGGCGAAGAATGAATCACGTGGGCCGGGCATGTTGCAAGAATGCCGGACAACAACCCTGCAAAGTTGGTGTTCGCTACTGATCCGGTTGGCACAAGAAGGCGTGGAGCGCAGAGAGCACGATGGGCGGACCAGGTAGAGCGTGATCTAGCGAGCATTGGGCATGACCGAGGATGGAGAGCGGCAGCCGCAAACCGAGTATTGTGGCGTACTATTTTTTTTTTTTTTTATTAATTACTTTATTTGTACAGGCTCAATCGAATAAACTTTACAGAGCCGAGTTATCATTTTTGTTATACATTATTGATTTCTTATATTTAAAGTTAAAGGAGCTGGACCGGATACTCGCGGTTGTCTCGAGGTTAGTGGGGATTTACAATTTTTTTTGGATGGGAAAAGGGAAAGGGAGGTTTGAAATGTGGTTTACGATACAAATATTTAATTAATCCTAAAACATGAACTAATTTCTATTCATCTTGAAAACAAACATAAAAAAAAAACCCACACGTACAAAATACAAACTAAACACAAGGTTAATAAAACTTACAATCTAATGTTAATATTCTTAAAGTAAACATATATGAGTTTCATAAACTCCAGATCGCGTCTAGCCAAAATATCCCGAACTGGAACATTAGGTTGTCTACCTCGAGCCCGAAGGGAATCATAAAAATGTGATCTGACTCCACGATACTCCGCACAAGACCAAAGGATGTGATCAGCGTCCTGGTAACCTTGTCCACATTCACAGAGATTGCTGTCTCCCAACCCCACACGGAACAAGTGAGCGTTTAGACAATAGTGATTGGACATGAGACGAGACATCACGCGTATGAAGTCTCGACCCAAGTCCAACCCCTTGAACCAAGAACTCTTCGACACCTTAGGGATGATCGAATATAGCCATCGTCCCAAACTCCCTTCACTCCACTTATTCTGCCAGCTGACGAGTGACTGTTGACGATAAATGAAGAAAAATTCATCGTAGGCGATTTGTCGATCGTAAATATCGCCTTCCATAGCGCCCACCTTAGCAAGTGAGTCAGCCATCTCATTGCCCGGAATCGAGCAATGAGATGGGACCCATGCAAAGGTGATGACAAAAGATCTTAAAGATAAAGCACTTAAAAGCTCTCGTATTTTCATGAGAAAACTGACTGACAGAACTGAGACTATGCGTAAAAATAAAATAATGATCTGGTGCAAGTGAGGCGATCGTTTCTAGCGTATAATGTATTGCCGCCAGCTCAGCAACATATACGGAACAAGGAGCTTGAAGCATTCGAGAGGCGCTATGAAATTCGTTAAAAATACCAAAACCAGCGGACGACTCTATTAGTGATCCATCTGTGAAGAACGATCTTGCGGAATCAATTTGGCCAAACTTTGCAGCGTAAATTGACGGAACAATCATGGAACGATGATGTTCTGGGATCCCACGAATCTCCCGCGTCATAGATAAATCAAAACTAACTGAATTGCCGAAGTCGGAGAAGCATACACGATGAGGATTATGCTGTGAAGGGCTGACATCCTGTGTTATGTACACGTAGTACAATGACATAAAACGAGTTTGAGGGTTCAGCTCAAGAAGCTTTTCAAAGTTTTCGATTACCAGTGGGTTCATAACTTCGCAACGGGTGAGGAGCCTGAGGGACAATTCCGAGAACCGATCCGATAGTGGCAACATGCCCGCCAACACTTCTAGACTCATCGTATGAGTCGAGTGCATGCATCCTAACGCGATACGAAGACAACGATACTGGATACGTTCCAGTTTGATGATGTGAGTTTTAGCCGCCGACTGGAAACAAAAACTACCGTATTCTAAAACCGATAAAATCGTTGTCCGGTACAACGTTAGAAGATCTTGCGGATGGGCTCCCCACCACGTTCCGGTAATTGTTCGGAGAAAATTGATCCTTTGTTGGCATTTTCGTCTCAGATACTCAATGTGGGATCTCCAGGTGCATTTTGAATCGAACCAGACCCCAAGATATTTGAAGGACATAGAATGAGTGATCGGTTTACCCAAAAGTTGAAGCTTTGGTTGTGCTGGGCTATGCTTCCTAGAAAAAACGACCAACTCAGTTTTCTCCGTGGAGAATTCGATACCTAGCTGAATAGCCCAAGTAGACAAATTGTCCAAGGTATCCTGTAAGGGTCCTTGCAGGTCAACCTCTTTTGGCCCTGTGATAGACACTACGCCGTCATCTGCAAGTTGTCTCAACGTGCAGTTGTCACTAAGACAATTGTCAATTTCTCTGACGTAGAAATTATACAAAAGGGGGCTTAAACATGAGCCCTGGGGGAGACCCATGTAACTAAATCGAGAAGCTGTAGAGTTTCCATGAGAAAAGCTCATATGTTTCTCTGACAGCAAATTGTACAAAAAGTTATTTATTAATGGAGAAAGGCCACAAGCGTGGAGTTTGTCTGAAAGGACTTCAACGGATACTGAATCAAAAGCCCCCTTGATATCCAAGAATACAGAAGCCATTTGCTCTTTTTTAGCAAAAGCCAACTGAATTTCTGTGGAAAGCAACGCGAGACAGTCGTTCGTTCCCTTGCCCCTACGGAATCCAAATTGAGTATCTGAGAGTAGGTGGTTCGTCTCAACCCATTTGTCCAAGCGAAAAAGGATCATTTTCTCCAACAATTTTCGAATGCACGATAACATCGCGATGGGACGATACGAGTTATGATCTGAAGCGGGTTTTCCAGGCTTTTTAATGGCTATAACTCTCACTTGCCTCCAATCATCCGGAACAATATTGAGCTCCAGGAACTGACAAAACAAGTTCAACATGCGCCTCTTAGCGACGTCTGGGAGGTTCTTCAACAAGTTGAACTTGATTCTATCAGCCCCCGGAGCCGAATTGCCGCACAAAAGGAGCGCGAGTGAGAGTTCCAGCATTGAAAAAGGCTGGCTGATCTCGTCTACAGAATTCGTCGTTTCGCGAGGAATCATCTGTGCCGGCACGGAATCAGGACATACTTTTCGCGCGAACTTGAGAATCCAACGATCTGAGTACTCCTCGCTCTCGTTGTTCGAAGACCGGTTACGCATCCTTCGCGCCGCGTTCCAAAGCGTATTCATCGACGTTTCGCGCGATAATCCGTCCACGAATTGCCGCCAGTATCCGCGTTTCTTGGCTTTGATGAGGCTCTTGAGTTCGCGTTCAAGAGCCGAGTACGCTTCGAAATACCCGGGTGTTCCACGTTTCCGGAAAAGCTTAAACGCGTCGGACTTTTTACGATAAACCTCAGTGCATTGGTGGTCCCACCAAGGGGAAGGAGGTTTCCTACGGAAAGACGTCCCAGGAACCGGCCGAGTTTGAGCTCGAAGCGCGCTGTCCAAGATCAGATTGGAGAGGAAGTTATATTCCTCCAACGGTGGAAGCCCTTCTACCGACGACACGGCTTCCTCTATCGCGGTCTTGAACGTTGTCCAATCGATATTACGGGTGAGGTCGTACGCGACGTTAACGGGTTCCGACGGATTGAACCCACTGGCAATCGAAATTTTGATCGGCAAGTGATCACTACCGTGGGGATCCTGGATCACATTCCACGTGCAATCCAACGATAATGAGTTAGAGCAAAGTGTGAGGTCTAATTTACTTCCATTCGAAGATGGTCCAGCCAAACGTGTTACTTCTCCATTGTTAAGAATTGTCATATTGAAGTTATCACAGAGGTCATATATAAAAGTAGAACGGTTGTCATCATACAGTTCCCCCCAGCCTGTACCGTGGGAATTGAAATCTCCCATGATCAACCGTGGAGCAGGAAGTACCGAACAGATATCTGAAAGTTGTTTGCGATTAACAACGGCTCTAGGAGGAATATAAACAGAAGCAATACAAAGGCTCTTACCTTTAAAAATAGCCTGACATGCGACAACTTCAATACCTGTAAATTGTGGAAGATTCACTCTATAGAAAGAATGGCACTTTTTGATCCCCAAAAGTACCCCTCCTCCACGCGAATCCTCACGATCCAGTCGAATAATGTTAAAATCATAAAAAGGAAGATCTATATCTGAAGAGAGCCAAGTTTCACAAAGAGCAAATGCATCACAATGATTATTGTGAACTAAAAACTTAAAAGAGTCTAATTTAGGAATAAGACTTCGACAATTCCACTGTAGAATTGTGATCAAATCCCCGACCTCGTTTGGAAAATTATCCATCGAAGGAAATGATTGCTGCAATGAGGGGCCACTTCAATGTCAATTGCTTCAAGAGGGTCTTCACAGTAGGAAGCATTGCCAGAACAATGCTTTTGAGAGGATCAGAAATATTCAGGTACTTGAGAATATCGTCCACAATTTTATCAAATGAGAACAACCCAGATGAAGAAGGGGCTTCTGTTCTTAAAAATGGGACATCAGGGGTTTTGGATGTCCCCGGGAGAGGTGGAAAATCCTGGGTATAGTCAGTTCTTCTGAATCCAGGAGGAGTAGAAACTTCCTTTTTTCCACCACTCCTTGATTTGGGCAAGCTGATTTGGGGTTCTTCATTCTCAACTTTCCGCGAACGGATGCGTTTTCGTTTCCGTGCTGAAAAACAGAAAGAAGTTCCCTCCTCAGCCAAGTCAGAGTCAGTCTCGTCATCTGACAAAAGAGAAAAGGGATTTTTGTCGTTGGTCGATGGCGTGGCCGTCTTCAGCATTTCTGCAAAAGACTGCCGGGAACGTTCCTTAAGTGAGCGTTGTAATTTCTCCCCGCGTTGTTTGTACACCGGGCATGACGAGATACCATGAGGAGTTCCCTTACAGTACACGCATTTTGGTGCGGTAGCTGCACAGGTGTCATCCCCATGCTTCTCTCCGCATTTGGAACAGCGTGCCTTGCTGCCACAGTGGGAGGCCGTATGTCCCAACTGCTTACAGTTTTGGCAGTTCATGACCCGGGGAACGAACAAACGCACAGGTAGTCGAAGTTTTCCCAGCTCGATGTAGTGAGGAAGGGCTGAACCAGAAAAGGTCACACGGAACGAGTCTGTGGGGGTAAAACTCTTTTTACCCTCGCTGACAGATACTGAGCCCAGTTTTTGGACATCCAGTATCTTCACCGGGGGGAGCAAGGGGTTCTTGAAACGGCCAACCGCCTGCTTCTCCAAGATCTCGGGGGTCAGACTCGCTTCGGTGACCACACCTTCGATCTCCACATCACGAGCTGGGATGTAAACTCTGTACTCGAGCGTGAAGAGCTGGGAGGCAGCAATCTCGTTAGCCTGCTTCAGGTTAGAGACGGAGACACGAAGTTTATTGTGCCTAACCTTCGTGATTTCAGTCACGGCCGAGTATCGCTTCGTCAGATCATTAGTAATTTGCATTACATTCAAAGGTTTGTTTCTGGGCTGAAAGTAGACAACCCATGGGCCAGTCGAGTCATCTGGATAGGCTCGCGATCGGGGGTTTATCTGAGCCTGTCCTTTGCCAGACTGAGACGATGAACCAGGGAGAGATGACGTACGTTTTCGACCCTTCTTGCCATCGCGTGGCAAAGTGGTGTCATCTTCCGACAAAACGTCCATTTCGTCTTGCGACAAAATGTCCATTTTGCCGTACTAGTGGGAGCGAAAAACGCTCTACCACTGAAACGATAATCACTCGGACACAATACACAAAAAAAAAAACTACAAACACAGAACACAAACTTAAAATTTAACTGTGGGCGAAAGAGAGAAACAAGAACAAAAACTTATCTGATAATCCTATACTACTACCACCGAGCGTTCAAACGGCAGCAGCGGAGCGACGCGCAGCGTGGATGATCTTCGATCAGCGTGTGCGGGCGGTCTTCGTTGGTGTGTGCTTATGTGAGGGTCGGCACTCAGCTGAACACACGATGATAGATGAGCGGTGTAAATGCGGAGGCAGATGCTGACACTCGATGACGATGATCCGTGTGCAGGTATGCGTTACCACGCACCGATGGTGCGCAAAATGGTTGGCGAATTGGCAATCGTAAAAACAATTTTCCTTCCGATGATGCCGAAAACACACTTTCTTCTTAGAAAAAACTCACTTTTAGTTAATTATTTAGCTGGGAACTCTAAGCGAGAAAAAACTGACAATTTAAATCAAGCGAATAGCGAGAAAACTTCCAAAATAGCGGAGCGCGAACTAAGTCGACCGTACTTCTTGCTAGGACGCAGTGGAATGAAGTGGCGTACTATTGTTGATTATGTCTTATCTTAAATGTGATGTTGTACAAATAAATGTATGTATGTAATGTACTCAGTCGAGCTTGCCGTTGGGTCCCACCGTATTAGCCGTCCCGGCACTCAGGTCAGAAGTGGAGACGGGGTCCTCCTACCTGTGATATCAGATCCGGAAAACAACAACAGATACTCCTTCGATCACTTCTGCAAATTGATCAGCTTCATCCCGGGACGCACCAGCTTAAAATCTTCGGAAGCCTCTGATCCCCCCATCACAGTCGTGCCTCTCCTGCCAGCGTTCAGCAGCCGTCCCGGCCCTGTGTTTGGGGCTGGTGAAGTGGTCTTCCAATTCACTACGTCAGGCAAGTACGCTCTCAGTAACAGCAATTATATACCTGAGACGTCCGTCGTTTCTAGCCAGCCACTTCATGCTCGCCTCTCTCCATATGAAGCAATTGTTCCGGCACCGGGATGCACGCCTGCTAGCTTCACGGAAGCCCTTAATCCTCTCAGCATAGTCGAGTCCCTGCCGTAAGCGCTCAGCAGCCATCCCGTACCTGTATATGAGAATGGAGAAGGGGTCTTCCAAATCGTCATCGCAGGCAAGTACACACATGTGTGGAATACTTCTCCTCCAGTAATGCCCATCGCTTCTAGTCTCTTCACTTCAAACGGGTTTCACTCGGATATTGGCGCTATCGAAGCTGCTGAGTCATCTCTCACAAAAAAAACAGAAGTGTCTGTGCCTAGGGGCACGAACGGAAGCTTGACGTAGGACCGCTAGTAGACGGAATAAATCTGAAGAGCATTTAGTTCTTTTAATTGATCAATTATCTATTATCTCAACTCTTTCCGTTTTTGAATTGTATGCGTGCCAAATTTGTAGTATTTTTTTCAAAAGAGAAAGTTGATTAAGAGAATCAATCAAAATCACTTGCACCCCTGCTTCCAAGTTTGGTTACAAGATTACAACTCTGGAGAGCATTTTGTGTGGTCGTTGGGGGCTCGTGGTTCTGAATATGGACAAACAAGCACAGATAAATTCTATTCCAACTCTTTACTGATGTAAGCTTGATGGCCCTGAAAAAGGCCGTTTTATTGAAGAGGACATCCATGGCCACTTACGCTTGGCGTGTCAAGTGTAGGTGACAGCATCACGGACCTCATTTTCCAGGAACACCTTCAGCATACCTCGTAGATCAGACCGGAGATACGTTTGACACCACCACGGCGAGCCAGACGATCGATGGCGGTTATCTCGAAGAACTTTGCGATGACGCTTGGCGCCTCCTTTACCAGACCTTTTCCTCCTTTGCCACGACCAGTCACTGTTGCTTGTTAGGTGTGAAGTAGTGGACTAGCCACCACCTTCCTACTGCTGCTATTGCTGTTCACCACGCCGCCCGTAGCGAAAATGAGCTAATGCCATACAGCAGCGCTCTTTTATATCTTTTCAGGTTAAAGCAGAATTATGTGCAACCAAGTGGTATAAAAGCTACAAAGACTCCTCCCATTATGAGTAGTTTGCTATCAAGTAGCGAGACTGGCTCTTTTCCTTTTGCGTACACGGCGAATGAGAACGACCCAAATTTGAGTTTAGTTCACTCATAATCGCTTGTTTCGTCTACTTACTACTCTCTGACGACTGTGCTGGGGAAGCAGCATATGCATGTAGGTAATTGGTGGATTTGTTAGTTATTTCGACACTTTTGGACAATGCAGGACATTTACCAGTTTTTCAATAGTTTCTTGTTGGAAATCAACATTCGGAAGCATTGTTATCGATACGTGACCATATTTCTGATCGATTGGTGATAAAATTATTGAAATTGAACCAGGGGCAGCTAAGTTATTAACGTTCAAAATCTTTCTTAATTTGTTACATGTTCCATTTTCGGTTTTCACAAAGTGTACCCCCATATAGAAATCAAAGACGTAGTCCTACGTCAATAACTGCTGCACCTGAAATCATCTCTTCAAGCATGCTGCCGCAGCAAACCGTACCACCGGTCGCATGTTTTCTGTGTATTATCAGAATGTCAGAGGTTTGCGCACCAAAATTACTCAACTCCGTCTGCTTTTGTCCAGCTGTGACCTGTGTTGGGAAAATATCAAAAAATCAAATCTCACCAACGCCCAAGATCACGCTTGATTTTTGTAGACAAAAATCAACAAGCAAACAACTGCGGTTGATTTTGCAAGCTGTGATATCACAGCTCGGAATAAGAAGCTAACAAAATTCACCAGCTGCAAATCTCAACAAACTGTGGTGAGATTGAGTTTCATGATTTTTGCTTTACACTCGAATGCAACCGAAACTTCCATAACGGCTGGCAGCAGTCACTTCGTGTCTGCCATCGGTGAAGAGAACAAAGAGATAGCATACTATACTTTCTCTTTCTAAGAAAACGATGTGCAACGGAATCATTTTTGTGTCGAGTCAACTCTCAGCTTGATTTTTGCATGTTGTGAATAGTCTCGCAATATCAAAGGATTACAAGCTCCTTTAGTATTTTGTTCCAATATCATGCGTGATATTGCGAGCGCATGAGAGTGGAAAAATGTCAATTGATTTCTGATTTTGCCAACACTTGTCTTTACGGAAACATGGCTCCGTGCTGATATTGACAGCAGTGAAATTTCATCGGATTACGTTACGCAATGAGTTAACCAGTCCTCATTTGCGGGGCAGTGGAGTACTGATTGCAGCCAAAAACTACCTGGAGTGTGAATCTATTTCGATAGCGATCAACGATTATCAAGTTATGCTTCACTAGACCAGATGTTATCAGCTTTCTATGAATTGTAATGCCTGGACTGACGGGCTTCGGATAAAATGTACAACGACTCTTACGTTTCAACTCGAATCATCGAATGTCGTTTATTTCTCATTTCTTTTAGTTTTATTCTACAGACTTAATCTAGTACTACCCTTTGAAACCAATCTAAACTAACTTGCACAACTTTCATGTACACATGTGGCATCGCGAACAACGTTGACTCATGGCTTGGTTCTTTGCGTGGGAAAAGAGAGTCACAATGTTTATGACTCAATTGGTATAATTGTTTATGCTTCGGATAGAAATTTACCTTAGCAGTAATTTATTGCAAGCGTTCTAAATGCGAGCTATGGGAAAATATTGTCAGCATGAGACTCAATGCTCATGTCATGAAATTTGAAGGATAATGAAGAAGGATA
The DNA here is from genome assembly GCF_037179485.1 of Ochlerotatus camptorhynchus. Classification (NCBI taxonomy): domain Eukaryota; kingdom Metazoa; phylum Arthropoda; class Insecta; order Diptera; family Culicidae; genus Ochlerotatus; species Ochlerotatus camptorhynchus. The sequence goes on from NW_027040816.1 coordinate 503,548, forward strand.
ATCTAAAAAGGATTTGGTTATGTGATTTGGGTTAAGTATAGAACATTCAGCTCATGTGTGCTCCACGTGTATAGCATGCTGTATGCTACACCTCCACCGCTTGAAAAGAATTGTTTACTATTCTGCGGAAAAACAAATCTTTTGCTGTTGAGCTTGGTTTCATAGATTAATTATTCCTTTGGTTTGTTTTTTTCGTCGATCTTGTTTTCCGTGCTGAGCACCAATGCTACCGACGTGCCAGGAAGGCAGCTCCCACACCTGGACCCTACCTATCGACCCATCAACTCATGAACCGGGGACCAACGGCTTTACTTCCCATCCGAAGGAAGGCGTGATCAGAGATGTTATGCCTTAGAACATCCCTGCGGCGCCGACTGGGATTGAACCCAGGCCTGCTGGGGTGAGAGGTGATCACGCTTACCACTACACCACCGGCGCCGTTATCATAGATTAATTAATCGCTACATTTTTTTTATTCTGTTCTTATGCACTATCATTTCTCGTCTTGATTGATTATGTTGTACCGTACAATTTGGATTATTGATTTCAGTTACTATGTATGAACCTAAATAGAATGCATCCAACTTTTTCCTGTTTTCGTTGGTTATGTTAACAAAGTCTCCTATTTCAATATTTGTTGGATTTATGTTTTTATTTTAAATTTCTTTGTCTATCTTGTTTGTTTGATATTAGTAATTTTTTTGCTATTCTGTGTGTATGCTGTAATCGGTACTTTAATTCTTTATTATATTGCTCTATGTTGTACATATATAGGCTCAGCTCTTAATAGATTATGGTTAAAATCCTGAGGCAAAATGGCTTTATGTCCAAATACTAACTCATATGGAGTGAAATTATGTTCTACATGTGGTGTAGTATTGAATGAAAACTCATAATATTTTACCCATTCATCCCAATCAGACTGATGGACATTTGTAAAGGATCTCAGATATTCATTCAAACATCTGTGATTCCTTTCCAACGCTCCAATGGTCTGCAGGTGATATGCGGTAGAAAAGGATTGTTTTATTTCGAGCAGTTTACAAACCTGTTCAAGAATTTCATTGTTGAATTCCGTTCCTTGGTCTGTTCGTAATTCCATAAAATTTTCATATATCAGTATGAAGTGTTCTACTAATGATTTAGCAACCACATTTGCCTCTTTCGTTGGTATCGGGATCAAAACTATATATTTAGTTAAGTTACATTGTATCATAAAACAGCAAAAGGGTTTATCTTCCATTTAATTAATTTTTGTATCCATGACAGATACGTATTTCGACTACAATGTGCAGCCTTCATCAGTGTCATTCCCACTAAAGAACTTATCAAAATCTAACCCCCTTAAGTACTCATCCCCTAGGTAAAAAAGTCAAGATCATAGGTATAAAAATGAAACTACAATGTGTTGAATCGGAACCTACCTAACTAATAAAAACCAAAGATTTAAGTAAGCTAAAGGAGAAAAATCTATACAAATCTCTAATAAGGAAAATCCCCAAAGGCTTGGTAGCCATCATAATGAAGTAATGAAATTGGGTTGTTAGCGGGGATAATAATTGCAGAAGGCAACAAATCGCTTTACTTCATCGCTATTTGTTGGTGTTGGAAAATTGGAATCATCCGGTAGGATACCGTTATCCATTTGAAAACGGATATATCTGCTCCGGTGTCTATCATAAATGTGCATTTTGTATTGGTCATTTGAACATGCAGCGTAATAAAATTGGCTGCACTCAGATTCATCGAGTGAATTCGCCTTGTATTTGCATTTGACCCTGAGGTAAAGTAGGCGGTTGGCCTAAAAAAGGATTTTTTTGTTGATGGTGGCTAAACGGTGTTTGCATCGCTGCTGTTTTTGCAATATGCATTGGTATACCCATATGATTAATCATTGCGGGTGCTTGTGCTTAATTTGCCTCCATGGCAAACATGCGACTTGTATTGTTTCTATTATGGTTATTGAACCTTCCACGTCCATTGAAATTGGAGTTTGTGTTATTACGCTGGAAATTATTTCTGAAATTTCCGTTAAAACGTGGTCGATAATTGCCATTATTGTTATGATTATTGTGGTTATTATAATTAGGTCGGTAGTTGGACTGACTTTGTCTTCGAAAACCTGATTGTCTATTCCCACCTTGACGATGTTGACCTTGAGTTTTTTTTTTTTTCCTTTGGTTTGTTTTTTTCCGTCGATCTTGTTTTCCGTGCTGAGCACCAATGCTACCGACGTGCCAGGAAGGCAGCTCCCACACCTGAACCCTACCTATCGACCCATCAACTCATGAACCGGGGAACAACGGCTTTACTTCCCATCCGAAGGAAGGCGTGATCAGAGATGCTATGCCTCAGAACATCCCTGCGGCGCCGACTGGTATTGAATCCAGGCCTGCTGGGGTGAGAGGTAATCACGCTTACCACTACACCACCGACGCCGTTTCGACCTTGAGTTGTGAAGGTAAGAATGGTAGAATTTTGGCTACTCGATGAATTTTCTTGAACCTTTTGAATAGCTTCCTTGACACTATTAAAAGATCCAGCCTTAAGTATGAGCTTTGTCTCATTGTTGGACACCCCGTTAATAATAGCATCCACGGCTGCTGTTTTTACCATTTTATTCGTTACTTCCTCTGGAATTCCTTGCTGCAGATTAGTAATTTTTAACTTATCAGAAATTGCTTCTATCTGCTCGTAGAAGAAGTCTACGCTTTCCTTCTGCTTAACCGATTTCAGTTTTGCCAAAAAATTTTCAGGAGATGTAACATCCTGACATCTTCTTTTTACATTTTCGATTAACCCATCAAACGTATCTATGTTTTCAGGCAATCCAAGTCGAGCTTTGCTAGTAAGTCTTGTTTTTAAAAATCTCACCAGCATTGGTTGATTCGCTTCCGTTGTTAATTCTTTCATTAAATTGGCGGAATCAATGAATGATTGTAGGGCATCGCTAGTCCCATCATAAATTTGCACTACAGCAGTTGCTGTGCGCACGTCGAAAGAAGTGGGTTGTGCAGTCGTCATTTTGGTTTTGTCATTTAATATCGCTAAAGCATACGTTCGTTTCGTGAGTATTTTCTCATAGTCCAGAACTAGTTCATTGTATTCTTTACTGTGGATTTTCCCATTTATATCTTTAAGAATATTCTTGATTTCTATTACTAGGTATATCATTTAATTTATTTTTCTGCTCTTCGATAATAGTTTCAGTTTTGACATTGTTTTTCGACTTTCTAATATTACTATATAAATGGTTAAACTCTTCAGTTAATGTTCTTAGCTTATACTTTTGTTCCGGCATTCGGCATTCGTAATGGTAAATATAGAATTATTCAACTTAACTCACCGGCTGGTGTCACTCATTTATGATCACGTAGCACGATGACGATCGTCCGTCGTTCTGTTGGTGTTGAGGTGCTTCGGTGCATCAATAACGCTTCACGCCAGGCGTGGCATAAAATGATGATGATTCACTAGGCTGCTACGCTGATGTAGATTGTTTTTATTTCAATCATGCTGCACTAATGATAGAAGACAGCAGCACGTCGTTAACGACCGTAGTGGTATGATGATTATTTGACACACTTTTATTCTTCCGACAAGGCGTTTTCATTAACCCCTTGTTTCGCGCACTTTAACGGTAGCTGCATTTCCTCCTTCGGGTTTTGTTTTTTGTTGTTTATCCAACTGAATGTTACTCTAAATTTTCCTCTCGATGGTTTTACTTATCACCCCTTTTTGTGTTTTAGTCATAGTTTTTCACGCAAATTTTTTTTACAGTTCACACAGTAATTTATTTTCTCTACTACTGCTTTGTCCGAACGATTTTCACGTACACGGGCAGTATTTTTAACATTTTACGCGGTAAGCACGGTTTTTCTTGCCGCTTTTTCTGCCGTATTTTTCAAATGTTCGAATATAGCTTCACTCCTAGCAATATCGCAAGCATAAGGATAAAAATTAACAGAAGCGATTCTTGTTTTGTTAGTTGTTCCTGGTGGCTTTCTTGCGCCTGGACCACATTGACGAACATATCGCCATTTTCTTCCTTGGAATTCGATTTGCCCATCTCGATAACAGCACTTCAAACTCTTTGCTGTAAGCTACTGCCACTTAGAACCAATTCACTTCTGCATACACTTTTCACTGCCCACTGGAGAAGGCTCACGGTCAGCCATGTATGTGTGCTCCACGTGTATAGCATGCTGTATGCTACAGAATCTATCTCTGAAGTTATAAATCTTCATGTACCTCGAAAGAGACAAGCTCCGATTTCTGCTTTCAACAAACCGTGGTGAACTGCAGAGCTATGTATGCTTCCTAACAAGCTTCGTAAGCTGCGCAGCAAGTTTTTCCAAACGAAAAATGAGTCCGATAAAGCTAGACTCGTTGAGCTTGAGTTGAAGTACAAATCCTCCCTTTTTACAACACACGAAAACTATTTGTGTAGGATACAGACAACCATCAAGGAAAATCCTTCGCGCTTTTGGGATTTCATTAAGTAACGCAAAGCTGACTACGGCATCCCTGGATCGGTCAACTTCGTCAAACATTCGTCGTCATGCTTCTGGTTTCACCGTCGTTTATTGCCTCAAGACACTATTCTGCTCGCTGGTTCGTAGTATGTATCTTAGAATATGCTTCCCCACTCATCCTTCCCAGTTATCCAGACCGATGCATGCTGATTGATTTGGAATCTCTCTCAGCAAGGCGTAATCCCGAAATCCTGGAACGGATTCCATGGAACATTTTTCCTCGTAGATTTCGTAACTCCCCATTACTAGCAATTCCATTCCACAGAACTAGCTTTGGATTCAATATCTGTTTTAATTCATGTTTGCGTTCCCTTAATGATGTTTGTAATGAGTTTTATTTTACTATGTCCAAAAATTTGTTTAGTAATAGAATAAGAGGTTTAGATTAAACAAGTTTTAGTTTTAAGTAATCAGTCTGTTCGACGTAGTCGAAGACGGTGTGCAATAAACAAATATTTTTTTTTTCAATAGAGGAACAAACATTTGATCTGTGCCCTGCTCATGGCAAAAACTAGGAAATCTTTTACGTTTAATAGGAAGACTGCAGAAGACTGAAAAAAAAAACTTTAATAAATGCTCACTTGACTTTCCAGCACAAAATCAGTTTATGCTTCACATAAACATCAAACTCCATCGCACTGGGATTGTCATGTGTCAGATCTTCAAAAGTTACCAGCGTCTGAGTAAAACAATTTGTAAACTTCCAATTCGGAAAATGAGCAGCTAGATTCAGCTAGTGCGGAAATTTTTTCGCCTTGGGGTATTCCAACTGATCATCACCACCAGCACCACCTGCTCCTTTCCCGAAGCGTCAAGATGAGTAAGAAGAAGAAAAAAAGCAGCATCCAGGCCCCGACCGGAAGACAGTGAATAACAACGCGATGATAATTCATAATAGTCAAGTTTCTGCTGCAACACAACGCGAGTGAGCGGGTCTTCGTAAATATGAGAAATAGTTTTCCTTTGACCCGTTCTTTTCTTCATCTTGGCGTCTGGCTCTAACGAACTCGGAAGAAACTCCCCCCTCCCCCATTCAGCAGCACATTCCCATCGGGGTAGGTAAAGACGAACGGAATAAAGGGGTAGATAGACGTTCATAGCTTTAGGCCGGAACTTTGGCTCTCGTTTCTGAAAGAATGGTGACATTCAACGCGATAAGCGTCATCTTTATATGCTTCGTCTCCCAGAGAGCAGGGGATAGATTGAGAAACATGAAGTGAAGAAAAAAGGGGTATGTTAAACTCGCTAAGAAAGATCAACTTTTTTTTTCTTCTATTTGGCGTCCCAGTGCTCGGTACGTTTTCGTCTTTTGTATATTTCTATCGGTGATGAAATTACTATTTCAGATTTATGGAAACATTTTTCCTTGCCGTACCAAGTGAGACTTCAGGAGATGAATGGGAAGCAAATTCAGAGGAAAGTCATTTACGTGCTTGCGTTTCTGTGGCACCTTTTGGTGTACCGTAGGGGTAGTATAAAGCATAACATAGCATCGACCAAGTTGCACAACATCGTAGGTGGTACGAATTCAAGACTATTGTTAAGAGGAAACATATACTCATCCTTTACTGGACAGATAGGTATTTGGGATTAATTACTATCTCACAGTCATAGATAAAGATATATCTTTCTCCAACAGTCAAGAGCTGTCCTGACCACGTCCTCTGATGGGGATAGGAAAGAAATGTTAGTGCGACAATTACTTAAGAGAGATGCAGATAACTCTACGATTATTTTTAGTAGCAGAGGAAAGCCATAGGACCTGGTTAAAATGAAAAATTGGTATCAGGTGTGTGTTCACATTCAGAGCGAATGTAATGCTTTATTGTTATGTTAGTAGTTTTGTTATTTGTTTGTGAATCTTCCTAAACGCTTTCCTAATCCACATGACAACTGTAACAAACCTGTTTGTTACATGTGTTAAATTTTAATATTTTGGTTATTAAGAGTGAAAAAGGTGCCACTTTTAATAGTTGGTGTATATAGGTCCTTATTTATGTTTTTATCGTCAATGTCCTTGTGCGACACCTGTTGGCAGGAATATATATTAAATATTGGTACTAAAACAATATAATAATAAGTATAAATTTAGGGGCAAAAACATTATATTTTTTTTTTTTTGTTTATTAATTTATTTGATAAGGCTCAACCGAATTAACTTTACAGAGCCGAGGATTCTTGGTCACTATACAATACATCTTAAAACTATAGTCAAAAGGTACAACACAATAAACACTTTATCTTCCGCTATCCAAAAAGCCTCCTCCATCAGAATTGGAGCCGCTTCCAGTGGTTTCATTGTATGGCAAATTGTTGTACGCCAACGAGGGTCAGAGCGCGTCCATTGCAGCAATGGACGCAAAACGTGGTCAGCACTCACACACTCATCACGAAACGGTTGCTTTCCAAAGTCGACGACGCATCGACCGAAAGAACTGCTGATGAAGAACAATGAGGAGGACCACACAATGGTTGCTGCCGAGAAAACAGACGATCGCGTAGCACACACCGAGAGTGGCCTGCTTTTGTCGACAGCCGAGTGAACACTGAAAAAAAAAAAAAAAAAAAAAAAACATTATATGTATCGTTCTAGTTTGCCTGAATAAAAAGGCAAACCGGAAACCAAAAATTAAACCAATCATAATTCAGGAAGAACCACAACAGAAAAACCGGAAACCAAATTTCAGCCAATCAGAATTGAGTAAACATAAAACAATAGAAGGGGGCCAAATAGCAGGGTTTGAGTAAACCGAAAAGCGCTATCAGAGTTAATCTGGTGGAAACCGTTGACGAGATAAAGTGAAATCATTTCTAGACCAAAGCTGTTTCTCGTGGGTTAAATCTTAAACGGTTGAGTGAGTTAACTTTAAAGACAGTCGTGTGATAATAGAATAATTCTAATCCGTTTTCACCCAATTAGTTTGCTAATATTTTCGGTAGTGTTTCTTAAAGTCAAAAAGAGTGTCAAGCAAAGTCGGTCGGACTATAAGGTAAGAGTTTATTAAAAGTAGTTTGAGTGCTCGCCTTACAAAAAAGTAGAAGGGTCTGTGCCTAGGGGCACGAACGCAAGCTTGACGTAGGACCGCTAGTGGACGGAATAAATGTGAAGAGCATTTAGTTCTTTTAATTGATCAATTATCTATTATCTCAACTCTTTCCGTTTTTGACTTGTAGGCGTACCAAATTTGTAGAAATTTTTTTCAAAGAGAGGGAATCAATCCATATCAATTGCACCCCTGCTTCCAAGTTTGGTTACAAAATTACAACTCTGAAGAGCATTTTGTGTGGTCGTTGGGGACTTGTGGTTCTGAATATGGACAAACAAGCACAGATAAATTCTATTCCAACTCTTTACTGTTTTAAGTTTGTTGGCCCTGAAAAGGGCCGTTTTATTGTAGACGACACCCATGCCCGCTTACGCTTGGAGTGCTTAGTGTAGGTGACAGCATCAGGAACACCTTCAGCACACCTCGTAGATCAGACCGGAGATACGTTTGACACCACCACAGCGAGCCAGACGACCGATGGCGGTTTTTTTTTTCCCTTTGGTTTGTTTTTTCCGTCGATCTTGTTTTCCGTGCTGAGCACCAATGCTACCGACGTGCCAGGAAGGCAGCTCCCACACCTGGACCCTACCTATCGACCCATCAACTCATGAACCGGGGACCAACGGCTTTACTTCCCATCCGAAGGAAGGCGTGATCAGAGATGTTATGCCTCAGAACATCCCGGCGGCGCCGACTGGGATTGAACCCAGGCCTGTTGGGGTGAGAGGTAGTCACGCTTACCACTACACCACCGGCGCCGTTACCGATGGCGGTTATCTCGAAGAACTTTGCGATGACGCTTGGCGCCTCCTTTACCAGACCTTTTCCTCCTTTGCCACGACCAGTCAATTGTTGCTTGTTAGGTGTGAAGAAGTGGACTGACCACCACCATCCTACTGCTGCTATTGTTGTTCACCACGCCGTCCGAAGCGAAAATGAGCTAATGCCTTTTTGACTTTTTTTTATCTATATTTCTTGAATTTGTGTGGTTAACATGTATATCTTTTCAAGTGACACAGATGCGTCTTTTCAACTTCAGTTCCTTTGAAATTTCAATTATTATTAATTACAGTTCCTAGTCCTATCAGGTATAACCACCTTGGTGGGATTGGTTTGTTTTAAATTTGAAAAAGCAGACTACTTATAACTACTATTTACAACTATAACTAACCTACAACTACTATATACACCTAATCTTGTATATACAAATTGCTTATCAAAGCATGTTCTGATAAATTACATTTTTGTGCAAATTGAGTCTTAATTTCGATAATTTTGGAATCTATTTTGGCAATGCCTGCCTCTTCGTGTAAATTTGTTATTCTAGTGTCGAAAGGACGATCAAGAACCATCCTCAGCACTCTATTCTGAGCGACCTGAATTTTGTTACTGTGAGTCTGTGCACATGATTCCCACACCGGAGCTGCGTAGAGAATCGCAGGTGCTATGATTTGTTTGTAGACGGCCAGTTTGTTCACCTTTGAGAGGCGGGATCTGCGGCAAATCAGAGGATACAGACACCTAACCAAGGCGGAACCCTTGATTACAGTTTTCTCCACATGTGAGCGGAATAAGAGCTTTTCGTCAAACAACATCCCGAGATAGATTATTCGGCCGACCGCTCAACCCTTGTGCCATCCATGATTACAGTACAAGATGGAGCCGGTTTCAGTTTGGGCGATTGCCGATGGAGGAACATGATCGCTTGAGTTTTGGAGGCATTGATTTTGATATTCCACGGGGTGGCATAATCAGCAAAAGCGTTAAGGCATCGTTGAAGTTTGTTCGTTATTTCGCGAGGCATCCTTCCTTTGACGGCTATTGCGGTATCATCTGCGAACAGGAAAAACACGCAACCGTCACCGAGGGGAGGAATGTCGGAAGTGTAAATGCTGTAAAGCAAGGGGCCCAGCAGACTGCCTTGCGGAACTCCTGCTGGGATGGAAAACGTGTCTGAAAGACAACCATTCAACGATACCTTAAACGACCTTTGCTGGAGGTAGTTACGGGTGATTTTAACCAGAAGTAATGGAAAGTTGAAGTTACAAAGCTTGCATACAAGCCCATTGTGCCAACCTTTGTCAAACGCCTTCTCAACGTCTAACAAGGCCATGGCTGTGGACTTGGATACAGCTTTGTTACTTCGGATGTTATTCATCACCCGTACTAGCTGATGATTGGTGGAATGCCCCTTTCTGAATCCAAACTGTTCCGGAAGGAGAATGTTATTTTCCTCGACAAACTTGAGCAAACGATTGAGAATGAGTTTCTCGAACAATTTGCTCAGCGCTGAAAGGAGGCTGATGGGTCTGTAGCTTGCAGGCAATGTTGGATCCTTACCGGGTTTGCGGATTAGTATGATTTTTAGCTACTTTCCAGATGCTTGGAAAGTAGTGCAGTTCCAAACATCTGTTGAAGATAGCGGTTAGAAGAGACTGCACTTTCATGCTGAGTCTCTTCAAGATCAAATTGAATATACCGTCAAACCCGGGAGCCTTCATGTTCTTGGTGCATTTCAGCGCTGAGGAAATTTGTTGTACTGTAATCATATTCGCCGGAGGCACGACACAAGGGGAGGCATCTAGGTTTTGAACGCATTGTGCAACCTGGTTTTCGAGCGGACTTTGGATAGTCGAGCCAAGCAAATGCGATGAAGCGACATGCTTACCGATCGCATTTGCTTTCTCCTGTGGGGTGATTAAATGCCGATCGTCATCATTTTCCGCCAGGCCTCATGGCGAGCATTTAGATCTCCTCCAACTACGAAGCGGGAACCGGTACGGGTGATGCTGGACAGGTCATTCTTAAATTTAGCCGCTAGACCACTACTGGCGGCACACTGTCAAGGGCAGTAGACGGCGATGAACTGGACGTATCCAGTCGACGACTCCACCTCCACACCAAGGGCCTCGATGATAGAGGTGCGGATATGGGACAGAGTGTGGTATTTTATTTCTTTCTTGACGACGACTGCAACACCAGCCCCCCTTGAGCTGGTGCGATCAAGCCGAATAATGTTGTGGTCAGGAAACCAGAAGCTGTCGCCGGACTTTAGATGAGTCTCGGTTAGAAGGCCCACGTCGATGCTGTGCTTGCGGAGGAAGTCGACAAGCTCAATTTGTTTTGCTCTTACAGAGCAAGCATTCCAGGTGACGATAGTTAGCGGTTTAGACGCCGTACTGGATGATGAACTTACCGAGCACTTGGATCTGTTCGGGCTTATTGCGGCACTTACGAAGAGCACCGGACATGTTGACGAAAAATTCCATCAGTTCATCCGCTGAGAATCGCTGCGATCGGAGTTGTTGTTTTCTGTTGTTGGTTGTCTCTAGAATCCAGGGGGAATGGAGAGCTTTGGCCAGCAGAAACACCAAAAGTTGATTGAGCGGAATGTACCCGCGAATTCGCTTGCCTTTGCTGAAGAGCACGAAGAGGTGGGAAATCCTCCTTCCGAAATGCCGGGACTTTGTCCTTCTTGCGTCCTGGTTGGTTGTTAGTTACCACCTGTTTTCGGATGTGTTTGAAGTCCTCGCGTTTGAAGCATTGTCTGTCGAAACCGTGATGAGCACCACCACAGTTGGCGCATTTTAACGCCACCGCTCCATCCGCAGGGCAGTCGGAAGTGGCGTAGTCTTGAGCGCAATTGCCGTAGCGAGGCTTAATGTTGCAGTTGCGGGTACCGTGTCCAAAATTGAGGCACCGCTGGCACTGCGTTACGTCACGATGGCCGCCACGGTATGGCTCCGATAAGCTGAGCTTTTCATCGAGCGTAACCCCCAAGAGTTTCAGAGAGTGCACAGACCTAATTGTGCTTCCGCCGACTGTCAACGTCGCATGCTGTCATGCTGACATGCGATTGTTGACTACGACCACCTCCGTCTTGTGATGGACGAGCTCCAGTTTCATTCCTCCACAAGCCTGACGCAGTGGGCCGCTGTCAGCTCTTCCTCCTCGAGGGATTCCCCGCAGACTACCAGCGTGACATCGTCGGCAAAACCTACAATTTTCACGCCTACCGGGAATTTTATCCTGCGGTGACTCTAACGCATTTTTCGCCATCTTCTGTGTCGTACGTCAACACACGATTCTGGAAGTAGCTTTCCAGAATCTTATACAGCCCTCCGGGAATTTGGCACTGGTGTAGCGAGCGGGCTATCGCCCCCCAGCACGCGCTGTTGAACGCGTTCTTCACATCTAAGGTTAGCACCGCGCAGTAGCGAATGCCCCTTCGTTTCCGATGGACCACCTCTGCCGTCTGGATGACGTCGCGGATGGCGTCCACCGTGGATCTGCCCTTTCGGAACCCGTACTGGCTGCTTGACAGGCCGTCTACACCTTCGGTGTAGGCCGACAGCCTGTTGAGGATGACCCTCTCAAGCAGTTTCCCAGTGGTGTCCAGCAAACAGATGGGTCTGTATGCTGACGGGTCCCCAGGGGGTTTTCCTGGCTTCGGAAGCAGCACCAGCTTCTGCCGCTTCCACGCATCTGGGAAGATGCCTACGTCCAGACAAGTCTGAAAAAAGAACGGAACATGTCTGGATTGTCCGCAACGGCCGCCCTCAGAGCCACAACCGGGATCCCATCTGGGCCCGGGGCCTTGCCCACCACCAGCGACTTGGCAATACCACCATGTTCACTGTTCGTCACTCTAGACACTTCTCCCTGATCTGCGCCTGGGTTCCGCGGCTAGAAGTCTACGTCCCTACGCGGGAATAGGAACCCAACGATCGGTGCCAGTACCGCTGGTGATCTCTCCGGGGGTACCGTCATGCCGCGAGTCTTTGCCATGACCACTTTGTAGGCATCCCCCGTGGGTTCGTGTTGGCGCTTTGGCATAGGCTGTCAAAGCACGCGCGCTTGCGTCTGTCGATCTCTTTATTGAGGACTGCCTTAGCCGCTCGAAGAGCGACACGGCGTTCCTCCCGAGATTCAGTCGTACGAGCTCGTTGCATCCTCCTTCTCGCCTGGAGGCAAGACGCCCTGAGGATAGAAATCGACTCGCTCCACCAGTACACCGGTCTATGGCCATGCCTGGGATAGGCTCTCCTAGGCATGGTTGTATTGCACGCCCTTGTCAGTGCTGCTACCAGTTCTTCCCCCGTCAGATCCGGGGTTATTCGCTCCCGCCTTATTGCTTCGCCGAAGACCTCTTCCTCGAAGAACAACGTCCGCCAGCCTCGAGCGCAGGAAGAATTTCCTCCTGCCACTCGCCTCTCACCTGGCCCCACACTGTACCGAATCGCCTGATGGTCACTATGAGTGTAACCCTCATCGACCCTCCAGTGTAGGTTGCCCTCCAAACTCGGGCTGCAGTATGTCACGTCGATGACGGATTCTGCACCATTCCTTCTGTAGGTACTGACCGAGCCGGTGTTGGATAGTACAACGTCCAGCTTAGACATTATCTCCAGTAGGATGCATCCTCTCTGGTTGGTGTGGTGGCTGCCCCACTCCACCGCCCATGCGTTAAAGTCGCCCGCAATGACCACCGGTCTTAGGCCGACAAGTACCGCAGTGAGTCTGTCCACCATCTGCGAGAATTGCTCGATAGACCAACTGGGCGGAGCATAGCAGCTACTTAAATATACTCCATTAACCCTGGCGATCACGAATCCCTCGCTCGAGTTGGACGCGACTACCTCCTGAATGGGGAAGCTCCCCATCGTGCATATCGCCGCCATCCCCGACGCATCCGTGACCCAATTCCCGTTGCCGGTTGGGACGCGGTACGGATCGGAGATGATTGCGACATCCGCTCCCCATTCCGCTGCCGATTGCCACAGCAGTTGCTGGGCAGCCGAACAGTGGTTCAGGTTCAACTGCGCTACCTCGAACATGGCTGAGCATTGCTCTTTGCCTTAGCAGCATTGCTCTTGGTCCCCGGGCAGCGTGGGCCACCTGCCATGTGGTTGGTACGGGTATTCCCCTTCTCCGCGCATATAGTGCACCTCGGCGGATTTTGGCAACCTCGCGCCTTATGGCCCTCCGAGCCGCACCATCTGCAAAGCATGCTCCTGTCGGTGTTCTTACAGTCACGAGCCACATGTCCCTGACCGAAGCACCTAAAGCACGCCGTAACCGGTCGGGGAATACTAGCGCCTTTCTGGCGTCAGCTGCAGAGAGCCTGACGGTAGCCACTTGGGTGGAAAACAGTCCCTTCCTCAAGGTAATCGCTGTTTGCGGTACCTCAACTTGACACTGTTTCCGGAGCGCCGTGACTATCTCGGTCGCCTCCGTCACCTCGTCCAGGTCCTTGACCTGGATGGTGATAGTCGAGCCTAGCGACTTCACCTGCACCCCAGTACCAACGACCTCCTTTGCCAGTTTCTGGTAGGTTGGTCCCTGGTCTTTAGCACCACGCTTGAGCACCAGGAGCATCTCGCCTGTACGAGTGCGCCTGATGCTCCTCACGTTGCTGCTGTAACGTTGGATTTCTATGGCTCGTGATATTTTTGGAGTAAGGGCATGTTGCCGGTTCGAGTAATGAGTTTTGACTGATTTTTATTTGCACCACTTAAGTCTAAGAAACTTAACTCTACATTTCGTACTTAATCGGTAGGAGGTAACCTTTACTAGTCTCCAAACATAATCAACCAATCACGTGACTTCGTCGTAGGTGATGGTGACCAGTTACGCGATTCCATTCGCCCGAGTACATAGACGAAGGTTGCCGAAAAGATATGAGGAAAGAATTTGGGTCTGCTGTTTTCCGGGTCGCTGTCATTGTCACTGCGCTTATTATTCTGTGCGCGCATTCTGGGTCATAGCGCAAAAGGAAACATGTTGTTGCAATAATTTGACTGTTTATATATCTGTGGAACAACAAGTGCGGTTGGCACTTTTGTTTGGTTTACAAGTAGCTCGACTTTGTAGGTCTCGAAAATGTCTTCGTCATGAAATTTGAGATTGTAGGTCGGATTCAATTTGGATGATTTATAGTATGCTACACTGCCCATCTCCGCAAGACGCTCGTCCGTTCTCATTTTCTTCAAGACTTCCGCGTATTTCGACGCTTCCGTTTTGAAGATGAGAGCTTCGCCCTTCATCTTGTTCCTGTTCCGGGCAGCACTGCTCTTGGGGGCAGTTTTGTCCGGGGGTTTCGGGGGCGGCGCCCTTCTTACCGCTCTGCTTCCCGCCCTTGGAGCCGCTACTTTTCTCAACTGAATTTCTATTGGCTATTCCAGCCCTCTGTTGCGGTACGTCCACTGATGCAGTGGACTGATGGGCCACCGCCACGCACTCCACCTGTGCAAAGACTTTCCGTCTCTTAGGGCGTGCCGCGCCCTTTACTGGCGAGGGTGAGGGCCGATCGCGCTTCTGTCCCTGCGTAACGGCAAAGTGGAGGGCCTCGCTGGACATCGTGTTGTTGCCCGCGAAGTTGAAGGCGTCCGTCTAGGTAGACTTCGGCTCCTTCTGTTCCGCCCTCTCTGCGACCTCTAGTCGCTTCCTAAGCCGCTCGTGATCGTCCTGGGCCTCGTTCACGGTTGCACGGAGCTGTCGCAAGGCCTGCTTTAGGTCCTTCGCGATGTTGCTCTTCGTGCTCGTGAACTCTATGATGGCGTCGAGCTGTCCCGCGATTGCAAGCAACCTAGGGAGGGGCCCAAAGCTATTCATGGTTCTGATTAGCCCGGGCCAGTCCTTCGGCTGGTCCTCCGGCTGTCCACCGATCTCGGCCGTTGTCTCTGCGTCGCGCGGAGATTTCGGCCGTTTGTTCGGCTCACTGTGTTGGGGAGATCTGGATAGAACACCCTTCGCGAATGGATTCGCGGTCGCCTCCTCGGCGACTTGTTCACTGGGGGTTTGGGGTTTTGAGCTTTTTTGATGATTTATCGATGAAATCATCCCGACTATCCTACTATCCGCTATCCTACCGTCCAAATGGAATAGTCGCTGATTGATCCCCATGGGTGCCTATGCGAGCAGTGAGGTACATGACAAGGGTTGACATAGGCCTTCATGGGGCGTTATGTTCAGAGCCGGATCGCGTAAGACGGGAATAACTCAACCGAACCTATTCCCACCGCAGTCTCCCAACTGGGTGGCACGGGAGGAACGTATTCTAAGGCCTGCCAGGGTTTTATGGGACGGAGACGAACAAGGCATTAGCTCAAACGTTAGGTGCCTGTATCCGCTGATTTGCCGTAGATCCCGCCTCTCAAGGGTCAACAAACTGGCCGTCTACAAACAAATAATAGCACCTGCGATCCTCTACACAGCTCCGGTGTAGGAATCATGTGCACAGACTCACAGGAACAATATTCAGGTCGCTCAGAATGGAGTGCTGAGGATGGTACTTGATCGTCCTTTCGACACAAGAATAACAAATTTACACGAAGAGGCAGGCATTGCCAAAATAGATTCCAGAATTAACGAAATTAAAAGTAAATTTGCACAAAAATGTAATTTATCAGAACATGCTTTGATAAGCAATTTGTATATAGTAGGTTAGGTGTATATAGTAGTTGTAGGTTAGTTGTAGTTGTAAATAGAAGTTATAAGTAGTCTCCTTCTTCCAATTCAAATCAAACCAATCCCACCAAGGTGGTCATACTTTAAAAACAGGCCTGATAGGACTAGGAACTGTAAATAATAATTAAAATCTCAAATGTAGTAAAGTTGAAAAGACGCATCTGTGTCACTTGAAAATTAATACATGTAAACCACACAAACACAAGCAATGAGGATCATTTTAAAAAAAATGCCTCAGCTCATTGCCACTTCCGGACGACGTGGCACTTGGTCCTGAGGCAATCATGACCAAGTCAGCGGCTAAAGTTGGATCACGGCGTGTCCACCACAATGATGAATGATACTTGGAAAATTATGCATGTTAAACCCCCTCTCCCCCCCCCCCCTACCAACAACTTCTCCACCCTAACATCAACCCGAAAAATACACGATCACTTTTTTCCGGGAAATAAATTTTAAGCAAAACCACAATTATTAGGGGAAACGCTCCTATAGTTGCGGTACGTAAGAAGCGTTAGGTTCCTATAGTTGTGCATGGAGACAAAAGTTATATCTGGTACCTCTATAGATGCAATTAGATTAACATCCAAAGTCCATCCTTTTTAACATATTCTGCACAAAAGATACGTTCTGCCTCGCCCCATTCTTAATAATAAGTTAAATAGTCGAAAATGCATGCCAAAAATCAATTTTGCGTGGTTCTACGTCATACTGCGGTCGTGTCTAGGACACAACCATTTAATTTTTTAACTAAACAAGCTAAACTTTTATCACAGTTAACCCCCAAAAATACGGATAATAGAGAAAATGTGAATGGAAACCGCGTAAACGGTGTCCGTACTACGCGGGATTTGACTTAATTGGTTACAATATGGACAATCTCGAGATCATGATTTTCATTTGCCGAACACAGCAACTTTCTAGCTGATGAAGATCTCGAACTATTGAATATGCGAGAAAGGCACGTATATACTAACACCGCATAGTGGGAAAATTCTGAACTATTGTCACCCAACAAAAAGATCTTGACTTCCTGAAAAACTTTGCCGAATACATTTACTCTCAATCTGGTCAGGATCTAGAGATATTTTATATGCAAGAGTTTCACATGTATAGCAGCACCGCAAAGTGAGAAAACTCTGAACTAGAGTCGGTGTTTAATGAGTCACGCCAAGAGAAAAACAGTGGAACTCGCATCACGGTTTTGGAAAGATTCCCTTTCTTTTCACTTGACAACAGAGGACTTCTACATCAACTTCAAATGACTTCTAGTGAGAAAAAAAAAATAGCGGCTGTAGTAAATCATTATATCAGTGATTTTGTCAAATTATCTTTTCAAAAAATAGTAGAAATTCTCATTACTGGTCATTACCAAACGTATCCCATGACAATTTAATGCTCACTGCGTGATTCTGGAATATTCTTCGATTATATTTTATAATTTATTGCAATGCCTTTCGTTGACCTCTCATAGCATCGTAATGTTTGTTTACTTTGCACGATAGGTAGCCGGTTTGACAGTTCAATAGGTAGACTTGGCTTCACTCTTGGCGTGACTCATTATACACCGACTCTATTCTGAACCACTGTCCACCTACGAAAAGGCCTTGACCTCCTGAACAACTATGCCGAAGACAGTACCTTTCTATCTGGTCGAGAACTCGAGATATTTTATATGAGAATTTCACGTGTATACTAGCGCCGCGTAGTGAGCAAAATCTGAACTATTGAGCACCAAGAAATAGACTTTGACGTCCTGAAAAACTTTGTGAAAGACAGTAACTTTTAATCTGGTCAGGATCTCGAGATATATCACATGCGAGAATTTCACATGTATACTAGCGCTACGTAGTGAGAAAATTCTGAACTACTGTCCGCCAGCGACAAGACTATGATCTCCTGAACAACTTTGTCGGAGGCAGTAACTTTCTATCTGGTCAGGATCTCGATATATTCCATGTTGTAACCAATTAAGTAAAATCCCACGTAGTATGGTCACAGTTTACGCGGTTTCCATTCACATTTTCCCTATTATCCGCATTTTTAGGTGTTTACTGTAATCAAAGTTTAGCTTGTTTAGATCAAAACAAGTTTTTTGAGGAATACTCGTTGGTTTCAGATCGATTGGTAACTCAGCAACAAAATGGCAATGGAAAACTCATGTGTGTTGTACAAAGCACAACAGCGCGAGTAACGGAGGGTTAATCACGTTTTTGGTCATTAAGTAGCTTAGAATACACTTAAGTAATATGATTTTGGGATCAAATCGGGCTAAAATATTTCGAGGAATCCAAATCCGAAGACAGTTTTTACACAAAATGTATTTTGAAGAGTTTTATATAAGTAAGTATGGTAAATTTTGAGGTACCGATGATTGCTTCTGTCGCACTTTCGGCAACCGGAATCTTACCGTAGAATTTTTCAGTGCACCTAGGCAAATTATGCAATGTTAAAAATATATTCTGAAGGTGAAATTAATGTAGGACTTTTCATTGCTGCTATCTCCTATGACGACGTTATCAAAAATTGAACCCGTTCCCCGAGATTCGTTAGAACGACGAAAACGGAAGTCTGCTGAAGCACCAATCTTCAGTAAAGCAAAACGGAAAACTTTCCCAGATAAACTTTTTATACGGCTTTCACCGGTGGATGGAAAAGTGGAAGGGAAAGAAAAACTTGTTTTCGTCAATGAATCAGATATTTCCTCTCCCATTGTTGAAGTTGGCTTGTTTTGCCTCCTTGACAAAAGGTTCTGGAGAATGATCTTTGAAATTGGACTCTGTATGATGATAATCGAACACGCACCGCACACATACCGTGGAAGTGACGCTGCCGAAGTTTTTTGATAAGTTGCGGAAAGTTGATAGGAAATATGTTGACAGCTACTGTTTTTGCGATAATGTTACTCCATTCAACGTCAGTTTCAAAGGAGGTAACCGACAATAGAACTGCTTGCCTATTTTAGCCTTCTTAAAAATATACAGATGCACGTCCAGCTTCAGAGATGTGGGTGGGACAAGGTACTATGGTATCATAGAACTTTTTGAATATTTTTGAAATCGTGAACTGGTCCCGGAGATGTACGATCGGAACATGTTCTGGTTTGTATATTGGTTTGCAGGGCTGGTAGCAGGTCACTTTTTAGTTGCTTGGTCACTATTTTGAAGTCAGTCACTAAAAAGTCACTTTTTACACCAAAAAGTCACTAAAGTCACTATTTCCCTAAAACTAGAGTGAAATTTAAAAATATCAACGAAATGTTTAAATTGGGTACATGGCACTAAGAAAGTCTACATTTGCTTTAACAAAGTAGCTTTTACAAAGTTAAAAAATTTAATTTTTTTTACCAGGGTGACAAGTGAACCGCAAAACTTTAGAACACCAGGAAAACTATTGGGAAATGCCTTAATTAGATCCATTTGCCACATTAGATCCATTTGCGTTGCGTTGTCGTAAATGTGACAGTTAGACAATAAGTTTTGCTGTCTCTTTACCGCAACGCGTCCGATCCGGATCAAAATCGGGGAAAACATACCTCCTTTCTCAAAAAACAAATTGTAAACGGCAGCCCTATTTTTGCTCAATAAAACAGATAAAATAATCCTTAATAAGTAAAAAAAATCTCCTTAAAATAGATCGGGTTGCTCCTTAAATGATTGATCAAAATACATTAAAAATCTTAAAATGCTCAGTAAATATTTAAAGTACGCTCCCTAAAATAGAGAAAACTGTACATTAAGCATTTGAAAATGCTCCTTAGTATGCACCGCTTTGCACCATTTTGAAGTGTAATTTTACCATATATCATCGGAAAAGCTGCTGTAGAAAGGTTAATAAGTACCATGAAATCAGCTGAAATGTTCAGTAAATCATTGTGTGCATTTGTGCATTTTTACTGAACATTTCAGCTGATTTCATGGTACTTATTAACCTTTCTACAGCAGCTTTTCCGATGATATATGGTAAAATTACACTTCAAAATGGTGCAAAGCGGTGCATACTAAGGAGCATTTTCAAATGTTTAATGTACAGTTTTCTCAATTTTAGGGAGCGTACTTTAAATATTTACTGAGCATTTTAAGATTTTTAACGTATTTTGATCAATCATTTAAGGAGCAACCCGATCTATTTTAAGGAGATTTTTTTTGCTTATTAAGGAACATCGTCATTGTTTAATGATTCATTTACCTTTTTACCAATTGTAAACCTAGGAAACTTTTCAAAGGTATTTGTCTGTGATAGATTTTCAAAAGTCTTTCAAGGATGATTAAGAACTTTAAAAAATCCAAAGTAAATTTAAGAGAATTTTGGAAGACACCAAGATATATCAGAGAAGAATACCAAAGTACAGACTACGAAAGTCTCATGTAAAATTAAGTGCTCTGAGGGCCGATTTCTTCATCTCCGCTTAAATCTTAAGCCAGGTATACCTACATAGTTAAACTTGGCTTAACACATACGAGCGTCGCTTTTGATTATTGTTTAAATTATTAGAGACGCAAAATTCAGCTCAGAAACAATTTTGAAAATAGTTCCAATATAATTGAGAGTGCATTTTAACGAGGGTTCTGAGAAGAATACTTTGATGATTGGATGAGGATTCTAGGTCAATTCAAGAATTCAAAATTCGTTCTGAAATTTTGCTTAAGGGGAGCTCTGATGTAAATTCCATGAAAATTCCATGAACTCCACAGATGATCTCTGCGGATAGTTCTAAAAGAATTCTGGGGTGATTTCTGAAGATACTTCCAAGAGAATTCTGAAGATACTTCCAAAAGATTTCAAAATAAATTCTGAGAAGAATTCCAATGGAATAGAATTTTGAGGGTTCTCAAAGGAATTCTGAGAAGATTGTCAAAGTTATTCTGTGATGAATTTTTGTTTTGAGAATTCTGAGGAAATACTTTGGGAATTCTAAGGAGAATACGAATTGAATTTCCAATTGAATGCTGGGGAGGAGTCCAAGATCAATCTAAGCAGAAATTTATGAAAATTCTGAGGTCAATGGCATGGAAATTCAAAAGAGAATTCAAATAAATTTAAAATGGATTTATGGAAGGAGCCTTCAGGGAGCTCCTAGAAGAATCAATAAAAAACGAAAATAATCTACTCTAACTAATCATCCCAAGTAACAATTTTGGTTTTATGTGGGTTCTGTAGACCATGATTTAGACTTGTAGAATGCTATAAAACCGCGATAAAACCTGCAATGTTACTTGGGATGTGTTATTATTTCATGCGTGAATTTAACGATTTACATAGTCGGAGTTGTTTAACGTCGAATATCCTACTTAAAATGGAGATTTTATACGATAGATGAGGAGATAGTTCCGTTATAGTACGGCACCCAAGCAACAATTTTTGTTTTATTTAATAGTTGATATAACCAAATTATAAAACCTTCACTGACGACCACATTGCTTTAACAATCTCCTGAGAACCGCAATACAGCCATGTCATGGCCAATTGGCCCAGTTTTAATGCAGTCATTAAAACTTGATATGCGAACTACTTTAGGAGCATAGGATTTATGTCAGTTTTATCACACTCTAGACGTGATTGTTAAAAATGAAAACATAAAACCTCCTCCAGGTCAGAAAGTTTTAACAGCCTTCTAATGACTACCATAAAACTATATTACAACCGCATAAATCGCTCCTGAAGAAGTTGATAAAACATGATACGCAAAACATTTTGACAACTTTGAAGGTTTTAAGTTGGGGTTTTTGGATGATAGTTAATATTGAGAAATATTTTATTGTGGTTTTATTCTTTCGATGTTTGATGTGAAATCATGATCCTTGTCAGTTGGTAATAATGGCTGATATTATTGTACATTGAAAATAAGACGACTTTATTATAATTTTAAACCAATCTGTATATGCTTCACAGCATGCCGTGCAATATTTATGGTGATTATTATACCAAATAGGAGCATAAATTTAGTGCGCCATATGAATACTAAAATATAGGGATATTTTTAATTTGTCTGCATTAGCACCATGCATTAAAGAGTCATTCAAAGATTATCTATTTAGTACAAAACTGTTACTACTGTTGAGCAATAACCAGTCACATATTATTTAATTATACATAGATGTATGAAAGTGTTTTATTGCCTATCAATTAAAGCGATATTATTCATACTGTGTGAAATTTGTTCATACGGCGACATTTTTTTTCGATATAACTTGCTACTCCTTAAAAATACCTCAATATAACATATTCTCCTAGATTGGAATTCTATAGCATAACATAAACCAAATGGTTGTATCTTAGCATTTCGTAGTCCAAATTAAGAGCGTTAAGTTATATTTAAGCTATATAACTAGCTTGCTGGTTTTATTCGGTACAGCGAATCAAAACAAAACAAAAACCATGACCACCTGTCAAAAAGTCAACATTCCAAGCGATCCTCCTATTTTCGCTTGTAATCAAGATGTAAGAAATGCTTATTGGATCCACTAAAAGCTTTTTCAATACAAGGTTTAAAGCCGTGATGTCAATACTGGCCATCTCCAAACGGATTTAGTGAAACTGTCGGCGTTGCTTTAAGAAGGGTTCGTGAATCTTTCGGAAGTGTATCGGAAAGCCGCTTGTTCAATATTTTTAAGAGCTCCTTCACCGCACTGTGCCTTATGTAGGGATCGTATAACTGTAGTTCCTCCAGGAGTTTCATATTGTCGATCGTCTCATCTTCATCGTGTTCAGAAGCACTGAAGGGGTTTTCATTTCATATATCTGAATAGATTTGTTTTTTATAATGACAAAAAATTTCAGAGTATTTTTGTTGTAGCAGTATATTTCTTATCTGTTAATCTTAGGCCTCTGATAAAGATGATAGTTGTAATGATGCTTTAATGAAGGTCTAAGACTGCTTCAAGTTTTATATCGGTCATAAAAAGTGTACCATAAAACATAATTGTATGTTTTGTTTTGGTTTTATTCTTCAGTTATAAGTAATGATGCAGAACCACATTACAGCTACCGTTAAAACTATGAAGTCTGAGTTTTAATTTAGTAGTCATAAAACAGTTTTATAGACGACTTGACGGCCTGATTTTATGACAAGCACACAAAACCGTAATACAACCACAGGCTGGATGGGATGCTATGATAAAACAATGATAAAATAAGAATAAATCTTCCAAGCATTTAGATTGTTACTTGGGCAGTGTGACAATTGTATATACAAAGTAGAAAGCGAGCAAATGACAATTTTGAGGAAGGTAAGAATCGGGTAGTTGTTTACGTCAGATGGCGACTTGAGTGTGAAACAATCGATAGAACTGTTTCCGCACATCGGAGGTACATGAGCAAATTGGCGATCATCCCTTTTGCCAGTGGTGGCAGGGGGAAACACCCCTCACCATCCCTCATTAACGGATGAGCTTGGTAAAGGAGATGCTCTACCCGATTCGCACCTTCCTCAAAATTGTCGTTTGTTCGCTTTCTACTTTCTATATCCAAATTTCTCACTGCCATTATTTAACGGAACTATCAACGCTTTGCTTTCATCTCCTCATCTATCGTATAAAATGTCCACTTTAAATCTGATATTTCCAAATACGAAAATAATCTATTTCCAAGAATTTTGTTGATTGTTCTGCAAAGAATTTCAAGAAAACAATATTATTTTTGTAAAACCTTATTTGCCTCTAAGCTTAAGAGAAGGGGAATTATTCTAAAAATGTTCTTGACATCATTCTGAAAATGTTCTTGAGATAATTTTGAAAAGTTCTTAGCGAATTATCAAAGTTGCCTACCTATATATTTATATCAAAATTTTAAAGATTTCGAACGCAGAATCAAATTCAAGATCATAAAAAATGGGAATCATGTCATCATGTATCACGTAAGCAAAAGTAAATTACTCAAGTCACTTCAAATGCTCTTCACAGGAGATTCCGTTGTGAGATTCGATTAAATTAGAGGAATTTATGATATTTGATTTTAAGTTCCATGACATATCAAACTGTATTTGAATTTCTATGTAACCATATAAATGGTTTCTTATTTAGTATTTACAAGTCACTATTTGGTCACTATTTCCGTAATTTTAGTTACTAAAGTCACTACTATTATATCGCATCAGCACTACCAGCCCTGAATGTCAAACTTCAAATGACATGAGAATTCAAAAACCAGTTCAATGGTAGTAATAATCAAAGCACATGACTGTACTGGCCACATCCGGCCATGTTGTGGGAACCTCTTGGCCCGAGTTTCTAACTAAATAGGGCGAAAATCCATAATGAAGTTGGAATTTCTATTAGTAAGAAGGGTCAGATTTTATCATTGGAAGATTAATTCAGGCTTTTAACTATGTTCTTTATAAAAGCGTGGATGGGACAAAGCTTTGACTGTCTCACGCACATGTCCCTCCTGTCGCACCCTCGCGCCTCACCAAACATACATATCACTTGAAAAACCGACTTTTTATTCGAGATTTTCGCACTAACTGCAACTAACTGAAGCCGTTCGCAATGCTGAGTTGCAAAATTGTTTCAAACTACTCGACAGTTCTGGATCAACAATAGAAAAGGGCCCATCAGCATTTGTAAACAAACCGTTCCAAAGCCCTTTACTCACGAAACGAAGGCCACCCACGCAAACCAACACCATCATCAGATAGGGGAAACTTCTACCCACACGATGATGGTGTTGGTTTGTGTGAGCGGCCTTCGATTTATGAGGAATCTTTGGAACGGTTTGTTTACAAATGCTGATGGGCCCTTTTCTATTGTTGATCCAGAGTTCTAAAATTTGGAACTGTCTCATATGAAACTACAACTCGATCAGCACAACGCACCGTTTTAAACGGTGTTTGGTATTCATCCCTACACATGTGTGCATAGTTTGTTTGCTTCAGTGATTTTAGCTGGAACGGAGAAGGGGATTCTGATTCAAGAACATGATGATAACAACAACCAAATCCAGTGTCAGGTAACGAGCTCGAACCCCGAGAAGAGGTCTCGGACGATTCTGATGTCGAAACATGAACAGAAAGTACTCTGAACTGCAATTCGATAATGAAGGAGATTCCGGTGACCGTCATATTCGAAGGTATGGGCCATGATTCGGATATGGAGATAAGCAGTGATGCCACATTTTGTCGAAGTTCAATCTGTATTTTCATCGCAAAAAATCTTTTTAATCTGTATCTGGCTGATAAAAATCTGTGAAAAAATCTGTATAGTTTCTTTATTATGGTCTCAATTAGACCTGTGCGCCGCCACGCCACGCCGCCGACGCTGATGATTTTCATACGCCGCCGCCGCCGATGATTTTCATACGCCGCCGCCGCCGATGAAATTGAACCGGCGCGCCGCCGCAGTAAAATTGTTCACGCCGCCGAATAAATTTATGTCACGCTGATGATAAATCCGCAACACCTCTTCGGTAAAATGCATCTTGAATGCGTTTCAATTAGAACGTGTGTGCACGCTCGTTCATTACTACTCAAAATTTAGTGAAAACTCACTCAATTTCATTACAACTGGGTCTACTCTAAATTTAGTAACATAGCCAGAACTAAATTTTGAGTAAAATGGCGAGGTACTTGTTGATGAGTTATTTCTACTCATTTTCATAGAATCCAAAATATAGGGAAATGAGTCATAAATAC
Source organism: Ochlerotatus camptorhynchus (assembly GCF_037179485.1). NCBI lineage: Eukaryota > Metazoa > Arthropoda > Insecta > Diptera > Culicidae > Ochlerotatus > Ochlerotatus camptorhynchus. The sequence goes on from NW_027040816.1 coordinate 529,227, forward strand.
ACAAATGAGCAAATATTTGGTGTATTTTCGTTTTTTTCTTTAGGATTAATAAACCAAAAACTGAAAAACAGTTAAATCAAGCATCAAATAAAACAAAATGCAAAACAATTACCATTTATTATGCGGTACGATTCTGCATCCACGGCGGCTGCAATTCGCATCATTTTCGAATGAATTCTTTCGAGATTTTCAAATTTTCTTCTACGATCAAAAGGAAAACTTTATATTTTTACATTCTCACAATCAGGGCTGAAAAATTTCATTACAGCTAAAATGCTACTTTTAGAAATTATGAAGCTATGGGATATTGAAATAATAATTTTTATATGTAAGATACAAGAAGAGGAGGTAAAGCTTGTGTAGGACACATAAAACCTGTCAATATCACTTCCAGAGTGTCGCAATTAGCTATTAGTTATAACGAATATCTCATTACAGCTAAAATAGCTAATTGTGACCCTGTGAATGCAAAATTGACAGGTTTTATGTGTCCTTTACAAACTTTACCTTCTCTTCTTGGATCTTACTTAAAAAAATATTATTATTATTATATCTCATAGTTTCATAATTTTGAAGAGTGGCGTTTTAGCTGTAATGAGATTTTTCAAGCCTGCTCACAATTCCAGTTTGTTTCTTTTTGAGTCAACAAATGTGCTGAAATCTTAAAATTTAAATCCGCAATGTTGCTCATATTCAGAAATCCCAACTACTCATGCTTTGACGTTTAAAAAGAAGTTATGAAAATGAAAATGTTTGAGTAACCTCAAACAAGCCTGTATGAGGCAACTTTTTAGCGTCATTTATAGCTAATTCGTTTATTATCAGTGCGAAACTGAACTTTTTGGCAGAGCGAACCTCAACCGGAGCTGCGTTTTAAAAACAAACGAGCAAACTGACGTTTGTCAGAAAACAAGCAGACCCAATTTTGATACCCGATCCAGATTGGAACTGAATAATAAACGAATTCGCTATTAGTTTTTTGACGTTTGTTCGCACTTGCTCTATCTAGCACACAGGGATGAATCACTATTTGTCCTGCTGTTTGTACTTGTTCGAGATTGCGTTTTGGTGCGCTGATCAAACGTCAAAAATCTCAGTTCACTGGTTTCGTCTCGATCTACAGGTGAGGCAGAAGGAAACTAGCCGACTCTTTCTTTCTCTCGATCCGACGAGAACACCGGATGAATGAAACAGTCGACTTACGTTTCCTTCTGCCTCACCTATAGATCCTGCGCATCGGTCTCGTCTTTACGCATTTGATTTTTGGAGGTTTTGTTTCCATTCACGACGACTTCAGCGATGTCGAATTTGAATTTAAATAAAATTCCCTTGAATTTTCTGTCGATTGATACCTACTTCGAGAGGAAAAAACCTTTAAAGTGAAACGTGGAAAGAGTGACGTGAAAATACATATATTGAAGGAGAAAGTGATCTGCTTGTTATACATGTCAGAGGCTAAGAAGAGGCCGGGTGATACCGAGGTCCGGAATTGTAAGTCGAAATGGATAAAATAAACAGACACATCTTAACCGATATCGAAGAATCTGGAGATTGACTTGATATGGATGAGCAAAACCCGTTATCTAGTATGGAGGAGGAGCTAAATGCTCAACTTCCGAGTTTGTGTGAAATGAATGTCAATGTTCCGTCAAGGACCTAAATAAGCCCCAACACTTATAACAATCAGCGTAACACGTTAGCATTACTTACGTAAGATGATGAAAAGTCTCGAACTAAATAGAGCTGGCGTGAATGCTTTATTGAACCGTCTCACGATCTCATATTCACAGCACATGAGTGGGCGCTAGTTGAATACTTCCGAAACTTTCTTGAGCCGTTTGAGGTGAGTTTTTTTTTTAAGTCGTGGTTCTGAAACTATAATTGTAAACTTTTGTTACTATATCTCTAGCAACTAAGCCTACTAATAAGTTCCATCTGACCGATTGGTGACCATATAGGGTTTGAAAATTAATATCCAACCAGTGCATTGAAGATCAGATGTTTGTTTACTGATACACTAGACATTCGATAGCTGAGAAAATAATGTTTTATTTTCACCTAACGAACGGAATTCACTAATTGAAATGCATTTAAAAAGGATCAGTGTTCATCCAGTTAGCCTTGACATTTTGAAATTGCATCATTTTGGCAGAAAATGTACTTCAACTGAAAAATTGTCTCAGTTAGCGGACAAGTTAAAAACGTGCCAGTTTAAAGTCGATTACGTAGCGAACGTCTAGTGTGAAAAGTTTCATTTTAGTTCCAATGTGATTTTACTCTAGTCTGTTTCTAAAACATGGTGACATAATGGTGGTGAAAAGATTGTAATAAAATTTCGTTTTGGTTTACAGATTATAGTAACCCTGTTGTCTGCTGAAAAGAATCCAACAGTTAACATTGGCATGCTCCTGCGATCTGAGATTGAAGCTTGTATCACTAAAAAAAAAGAGGACTTGCTTGCCATGACACACATGAATCTGGGGATGAAGGAGCATCTGAATCGAAAGTTTCCTGTTAAGGACCTAATTTTGATTTCGACTTTACTTGACCCTCGATTTATGAACCTGAAATGCATTAAAAGTGCTTTGGATGAACGCTCGATTACCAATTTCTTGTACGTAAATACGTACGTACTATATGATATGAATTTATTGTACGGACATCATTAACAACGAATATTCAAATGGGTTTCTAATCAGTAACTAAATCAGATGAATGCGATGAACTTCCTTCTAAATCATCTTCCTCGTTGCTCAGTCTTGCTATGAAGCACTCAAACGTTGAAGATAGTGTGACTTCTGTCATCGAGAAAGAGTGCACCGCATATTTGGCTACGTCATACCCGAACAACGTTGTAGATGGAGATATTCTCTGCTTTTGGAAAATTAGAAAGCTTGGCAGCCTTGGTTCGCAAGGTCTCGCGAAAGGTTTTGTGTGTGCACACCAAGTGAACGAGTTTTTAACATAGCTGTGCCGACCGTATCTGCACGTCGGTCAGGCATCCACCATAAGAATGTGGATAAAACATTCTTAATTCATGGCAATTACAGCATTTTCAAAAATAGAATTATGCAATAATCACTGGCTTACTGACGAGGATCGGATTTACATAACGGTGAATAAGGGACTATTATTAACAACACGCTGAAATTTGACCTTTTTTTTAATCTCTAACAGGTCCAAGTTGTGCGGGATTCTACGTATATCCGAAAGACTTCATCTTCAATTACATAAACACAAGTTATATGACTACAATGCGCGTACATTCAAATATGCATCAGAGTAATAAAAGCACATCATTTATCACTATCAACATATAAATAACGTGTAATGCTCAATAAATGATAAAATATTACTTTTCAATATTATCCACCTCTACATAACGTACTTTTCTTATACTTAATAAAAAGGTTGCTAACACTTTGATATACGACTCCACCCCCTGGAAATATAAATAAGCACTTGATTTACTTTTCTAAACAAGTTCTGAATGCACGGCCAATAAGAACGACTCAAAATTGAGTAAGAGCTACTCATATTTGAGTTCAGGTTACTCAAATTCGCGAAAACGTAGCTCACCCAGAGAATGAGTCAATTTCCGACGCTTTTCTCGAATATGAGGAAAACTGATTGTGGTTGTAGTCGTTCCACTAGTGCACTTCTAAACGTGTGTAAAGTTTTCTTAAATTTTCCTCATATTCAAGAAGTTTTTCCCGGGAAAGTGTCGCAAAATTTATTCACACTATGAGTGACTTACGTTTTAGCGATTTTGAGTAATCTGAACTCAAATGTGGGTAGCATTTTTTGTACATGTGGGATTAGTTTGAAATCATTAAAAATAAACTCACGCCGACCCACGCCGCCACCGCCGAAAGCAAACGGCGTGACGCCGCCACGCCGCCGCCGCCGGCAGAAAATAACATATCACGCCGCCGCCGAAAATATTTTGATCGGTGCACAGGTCTAGTCTCAATGCGAATTTACGTAAATCTCCATTGAGCAAATTCATAGTTCAGAAGGAGTTTGTTCAGTGTTTAGAATCATGAAAAATTACTAAAGTTTGCTCTCTAAAGACTTTGTCTATTTTAAAAATCTTAAAATCCTACAATCTTGTTTTTTGGACTGTTTTGTATCTCTTCTACTGTCTGAAAATACAAAACATTAAGTACCAATTGTAAGAGACAAATCTTTTTCCGACTGAAAATTTCCTTAATGAAGCAACTATCACAATTCCCTAGAATTTGATTTATTTTTGACGTAGGACTACGTCTTTGATTTCTATATGGGGGTACACTTTGTGAAAACCATAAATGGAACATGTAACAAATTAAGAAAGATTTTGAACGTTAATAACTCAGCTGCCCTGGTCCAATTTCAATAATTTTATCACCAATCGATCAGAAATATGGCTACGCATCGATAACAATGCTTCCAATTGTTGATTTTTAACAAAAAACTATTGAAAAACTGGTAAATGTCCAGCATTGTCCAAAAGCGTCGAATTAACTAACAAATCCACCAATTACCTACATGCATATGCTGCTTCCCCAGCACAGTCGTCAGAGAGTAGTAAGTAGACGAAACAAGTCGAAGTGGCATTCGCCTCCAATCCTCGGGCGCGTGTGAATAGGGAGGATGGAATTGCGTAATATTTTGCACACTCATCGCCATATTCAGAACCAAACGCAAATTCTTCAAGATAACCACCATCCGTTGTCTGGCTCGCCGTGGCGGTGTCTGATGTATCTCCGGTTTGATTTACGAGGTGTGCTGAAGGTGTTCCTGAAAAATGAGATCCGTGATGCTGTCACCTACACTAAACACGCCAAGCGTAAGTGGCCATGGATGTCATCTACGTTTTGAAGTGACAGAGACGCACTCTGTTTGGTTTCGGGGGTTAAATCATCACCAACTTTGGCAACAAAACGGTTCTTTTCAGGGCCACCAAGCTTATTACAGTAAAGAGTAGGAATAGAATTCATCTGCCTGTTTGTCCATATTCAGAACCAACGATCACACAAAATGCTCATGTAATCAAACTGGAAGCAGGGGTCGAATTATGTTGATAAACCTTGATCAACTTTGAATCGTCACGGCCGGATATTTTCGATGGAAGAAGCAACAATCTAGCATCTAAATAATTCGACGAAGACGGCAGGAAACATTTGTGAAGCCGAGTTATTTACGAAAGAGAGTGTCGATGAAGAGAATCGATCAATGTAGATAGGACCTATTGAAAAGTGACGCGAGATTTGTTTTCCGTACTAAGCTCCAATGCTACCGATGCCAGGGAGGTAGCTCCCACACCTGGACCCTACATATCGACCCATCAACTCATGAACAGGGGACCAACGGCTTTACATCGAAGGAAGGTGGGATCAGGTATGTTCCGGTCTGATCTACGAGTTTATTTATCTGTGCTTGTTTGTCCATATTCAGAACCACAAGCCCCCAACGACCACACAAAATGCTCTCCAGAGTTGTAATCTTGTAACCAAACTTGGAAGCAGGGGTGCAAGTGATTTTGATTGATTCTCTTAATCAACTTTCTCTTTGAAAAAAATTACTACAAATTTGATACGCCAAACCGGAAAGAGTTGAGATAATAGATAATTGATCAATTAAAAGAACTAAATGCTTTTCACATTTAGTCCGTCCACAAGCGGTCCTACGTCAAGCTTCCGTTCGTGCCCCTAGGCACAGACCCTTCTACTTTTTATGTCTCAGATTACGCAAACCTTTATCTGGACATTGGACATAACACAGAACTTTTACAGGACGTTTAATCAAATTGCATGCAATATTCTTTATTTCTATAATTACGTTTTTAAATATAAAAATATCCAGTTCATTATTCGACTCACAAACTGTAATCAACCACTTTGAGGGTTTTCTAAAATGGCTTGTTTACCGAGTTGACAAGATATATTCAATTAACTTCGTATCTGAAGGGGGCATAGAAAGCGAAACTAATATTCCTTCCAACGAGAAATCAGAACATCTGAAAATCAGAAGTCCATTCGAAAGATTCCAAGTCCATCTGAAGCTAAAACAATAATAATTTACTTAGTGAAAAATACGATTTGAGTTTGATGCTAAGATTGAATTCAAGCTGCTCAAAAGGAAGAAACGATTATTTATCGGAATTAATAAATATAAAAATAATGCAAAATTCATTCCCTTTATTTGAAAAAATCTGAAAAATCTGTATATTTTTCAAAAATCTGTAATCTGTATATACAGATATCTGTATCAAAATATTGAAAAAAATCTGCACGATTACAGATAAATCTGTATATTTGGCATCACTGGAGATAAGGCAAGTGGTAAGCATCGATACGGATACACAGAAATAAGATGCTGCTTGTGATGTGGTTTACGACCGGCACAAAGTATAAGACAACGGCCGACTAGGCGAGAGATGCAAGCGGTGAGCAACTCGTGAATCGCTAATGTAATTTTTTTTTCGCAAGTGAAATTGATCTAAATGATGATAAGGGTGAACTCACAGTTTAAGAAGACGTGGCCTCCCTTAGCTCAGTCGTTAAAGGCGCAGCTACAAAGCAAGACCATGCTGAAGGTGGCTGGGTTCGATTCCCGGTCCGGTCTAGGAATTTTTCGGGTAGGAAAATTTCTCGACTTCCCTGGGCATAGAAGTATGATTGGACTTGCCACACAATTATACCAATGCAAAAATGGAACAGGCATCCAAAGCTCTCAATTAATAACTGTGGAAGTGCATCTAGAACACTAAGTTGAGAGCACGCAATAAGCTAATATGCGATATGCAATAAGCTTGAAATGCGAAGAAGAAGAAGAAGGAAGGTTCGATGCAGCCTAGTTTGGAAAAATACTGTGTCTATCGGACGTTGGATACTGTTGAAGTTAAAGCTTTCGGTTTGGTGAAGAACTTTGGATTTGGATGCCAATTTGAACTGTTGGATGCCTTCCGAATGGTACGTTAGTGAAATTCTCTGATCACCTGATGGTTGGAATAATTTCTGAGCAACCTGGTATCATAAAAAAATATCTAAGAGACGTGATAGTAGAGTAGATGATCTTTGGTATAATTGATTAACCAGAAGTATTGGAAAAATACCCAGAGAAGTTTTAAAAGATCTCTGAACTCCTGAAATGTTTGAAAGAATTAGGTCGTCATCTGGTCTCCTGAGCGAATATCCCAGAGACATTATTTAAATTGTTGGACAGTTTGGGATCTTCAGAATATTACCTGATCAAACAGATGTCTTCAGGATAGTACCTGAGCAACCTGAAGACTTGAAAAATATCCTGGTGGTACTTTATGGAGATCTCTGATTACCTGTAGGGTAGTGAAATAATTTCTGAATCGTTTGATATCAGAAAATATCTTAGGGGTGTGATTTGTATTGTTTATTATTTATGAAGGTTATTTTACGGAGATCGCTAATCACTTGATGGTCTTTAAATCAATTGCTGAGCAACCTGTTGAAGATCTTCATAATAATACTTGATCAACCTGAAGGCTTGAAAAAATATCATGAGAATTGGTTGGAAATGCTAACATGAAGCTTTAGTGTGATTATTTATTAGCCTGTGGACTTGGAGACATACTTCAAGTCCCCGCGTACATCGTACGGGTTAGGCAAAAATGTGCGTCGATCTTGAAAAACTGTCGCATTAATGGCCCTTCGCTCATTTTCAACTTCTATTCAATTTTCATACTGCCATACTCTAACGGAAGTATCCACCTACCCTCTTCTAAAGATCATTATCTAGCTAATAAATCATCACACTAAAGCTTCATGTTAGCATTTCCAACCAACTCTGAAAATCGTTAACTTCGCGTATGAAGTAACACAAAAACACTTTGAATGTATCATGAGAAGTTTTCGGTATCATAAGAGAATATCTCGGAGATGTGATTTGAATCGTTGAACAGTTCGATAATTTAATCAGAATAGTACCTGTTCAACCTGTTCAATTTGAAAAAATATCCGGGGACTTTATGGAAGTCTTAAAACACATGACGGTCTTTGGAATAATTTCTGAGCTGCCTGGCATCACATGAGAGAATATATGAGAGGAGAGATAATAAAACAGAATAGTCGATTCGTTGCAAATCTGGTGCAAATTAGTGCTCGAGTTATGAAACTGCAACTCAGCATTGCGAGGGATGCGTTTCTGTAAAGTAAAGGCTGGCGCACAATAGATACATTTTCGGGTTTTTTGACAGATAATGCATGGGCTAACTGTCAAAAAACCCGAAAACGTATCTATTGTGCGCCGGCCTAAACAAATTGTCGCGCAACACGAGAAAAGGGCCTATCCTATCCTATCCTATCTCCGACTGCAAATGAAAATCCCATTCAGTGTGTTGATTCAGCCGCGATCTAACATAATCTTCTGTCGAACTGTGCTGCGAGGAATTCGTGTATGTTGCCGTGGTAAACCAAAGAGAAAGTCGATGAAGAGAATCGATCAACGATGATAGGCCCTTTTCAAATATTACGCGAGAGTTCATATAAATAACATACAACAGGGGCCAATTATATGAGTCGAGTCGAGCGTCACTTCGCTCGATTGTTCTATTTTGGTATTACAGAAGTCGATGTCGACGAGCTACAGTCGAGTAGGTCGACTGACTCGACTGCTCGAAAAATGGTGACTTATCTGTCACAATCTGTCGAGTGGAGTTTGTTTTAATTTAGTTGTTCGTTTTGTTGATTCGAAGCATCTAGGACCACCAATGCGTCTTGAATCAGAATGGCAGCGTCCTTTTCTTCCTAATTCCATCTTCCCCATAACTTACCTTCTTACCCATTCCTCTCCCAGCCAATTCCCCTCCTCCACACCTTGCTAATATATTTTGATCAAATTTGCAGGAATGGACGATCTTTTAGTTTCAATATCTGACCCAGTTGTAACCGTTGGACACTTGGTTCCGGAGTACTTCAGATTTCAATGAAGAACTGAAATGTTACCATGTTAGAACATCCTTTCCCACGGAGAAAAACTATGGTTAGCATCTTTATTTTTTGTTTCGTCTAATTTGAAGACTTGGGATGTCCCACTTACGATCCATTAAATGAACACTAGCGTGCACAGGAATCTTGTTAAGGAGGGGCAATTTTTTTTCTTTGGTGCATTTTATCTGGGGATGGGGAGTACTCCAAAGTACGTCTAGATGGTGCTGTCCTTCTCCCACTTTTTCCCTACTGTTCAATTTAGCTCATTTTACTTATTTTTTTTTGTGTGGTTCATCTTCTTCAATGCAAACTGCTTTCGGGCAGCCAATGGAAATTGGCAATTTAATCCCATCGACGATGTCGATGATGATCGGTTCGTCAAATGGTTGCGATAGTAGGGCTTTATCCGAAATTATACATTTGCTGCAATGTTGTTGCCTTGGTCGTTGAATTCAGCTGAAGTCACGTCAGTTGGTGGTGATTGCATCGACAAACCGTGATGAATGACCAATAAGAATCGCATTTTCCTTTCGCATGCACACTGCGTCGACAAGTACAAGGCTCAAACAGTGCTCATAGCAGTGAACAAACAGTATATTGCTCTTGATCAATCCAATCTTGATCAGTGATATTGGGTGCTTGGCTCTGATGAAGTCTGCAAGTAGTAGACGAAATATGCGTATCTGTCAAAAGATAAGGAATTATAACGGAATTAAAAGGAAACAAACCAACACACTCAAAGCAGTTCATTTACATTTTCAGAGAAGATTCTTCGACGATTTTTTAGTAAGACAACAATCGACCAAGGTTCAATGGCAAACTAATACCCACTTTTCAATTAGAGAATCCAAAAGTTTTTTTTTTTGAACTCTATGAGCTCTTTTGAAATTCTTCTCAGAAGTCCTCTGGAATTATTTTTAGAACTCTCCTTGACTTTTACTCAGAACCAGTGATGGAGAAGTTCGCGAAAACGCACTATGACTCACGAACTTTTCCCTTGGTGAACTTCATGAAATATCGCGAACTTTTCCAACACTGCTCAGAACACATTAGAACTGAAATTCCCTTAGAGTTTCAGAAGAATTTCCCCAGTATTATCCAGAAATTATTCCCGGAATGAACTAGAAATTATCGGTACTCCCTTGAAATTTTCCTCAAAATCCCTTTGGAATTTCACTCAAAATTTAATTTTCTCGGTATTCTTTTCGGAATTATAGTTCCGAAAATAATAGAAATTATTCGCAGAAATACAGAATACTCCCCAGAAATTCTTTGGAACTGTCCTCAGAGTTCAATATCCTTGAGGATCTTCTCGGATTTTATTAGAACTCTCCTAAGAGCTCTTTTGAAATTCTTCTCAGAAGTCCACTGGAATTATATTTAGAATTCTTTATGATTTTTTCTCAGAACACCTTGGAACTGGATGCGCTAGAAATTTTCCTCGGAATTCGCTTGAAATTTTGCTTAAAATACCTTTGGAATTTCACTCAAAATTTGATTTTCTCGGTATTCTTTTCGAAATTATCTTGGAACGAGCTGCAGGATGTACTAGAAATTGTCCGCAGAATTTTCTTTGAATTCTCTCCAGAAATATTTTGGAACTGTCCTAGGAATTCAATTTCATTGAGGTTCTTCTCGGAATATTTTAGAACTTTTTTTTTTTCTCAGAACACCTAGGAACTGAAATTCCCCTAAATTTTCAGAAGAATTTCCTCTATATTCTCCAGAAATTCTTCCCAAAATGAGCTTGAAATTATCCAGAAATGTTCAATAAAGCTTGCCCCTCCATTCACCAGAACTGTGGAATGTTTACGTCAGGAATTTTCAATTCAGCTATCGCCTCCATGCAGCAGATTGTTGCAAATCTTGCACCAGAAATTTTCAATACAACTTGCCCCAGAAAATTTCAATTCACAATTTTCCACCGTTAATGTTCAATAAAAATTGTTCTCCAATCTTCTGATTGGTGCAGATATCCTTTTTCCATTTTCCACCAGACATTTTCAATATAGCTTGTTTCTCCCATCATTAGAATGTAGCAGGTTTTCCACCAAATAAAGCTTGCCCCTAATTTCAGATTTTTCAGCATAAATTTTCAGTAAAGCAGCTTCCCTCCAATCATCAGAATAGTGCAAATTTTACACCAGAAATTATTATTAAAGTTTGTTCCTCTATTGAGCAAAAGGATGCAAATTTGAGACCAAACATTTTCCGAAAAGCTTGCCCATCCGTTCACCAGAACGTTGCAGATTTTCCTCCATTAGTTTTCAATATAGTTTAATTTAAATAAAGCTTGTGCCTTCATTTACCAGACCTGTGCAAGTTTCCACCAGAAATTTTCTGTTCATTTCATTTATCAGAGCGATACAAATTAGCACCAGAAATTTTCAATAAAGCATGTTCTTCCATTCACCAGAACGGTGCACCAAAAATTGTCAGTGAAGTTTATTTCACCATGCACCTTTGTGGTGCAATTTTCAGGCTTTGCCTTTTCATGCACCAGAAAGGTGCAAATTTTCCACCATAAATTTTCAATGAAGCTTGCATTCATCAGAACGATGCAAATTATGCACATGAATAAACCTTGCTTCTACAAGTGTTGCGAACGTTCCACCAGAAATTTTCAGTTAAATGTGCACCTCCAATTTTTTTTGCATGATTCAATTTTTCCGCCAGAATTATTCATTGACGATATTTTTACACCAGAATTATTCAATAAAAAGCTTTTTCTACGATTTACCACCACAAAGGTGAATTTTTGCAACCTTAAATTTACCCTCTTCTTTCAACCCTCCATGAACCACTTTGAAAAAACAAATTACACCAGATTTTTTTTTTGTATGCACCACTGTGGTGCAATTTTTTGACCAAAAATTGTCATTGAAGTTTGTCCATTCATGCACCTTTGTGGTGCAATTTTCAGACACCATCTCAAAAGAATTGACGCAATAAAAGGTTTTCAGTGCCCTTATAGTATGAAATGAAGTTATTTACCTTCAAATCAAGTTATTTTATATAATAATTTGGAAATGTGGAAATACACGTCTTATAGATAAAAGGAGGGGCAATTGCCCCACCTTGCCCCACCCTGTGCACGCCGGTGTAAATGAACAATAAAACGCGTAGTGTATCAAAATCCTGGGAACGACATCAACCTCGGAAGTTCTATTTATGAACTTCTTGAACATTCTTTGATCTCTCAATGGTGCTCAATTCAAATATATGCTGACAACGTTCAACTATATATAAGACGGAAAGACGGTTTGGCCTGTGTGTTCGTGAGCTATTAAGAATGGTTAACGAAGACCCTGAGAGATTTGATGAATGGTCCGATCGTAACGAGCTTTTAGTGAACCACACGAAAAGCAAGGCAATTTTCGCCAAGGGTCACCGTCGCAACTCTCCCACCCAAGTAACCAACAAGCCCGCTAATTCGCCTTTTTGCAATATAAGGCTAATATGCGGCTAAAGGGTGATACGGTCAAAATTTGGTCAATATCAACTTGACGTATTTCTTTCAATTTTGCATTTAAAAAACCTGAACACCCCTCATTTTGAAGGTGTGTGTGTGTAGAATGTTGCTCCTATTTTGATTTTGGAATTCACTCTTCAGTTGTCAAAATGCCGTCCAAGCAAGAAGAGCAGCGTATCAAAATTTTGCTCGCGCATCGCGAAAATCCGAGCTACTCGCACGCAAAGTTGGCAAAATCGCTAAAAGTTGCCAAATCAACCGTTACAAATGTAATTAAAGTGTTTGGGGAACGTTTGTCGACAGCCAGGAAGTCTGGATCGGGGGGAAATCGAAAACCGGAAGCCACTGAGACGACAAAGAGAGTTGCCGGTAGTTTCAAGCGAAACCCTAACCTCTCTCTCCGAGATGCCGCAAATAAGCTGGGTGTATCGTCTACAACCGTGCATCGAACCAAAAAACGAGCCGGACTATCGACTTACAAGAAGGTAGTGACTCCAAATCGCGATGATAAACAAAATACGACGGCCAAAGCGCGATCCCGGAGGCTGTACACGACGATGCTGACGAAGTTTGACTGCGTGGTAATGGACGACGAAACCTACGTCAAAGCCGACTACAAGCAGCTTCCGGGACAGGAGTTTTATACGGCAGGTAGCAGATGTTTTCAAGCACATGAAACTGTCAAAGTTCGCAAAGAAATATCTGGTTTGGCAAGCCATCTGTACCTGTGGCTTGAAAAGCAGCATTTTCATAGCTTCCGGGACTGTCAACCAAGAAATTTACGTGAAAGAGTGTTTGAATAAACGTCTGCTGCCTTTCCTGAAGAAACATGGTTGTTCCGTACTGTTTTGGCCGGATTTGGCATCTTGCCATTACGGTAAAAAGGCCATGGAGTGGTACGCCGCCAACAACGTGCAGGTGGTTTCCAAGGACAAGAACCCTCCCAACACGCCAGAGCTCCGCCCAATTGAGAAATACTGGGCTATTGTCAAGCGGAACCTAAAGAAGACCAAAAAACTGCTAAGGGCGAGCAGCAGTTCAAGGCAAACTGGCTTTCTGCGGCGAAGAAGGTGGACAAGGTGGCTGTACAAAATCTGATGGCAGGGGTCAAGCGTAAGGCCCGGAAATTCGGATTTGGAAAAGCGGAAGCCTAACTGAATATTTTTCCTGAATTTTATACTAATTGAACTTGAAAAAGAAATTTAATTTGATTTTTTAAATAAACGATTTCACCGATTTACACGCGTTTTCCCTTGACCAAATTTTGATCGTATCACCCTTTAAAATAAAGCTTAGCATGTCTTGTGTTAGCCGTGTATCAGCCTTATATTGCAAAAAGGCGAATTAGCGGGCTTGTTGGTTACTTGGGCTGTTCGCACTGATTCGCTGCCTGTTGTCACCACGAGAGGACATCCCATTGAAAGTACAGACAGAGCTGTAAATCTCGGTTTCGTGTTTCAAGCTGCTTGGAGTGGGATGGACTAATTGATCAGCAATGCGGGAAAATCTGCGCCTATCACACGCTCTACAGTGTAGCTTCTACCGCACCCACGAATGTTTGGCTTAAGATGTTCAAGGCTCTAATTCTACCGAATTTTCTGTTTGGAGGTGTTCAACATGTAAACCCTAGCGCAAATTCCATGGGCAGTTTACTAGTTGCACTTAATAGCTGTGTCCGTTTTGTCTATGGGCTTGACCCGTACGCAAGAGTCAGTCATCTCCAGCCAAATTTGATCGGTTTCTCGTTACAGAAATTTAATGCATACCGATCTTGTGTCTATTTGTGGAAACTTGCCAAAACGTGTTCCTCACCATCACTCTTCTAGGAACCGTCGATCGCCAAATTTGATCATTTCACCGAAGAAAAAGGCAGATTACGCAAGCACAATGTTCATCAGAGGTGTGGTATATTGGAATATGCTGCCTTCTACGATTAAATGTATGAATTTAAGAAAGTTAGAAGAATTTCAAAAAAGTTTGAAAGTTCCGAGAAGTTCGAAGAACTTCCGAGATGTCCGTAGAACTTCCAAGAAGTCCGTAGAATTTCCGAGAACACCGTAGAACTTCCGAGAAGTCCGTAGAATTTCCGAGAATTCCGTAGAGCTTCTGAGAAATCTGTAGAACTTCCGAGAAATCCGTAGAACTTCCGAGGAGTTCGTAGAAATTGCGAGAAATTCGTAGAACTTCCCAGAAGTCCGTGTAACTTACAAGGTGTCCGAGGAAATTCCGAGAATACCATAGAACTTCCGAGAATACCGTAGAACTTCCGAGAAGTCCGTAGAACTTCCAAGAAGACCGTAGAACTTCCGAGACGTCCGTAGAACATCTGATAAGTCTCTAGATCTTCTGATAAGTCCGTAGAACTTCCGAGAAATCCGTAAAAGTTCCAAGAAGTCCGTCAATATTCCGAGAAGTCTGTAGATCTTCTGATAAGTCCGTAGAACTTCCGAGAAGTTCATAGATCTTCTGAGAAGTCCATAGAACTTCCGAGAAATCCGCAAAACTTCCGAGGAGTCCGTAGAACTTGCGAGAAGTCCGTAGAACTTTCAAGAAAACCGTAGAACTTCCGAGGAGTCCGTAGAACTTGCGAGAAGCTCGTAGAACTTCCAAGAAGTCCGTGGAACTTCCGAGAAGTTTGTAGATCTTATGAGAAATCCGTAGAACTTCCGAGAAATCCGTAGAACTTGCTAGAAGTCCGTAAAACATTCAAGAAAACCGTAAAATTTCCGAGAAGTTCGTAGAGATTGCGAGAAATCCGTAGAACTTCCCAGAAGTCCGTGGAACTTCCGAGGTGCCCGAGGAAATTACGAGAATACCTTAGAACTTCCGAGAATGCCGTAGCACTTCCGAGAAATCCGTAGAACTTCCAAGAATACCGTAAGACTTCCGAAAAGTCCGTACAACTTCCGAGAAGTCTGTAGAACTTCCGAGAAGCCCATAGAACTTCCGAGAAATCCGTATAACTCCCGAGAAGTCCGTAGAACTTCAAAGAAGACCGTAGAATTTCCGAGAAGTCCGTAAAACATCTGAGAGATCCCTAGATCTTCTGATAAGTCCGTAGAACTTTCGAGAAATCCGTAAAACTTCCAAGAAGTCGGTCAATCTTCTGAGAAGTCTGTAGATCTTCCGATAAGTCCGTAGAACTTCCGAGAAGTCCTTAGATCTTCTGAGAAGTCCGTAGAACTTCCTAGAAATCCGTAGAACTTCCGAGAAGTTCGTAGAACTTACGAGAAGTCCGTAGAACTTCCGAAGAGTCCGGAAAACTTCCAAGAATATCGTAAAACTTCCATGAAGTCCGTAGCAGTACGTAGAACTTCCGAGAAGTCCGTAGAACTTCTGAGAAGTCCGTAGAACTTCCAAGAAGTCCGTAGAACTTCCGGGATGTCCGTAGAACTTCCGGGAAGTCTATTATTTTACGGGCCGGTAACATTGCTTTTATAAGTAATCAATGAACACGGGAAATAGATTATTTCTATTAGGGAATCAGTTAGGTTGCAACGGTTATTTTGAATGCGCTGGCGGGCGATATAGGCGACAGGCTGAGCGAAAGAACAGCTAAACAGATGATGGATGCTAAATCAGTGGTGGGTGTCGATGTCCTCTGAACCTGGACGGAGTGAGAGCGGATTATGAGAAAAGTGAATAGTGATCGAGCCAGAACGAAGAGAGAGAGTAGCGTGACAATGACGAAGGGTCGAGAGTGGAGATGTAGCCTCCGAAGAGGAGAATCGATCGCGGGTGCGCCGTTCAGCACTACCAGCCTCCATCACGATCGCTGGGTCTCAAGGGATTCTACTTGGCCGCCGCCTTCTCGATCGTTGGTACATGCCACGATCCCGCGTGTACCGTCAGAAACATTAGCCTCCAACACGATCGTGGAGCCTGCAGAGCGTTCGTCGTCCGGCAAGCCACCATCTCTGTTGTTTGTACGTGCCGCGATCCCGCGTGCACTGCCATCCGCACTGCCATCCGGCCACTGCCACCCGGCCACTGCCATCCGGCCACTGCCATCCGGCCACTGCCATCCGGCCACTGCCATCCGGCCACTGCCATCCGGCCACTGCCATCCGGCCACTGCCATCCGGCCACTGCCATCCGGCCACTGCCATCCGGCCACTGCCATCCGGCCACTGCCATCCGGCCACTGCCATCCGGCCACTGCCATCCGGCCACTGCCATCCGGCCACGCCATCCGGCCACCGCCATCCGGCCACTGCCATCCGGCCACTGCCATCCGGCCACTGCCATCCGGCCACTGCCATCCGGCCACTGCCATCCGGCCACTGCCATCCGGCCACTGCCATCCGGCCACTGCCATCCGGCCACTGCCATCCGGCCACTGCCATCCGGCCACTGCCATCCGGCCACTGCCATCCGGCCACTGCCATCCGGCCACTGCCATCCGGCCACTGCCATCCGGCCACTGCCATCCGGCCACTGCCATCCAGCCACTGCCATTCGGCCACTGCCATCCGGCCACTGCCATTCGGCCACTGCCATCCGGCCGCCACTATCCGGCCCCGTAACACCATTAGCACCATGTGCACGGCTACTTCCAAAGCCATCCCCATCGCCATTAATGGCGCCTCATCCAACAGTGTAGCGGAGAAAATAAATAAATTGTATTTAACCGTTGTCCGCGAGTAATTTTGTAGGATTCCGTGTTCCAAAACCACCACCCCCCTCCCCCAATGAAAAAAAAAACGCCCTGGGACCCGGAACCAAAAAGAAGAGGCCTTGAGTGCCCACCCCGGGAGCTGCCGTTGGCTTAAGTCCAGCAGCTCGGGGCGGGTCATGCAGAAATTGTTTCTATAGAACTTTCGAGAAGTCCGAAGAACTTCTGAGAAGTCCGGAGTCTGTGAATTTTTCCAAGAATTCCGTAGAACTTTCGAGAAGTTTGCTGAATTTTCGAGTTGCAGAAATGCACATTTGCATAGACCAGTCGCCATTGTCGTCAGTGATGTCTGAGTACTGGATTAAACTATGTCCTAATCCTGTATTTCAAAATGCCTCCCAAGTTCGCAACCAAATTCTTTTAAATTCGGCACAGTTGTTGGGGGCCTCAATACAAATCGAAAGAACAGTGGAGAACATGAGGATTGTGATCCGCTTTACAAACTTGACCCAACCTAATGAACATCATTTGCTATCATCATCGTTTTATTTCATCGTCCTCATCATAATTTTCCATCATCATCATCATCACCATCACTATTTTTCATCACCCTCATCAGTTTGTTTTAGAAGGAGTTTTAGCAGATATTTGATTTTATGTTTAGCTTGGTGACGGTATAAGTTGAATGGTTCAATCTTGCCACGACAGGATCCGCGAATTGGATAATTCAAAATCCACCCATACAAAGATCAACAAACCTAATACTTGAAACCTAGTTGAATTTTAATTAAGGTGTTTCATTATAAAATCCTATAGCATACCGGTCGCTAATGTTCCGAAAATAATCTCAAGATCCTTTCCATTACAAATCCAATGAAGTTGATATATACAACCCTATTTATGTAAAGGAAAACATCTAAACAGTGCCATCCACCCGCCTACCACTTTCATAAAGCTGTGTCAATCTTTTCATCGGAAAATGACTTAGAAGGCCATTTCACTCCTCGTTCCACCAGTTCCTTGTACCTACGACGCCCACAACTGGATCTCCATTATTGTAACGGCGACTCGCTGCCATTCCGAATTGGAGTAGAATGGAACGTGATGCCAGCTTTATGGCAGTGGTCATAAAAATGTTAATGAAGCTGATTTTTGCTGAACTTTCCGTTCGTGTCCCTTTTGGCGCGGCGCCCATAGCAATTTCGCTCCCCTTGCCACCCAATTCCACCCTTGCTAGAACACAGAAACGAAAGAAACAAGGCAGAGTTTGCAACGGTCAATTAGGCTGCCATCATCGTTGGTTCGCTGGTTGGTTGGTCTTGGGTTGGGGGCAAACGAACCCAGCAGCCATCGTCAATAGCATCAGAAACTGTCAATGGATTTAGTGTTGCGTGAAGGAGCTTTCATTGAGTGATCCCCCGTCCCGTCTCAGAGAAGAACACAAGTGCGATTGACGATGGATTGCGTGTCGCGTTCGTTCGATACCCTATTAAGAGAGAGTTGCCTAATCATTGACGGTTGTTTGTCATCGTGTTTTGGGTCGAGAAAACAAACATTTCCCAACCATAGAGCATCCTAGGCAGAAGTGCTTGTCGGCAAATAAAATTCGAATAAATGTTGCGCCCTCCGGTAGGGTCGTGAATCATTATTCTGGCAAAATGGGTAAAGCTTGTGATTAGAAGGCACTGGGTGTTGCAAGAAACTTGTTTACCACGCTGGCAAAAGGCAATCAAAGGAGCATCTAATGGTTGGTATCACTCTGAAGTGGGGTACACTTCTAGATAGTTGATCTAATTTATGGGTAAACACTCAATTGACGCCTACTGAAACAGGGTTTGATGGTGATCAGTCCAATCTACTGATGATAGACAATGTTCGTAAAATCTGTGGAAATGATCCGAAATTTGGAATGGCATTGGTCCATTCCTCAAAACCACTGCAGCAACGGAAACCGCGATGACCGACAAACTTTCCTCGAACATTATTTCTCATGTTGAACAAAACCGCATTCCCAAGCACTCGAAAGATGCCATCGTTCCGTTCGTTGTTGTCATTGCTGCTGGTATTGATGTTGAGGATGGTGATGCAAATCCGCCTCAAGGTGCACCATATCTCGATGGCGGCCTCCATAGTTTTGCGAATAATTTTCCACAATTTTCAACCACCTCCTGCACAAACTTTGCATCGCAAGAAACCCCACATCCACCGCAGCACCGCACCGTGATGGATACAAATGGTTTCGGCATCGATTGTGCCGTCTCCATCCCGTGGAGCGTGGATGAACCCGAAAGCGCCATTCCGGAAATGCTTTGCGGAAGGAAGGGGGAATTTTACCGGGTTAAAAGCACGGGAAATTCTTAATGGAAGTTTCAATTATAAATTGTTGCGCTCTTTGCGAATCCCCCAGCCTGGGGAATCATAAAGCGAAAGCGAAGACAACTGTTTTGGAACTATTACGACAGCTTCATCATCAGAAACAGTTGTTTGTCAAAAGGTGAACCGAGCGGTGTTTGCCCGTGGCAACAAAGAAATATAATTAACATCATATTTTTGGGATTTTTAGGGGCTCCGAGAAGCGGACGTAAAAGTTTTTCAATTTATCAAACAATTCTTGAGGCTTTGGATGACAAGAAGAAAAACCACGCTAGGTCTCCGATAGCCGTTAGTGAAATGCTATGCAACTAGATGAAGATTAATCGGGCGGTTGGTGCAATAAATCTAAGTGAAATAGAGTTCATCTTCGATCACCAGAAATTTCAAACCAACTACATAGGGCCGCTATGCATGAAATTCTGATTGACTATAAAATCGAAAAATTAATTTGTTATCTCCAAGTTTTGATGATTTCGGATTGGTTTTGGCATATGGGTCATTCCAGCTCAAGTGGGTACACCACCTGTGGTCGATGTCACCGATTTGAGCCAAACTTGGCCAAAACTCTTATTTTGGCATTCTGAACCAAAGGCCTTTTTTGATTTTGCTCTAAAGTGCCTAGATCCTGCTGGGCTACAACCCTGTATTTTCAAGATTTTTAAAAATTTCAACTTTAAGAAGAGATTACTCCTTGATTGTGGAGCTATTTGTGATCTTAGAACGTCAATTTGAAGAATTTTTTTAAATGTAGATTCTTATGAGTGTACCCACATTTTGTTTTTGTTAGAGTAACTACAGTAAACAGACTGATTACCGGCAGGTATCCAAATTGTCAAAAAATGTCCTATTTTCACCATGGCCGGGAGCGGGATTTTATATTTCTTAATATTTTGGGCTCAAATTTTTACCACCCTTTGGGAAACTCTTGTACTTGATGTGTTTTCAAGGGAAAATGATTTGAACAAATAGTTTTTGAGATATGCTATTTAATATATTGTTATTTTTCTTGAATTTCTTCACACTGATGGTGTTAATCCCGCCACGTCAAATGGCCCGACGAGCCCCACCGCTACCACTGTGACGGACGCACCCGTGTGTTGGTCAGAGGATCGTCGATCGTCTATCAGTATCTAACGTGTCGATTGAACTAGACTACAGTATCTTGATTAACTTATAATGCTTTGAACTTATCTATGCTACCTACAGCTGAAGAAAACCTTAACTTATGACCATAATATCTTGCTCTATGCAAACTAATTACTGCGGAACGAATCACCAAAAGTAAGTGTAATGCAATATTTATATTTGTGCACAAAACATAACATTGTCCAATGTTCTCAGGAATTTGTATTTTTTTTTCCATTTCGATCAATCTGCCGGAATAAAATTCACGGATTCAAAAGATTCGTTTTTACCGCTCAACATCTTACAAATTCTTTTGTGGCAAACTTTACGATGTCTGGCAAGGGATCGAAGTCTGGATCGGCCAAAGGCGACCTCGCTAGAGCTACGCTCACTGATCGTCGGGAAGACGGAGCGAGCGCGATTTATTCGTCAGTGAGGACCTCGTCTGGCATAGCCGACCCAATAATCAACACAACTGCAGTTGCTTCTATCAACAGCCCCATTGTCGCTGCGAGTGCATCGAATGCTGCAGCGGTCGCTACGTGCGATGCAGTGGGTTTGACGAACCAGGTAGCCAGCGCATTGCGCACTGCAGCAGTAGTCTCGGCTGATCCGGTAAGGACAGGAAATCCCCCTCCTACCCCCCAGGTAAATGATGACGTTGTTGCAAATAAAGTGTATGCCATGAAGAAAGGAGCAGTTCCGAAGCAATCGGCTTCGACTGTCAACCCTAAAGTTAAATCTGTCCTTTCCAATCTACACGGAAAGGACGTTGTCAGACGCAATCCGGTATGTCATGCGCGGGCATATCGGTTCAATAGCTGTGAGTTGTGTGCAGAAAGTGATAATAGTAGAATGGTGCAGTGTGATGGTTGCGAGAGATGGTTCCACTTCTGCTGCGTGGAAGTTACTGAAGGAATAGCAGAAGTTAGTTGGAACTGCCCAGTGTGTCCAGTAGGGCAGAGCGAAGTCCAACAATTAACCCCAGCGGAAGACATCCAAGAATTAGTGCAGGCTGCTAATCCAACCCCAAAGGACTCTGGCGATGCGAAATCAAGCGGAAAGAAAAGCAGCAAACGGAGTGAACAGCGGAAAATTGACATGAAGCTGCAGAAACTCGAGGAGCAGAGGAAGCTGGAACAAAAGTTCCTGGAAGAAAAGTACAGAATTTTGGAAGAGGTGGAAGATGACAGTGAGACGGATTTGGACAACGAGGATCTCGAGAAAATGTCTACAGTTTCGCAATGGATCAAAGATACGGAACGCGGCGAAGTAGTTCAAGACTCTGGAGTCGAAGAAGAGAATCTTTCGGAAGAACCGAGGTTTCCACCTGGACTCGCCGATCAGTCAGTAGTGGTCGACCAACGACAAGTAGGACAGCAACATCGTTCGCAAGGAGGGGGGCGTAACACCATACCAGATTTCGCTCCCGAACAACGTTCTACGCCACAGACGCGGCTTCGTCCAACGGATCCTACCTCTCAGCGTTACTCTACGCTCCCGGCATCCATGTTAAGACCGCAGTTTCCCCCTCGACCATCAGCGACCGGTCCAACGCTCACGGCAATGGAACCTGAACCAATTCTTGTCGAGGAGACCATATGTATCCTCAACCGAAGCCAGATGGCCGCCAGACAAGCAGTATCGAAGGACTTGCCTGAATTCTATGGAAACCCCGAGGACTGGCCACTTTTCTTCTCGATGTACACCTCATCAACACAGATGTGTGGCTTTTCCAATGAAGAGAACATGCTTCGTCTACGTAAGTGCCTAAAAGGAAAGGCACTGGATGCTGTAAGATGTCGGTTGCTATATCCTTCCAACGTGTATGGTGTCCTTACAACACTGAAGATGCTCTACGGCAGGCCAGAAGCGATCGTTCAAGCAGCGATAAGGAAAATTCGTTCAGTACCACCCCCGGTGATCGATCGTCTAGAGTCTGGTCAACTTTGCGCTCACTGTCGAAAATTTAGTAGCAACGATAGAAGCCTGTGGGGTACAGGACTTCGTGTACCACGCCTCACTCAAGCTCGAGTTGGTAGATCGATTACCGTCAATGCTGAAGCTGGACTGGGCGAAATACACTAGAGGCAATCCAGCCACAAATCTCGTGGACTTTAGTACCTGGTTATTAGACTGATGCAAAATTTGACTTTTTCGCTCCACAGTGCTTAAATGGTTTCAAATCGGGTCCTGATAAGCCTCCCAAAGCTGCAACTTATTTGGTTAGAAACAGGCTTCGCACAAGCCATTTAAAGTTTACATGTAAATTACTATGGGAAATCTCAACTTTTTGTTCATTACCTTCTAGTCTTTTTCCATATTGAGTTGCGAAACAGTTCGATAGCTATTCTTATAGAAAATTTTCTCAGCTACAACTTTGCTGAAGATCGTTTCTATGTAAAACGAGACAGGAAAAAGTTATTAATTATTTAAGAGATTGGTAAACTTATGACATGATCAAGCAGCTGCTCTGTAGGCAACACTGTATTTTGCAGTGTGACATAGTAGCCATGATTTTTGTGTCCTATTTAACGCCCCATTAACACCAATGTTGCCTGCTGAGCAGTTGATTGAGCATGATCATAAGACATCAGCGCATTGAACCATTGATGACTTTCGATCCTTGCATTTAATCAAAAAGTGGTCTTCAGCAAAGTTGTAGCTGGGAAAATTTCCTACAAGTACAAATGAAAGTTTTTGAAGCAGATCGATATGGTGAATTATTAGATAGACATGAACAAAAATCTTGGTTTTCCCATAGTAATTCCCATACAAACTTCAAATGGTTTGTGCCATCTCAGTTTCTCACCAAATGGATTCAAATTTCGAGAGGTTAGTCAGGATCTGATTTGGAATCGTTTAAGTATTGTGGAGCGAAAATTTCAAATTTTGCATCACTCTACTGGTTATACTCCATGGCGGAGGATGCAAGCGCAGTCATGCAGACGTCCATCAACGCTCCACGAAGTTGAGTCAACAAGAAAGATGGATTCATCAACGTCCACACCGAAACTAGAAACGATCGATCCGGATTATCTGCAGCTCCAGCTAAAGATACGCGTACCCAATCGAGAGATTCTCCAAAGGAATGCCTTGTATGCAAAGGTTCTTGTCCGTCACTTGCTAAGTGCAAAAGGTTCGTCGAGCTGAGCTACGAGTCGAAGTGGGCAGTAATACGGGAAGCGAAGCTGTGCCGTAAGTGTCTTCGCAAACACAACGGCATCTGCAGACAGCAAAGCAAATGTGGAGTTAGAGAATGTACCTACCTGCACCACCCTTTGCTTCACTCCGAGAGAACCGAAGCCTCCAGAAACGGCTCCCGGGTGGAAGCTGCTACGAACACCAGTTGTAACGTTCATCAAGCACAGACAAACGACGTGCTATTCCGGATTGTTCCAGTTGTGCTCCACGGTCCGTCAAAGATGATTCAGACGTACGCTTTCATCGATGATGGGTCCGAGCTAACCCTCATGGAGCATTTTCTTGCACAGGAGCTAAGGTTACAAGGACCTAACAAAGCACTCTGTTTGAAATGGACAGGTGGTAGCAGAAGAATGGAGAACGAATCTCAAAAGGTGTGGTCATCTCAAGAGGTGGTCATCTCTTCTGTGAGAAATACATCCCAAAAGTACAAACTGGCGGATGTTCGGACTATACATGAGCTGAAACTCCGGCCACAAACCCTGATAGCTTCGGAAATGCAGAGTCAGTATAGTCATCTCACTGGGATCCCCTTCGATTCCTACACTGAAGTAAGTCCACGAATCCTGATTGGACTGGATAACGCGCAACTTGGGCATGCGTTCAAGAGTCGCGAAGGAAAGCCATCCGAACCGATTGCCGTCAAAACCCGTCTAGGATGGATCGTGTACGGGAGCTGTTCGTCCAATCATCTCGGAAATCATGTAAACTACCACGCTGTACAAGCATGCGAGTGCAACGAAGGTTCTGACGAAAGTCTCCATGCAGCAATGAAAAACTACTTCACTCTCGATAGCATGGGCATCTCTAAGCCTGACAAGTTACCGCTCTCCGTAGACGACCAGCGTGCTATGGAAATTCTGGAAGTGGTGACACTACCCAAGGACGGCCGCTATGAATCAGGCCTTCTTTGGAAGTATGACGCAGTGCGGCTTCCCGACAGTAAAGCTATGGCTCTCAGGAGATGGGAGTGTTTAGAGCGGCGGATGAAGATGGACGTGGCTCTAAAGTTGTTGTTTTGAGTGTCATTGGTCATATTTCGTCGAGTAGATGTGATTTGATATGTCGCTTGGTATGGTTATGAGCGATATCAAATTTGACCATACAGAACCATAATCCGGAATATCCGGAACCGGTTTTACGGTTGCCTTATGGCTCTGTGGACATCGTTTTAGGTGCCATTGGTCATATTTTGTCGAGTAGATGTGATTTGATGTGTTGCTTGATATTGTTATGACAGACAATAAATTTGACCATTTTGAACCATAATCCGGAACATCCGGAACCGATTCCATGGTAGGCATGTAGTCTTGTGAATGTTCTCTATCATTTCCGGGAGTTCCACGAAAAAAATCAATATGTTGTCGCAATGATATGTAAGATATATGATAAAGATTGAAAAAAACACCCCCGTGCCAACACATTCTTGAATAAATAGAAAAGAGGGAGGGTCGTGCGGGGGAGTACCACCGAACAAATGTAAGAGCCACTCACCGGAATGATGATAAAAAAAAGTCATTTTAATCGGCTATAGCATCTCTGAGATACAAATTTTTGAAAATAAAAAGTTTGTCCCGGGCTTTTACGGGTTAAACTAATGACGGGACCAAATTTTACGTGCTTTGATAAATATTTTCATGTAAAAATATTATAGGGGAAGCTATTTTTCATTAAAGGAGAGGTAATCAAAAATCGTCGTTTTTAGCTCAATTTTACTTATAAATTGGCCCTTTTCTGAACCACCAGGAAGTGGCCAATGAAGTATAAGCCACTCGATATGGCCACCATTGATCTTGTAATCGAAATTTGATGTAATTTAATGAGTCGCATAATGAGTTTTGGATCAAAACCGATGTTGCTCACTTCCCCGGGGCATCCGGGACATGTCCGAAGTGGCCAATGTGGTTATAGATACTTAATATGAACGCCATTGATCTTGTTATTTAATGTTGGTGTATTTTGATGTGTCGGTTTCATTCCTTTCAGGTCATGTCATGTAACGTGTCCCGTACAATCCGATCTTGTTCCACCCATCCATCGAATGGCAGTCGTTTTTACAAGCGTGAAGGGTAATGATTTTAAAAAATTCTATGGATTGTTTCACGGTTACTATAGTATGTTAAATTATATTTGTAAAAGCTTTTGAACGCTTTCTGGATAATTAGTTGGTTTTGGTGTGCGGATTCGGTTGGTCAGCGAAATCACTGGATCTGATGTTAGAAGAAGCCTCTTAAAAAAATCTTCTATATTCGCAATTCTGCTGAACTTCCTTGCATGATTCTCTCTGAATCTCCGGATGCATCACGTTAGACAAGTGTTGCGTGTTTCCTGGGCCTCTTCACTAAACATCCCAATCGGTAGCATGATGTGCCTCATTATGGTGGCTCCGTGTATCAATACTTTATGAGCCGTGGGAGAAAGTGGATACCAGCCATACAGCTTCACGTATAAATTACGTGTAACTAGTATCCGCATATTGTTCAAACTCATTGATGTTTACATTCCTTCTACTGTTGATCACACACAAGATTGTATGGAAACGTTCCAGAAGATGCTCGTCGATGCCTGCAATTTGCGCAACGGTCCGCCAGTTTTTAAAAAACTTCCGGGCCGTATTTCCGTCGTTGGAGTTCCCTCCAGCAGGTCTTGGTTCATTTATCCGCAAACCAAGCTGTTGAAAACAATGGCGATGGGCACCGATCTTTCAGCAGAGCAAATAAAACGCACAATTGCAATATTTGCCACATGCTACAAAGCTGTAATATTTATATAATTAAAATACGCATCAAAATACAATACATTACAGTACTTACAACTTCGGTGTTTTCTCGCATTGGAATAGCCAAAGAGCGATATGCTCTTCCAATGCGCCCGTGCCGTCGCTTGCCTTCACTGATCTATTGTGACTGTGATCATTGACAGCACGGGCGTGTACGAGAAAACCCCGAAGAACGACAAAAAAACACACAACAATATCACACATTTCTTCAAGGGGCTCGTCGAGCGGTTGCAAACGCAACACAAGCTTCTCCTTGAGCATCTGCTGGATTTCTGTTTCTCTTTGCTTAACAGCCACGTTTGCTCTACTGACACGCCATGACGGTTTTTCCAAAACGAGTTTATTACATATTTCATTATCAGAATCTAAATTGGCTAGAATGCACTTAAGTATAATGTATTTTATTTGAAATCGGGCTAAAATTTTCTGAAGAATCCAATTCCGTGCCCAGAATTCATATATAAACCGATTTAAAAAGTTTAGTATAAGCATTTAAGTGAAAATAAGAGGTACGTTAAAAATGAATTACAGATTCGTAAAGTACGCATTTGGTACGTCACATTTCCGTAGAAATCTGGTCGATCGACTTGGTCATTGCTGAAATCGTATGTCTATCCAGCGGGAAACGGGCTTTTCGGTAAGCTTTGAGTTGAGATACGTTCAAAATCCTTGAAGGTATGCTATGGTACGCTATTGGTACATTCCAAAACACGTATCAACTTTGAAATTCGTTAAGTTTGTCCCGCTGGATAGATTGACGTATGCCAGACGAAATGGAAGCCGACACCTTCAGCGCTGGAAATACGAGCTCACCAATCCCGCCTCCAGCCAAGAAGATATATGGTGTCCCAGAATGTCTAAGCACGATTTAAAAAACGATAACGTAGCTCTGTTTTTAAAGCAAATTCGATTTTTATTACGTATTCATGTTCTCTATAGTATTCTCTTACAGTTAAACGTAGAAAATGCGAGATCCGATCAGTCGTAAGCCAAGGAGCGGATTTTTGATCTCACGCTACTCATTAGCTTCAGCACACATGCCTTTCCAACAATTTTGGATACTCCGCAAATATGCTTTGATCAGGGCCGAAAAAGTTTCGATTGGCCTGGCCTGGGACAGTTTGGCGGATTCATCTCCTTGAGTACGAATTGGACCTTGTTGGCTTTATACCAGCCTACCGTGTCCTTGGAGTAATGAACCAACGCACGGAGGGGTATTTGTTCTACGCTAGCTGGCCAAAAGTCGATTTCTCAAAATAAGCCAAAACAAATTCTGAATGCATGCATTGTATACTTCAGAAGTAGGGTAACAATGCCCTGTACTCATTATTCCTCTTTCTAAACTGACCGCGTTGTGGCATCAGTTCAAACTTGCCTGTTGTTGAATCATGTTGGTTTGTTAGAAAAAATCGTTCCGCAGTGCCATTGTTTTCGTGTCTCTACTGATCAAGCAGGTATTGAAATATTTATTCCACATGACATCAGCTTATTTCTATTAGTGTTGACTTCGTAGAAGCAGTTTATGAAAATCTTGTCTTTAAGTGTTATTTAAACTATAAAATAAATATATTGTGATAAAAAAGTTGGCTTATCCTGTAGTATCCTGTGAAGTCGTATATGAGGCATTATATGTACATGTGTATAGAAGATTATAGCAAAAATTTAGCTGCGATTATTTGCGATCTTTCGAGAAATTGGAAAATGAAGATGACGTGTCCATATAGGTAAATTTATCAAAAATTGACACAAATGCAGTTA
>NW_027040816.1:560000-562500 GCF_037179485.1 Ochlerotatus camptorhynchus
CTAGCCAGAAGACGTCTCTTGCTGCTGCTTGGACCAGAATTGTTCGGCATGATTCTGGCTATTGCGTTGATGACCTTCGTCGCCTTCTCGCAAGCATATTCGATGTGGCTATTAAAGTTTAGCCGGTCGTCGATCATCACTCCCAGATACTTAAGCATGCGCTTCGAAGCAATGGTGTGCTCTCCAACGGTAATCTCTGCCCGCTGCACTGCTTTGCAGTTACTGACCAACATCACTTCTGTTTTGTGGTGGGCTATCTGCAGCTTCGCTCCTTGCATCCAGTTACCAATCGTATCTATCGCCTCAGCCGCCAACATTTCCACTTCTTCCAGCGTCTCACCGGTTACCGTCAAGACGACATCGTCCGCAAAGCCAACGATCTCAACTCCTTTGGGCAGCTTGAGCGTCAGCACGCCATTGTACATTCCGTTCCACAGCGTAGGACCTAGAATGGAGCCTTGGGGAACCCCCGCCGTGATTCTAAGCGATTTCTGCCCCGTGTCTGTCACGTAGACAAGGACCCGGTTCTGGAAATAACTACTTAGAATCCTGCAGAGGTAGCCTGGAACCCTCATTCTATGGAGCGCCTTGGCAATGGCCTCCCAGCTGGCGCTATTGAATGCATTCTTGACATCGATCGTAATCACGGCGCAGTATCGATTTCCTCTCCGCTTCTGTTTGGAAGCTTTCTCGGCTCTGTCAATCACTGTCCGAATTGCATCCACCGTCGATCTCCCTTTCCGGAATCCAAACTGTCTCTCCGACAATCCGTGTTCACTCTCCGTGCATTTCGTCAGCCTGTTGAGGATGATCCTCTCTAAGAGCTTTCCTACAGTATCCAGCAAGCATATTGGCCTATACGATGCAGGATCCCCCGGCGGTTTTCCGGGCTTCTGCAACAGCACAAGCTTTTGTACCTTCCACCTATCAGGGAACTGACCATCGTCCAGACATTTCTGCAGCACCATCCTGAACATGTCCGGGAACGTCTGGATCGCCGCCTTCAACGCCACGTTGGGAATTCCATCCGGGCCGGGAGCTTTATTCGCTTTCAACCCTTTCGCTGCTGCTATGAGTTCCTCGTTGGAGACTTGTTCAACGTTGTCTTCATCTACCTCGCCATATGGTGTAGGTGGCCAGTTCGTTGGGTCATGCTGTGGGAAAAGTCCCTCCACGATGACTTTCAGCTTGTTGTGACACATTTCAACCGGCATCGTTGGGCCTCTGATCTTCGCCATCGCAACTCGGTATGCGTTGCCCCAGGGGTTGGCATCGGCATCGCGGCACAACTCCTTGAAACTATTTGACTTGCTCATCTTTATCTTTCGTTTCAGTGCAGCCCTGGCCTCTCGGAACACCACCCTGCGCTCCTCTCTGTCTGCTTCTGTTCTTGCTCTCTGAGCACGCCTTCTGGCTAGAAGACAAGTAGCACGGAGGGTGCTAATTTCCTCGTTCCACCAGTAGGCTGGACGCCGCCTGTTCGTTGGCTCCAGTTTTCTCGGCATAGTTGTGTCACATGCCCTTGCTAATAATTCGGTCAACTCATTCGCGCTTAGGCCCGGGACGCTGTTGTCTACCCTTAGAGCTTCGATGAAGAGATCCTTATTGAATGCCTTCGTCTTCCACTTCCGCTCGCTTACTTTCGTCCTCCGCATTTCCACCGGTGTTCGTTCGCCGATACTGTACCGGATCGCCTGATGGTCACTATGGGTGTACTCCTCGCACACTGTCCAGTTCATATTTGCCATTAGCGACGTACTGCAGAAAGTAACGTCGATAATGGATTCCCTACCATCTTTGCGGAAGGTGCTGATGGTTCCTTCGTTGGCCAGACTGACGTTCAACTTTGCCAGAGCTTCCAGCAGGCTATACCCTCTTGCGTTGGTACATCTGCTCCCCCAATCCACTGCCCAAGCATTGAAGTCTCCTGCGATGACGACTGGTCTCCGTCCAATGAGCTCTTCGGTGAGCCCATCTAGCATCTGGTGGAACTGCTCAATTGTCCATCTCGGGGGTGCGTAGCAACTACATACATAGATTCCATTGATTTTGGCGATCACGAAACCTTCGTATGGGCTTGCCACCACTTGTTGAATGGGATAGCTGCCCATGACTTGTATGGCCGCCATTCCTGCTCTATCCGCCACCCAGTTACCATTATCGAGAGGGACTCGGTATGGCTCTGCAATGATTGCAACGTCGCACTTTGTTTCCGTTGTTGACTGCCACAACAGTTGCTGTGCTGTGTTACAATGATTGAAATTTATTTGGGTTACCTTCATTATTGCTGGCCCAACATCGCCTTCTTGAACTCAGGGCACCTGAAACTTCCCGTCACATGGCCATTTCCGTCCTCCTTTTTGCAGAGCATGCACCTCGGTTGCTTCGTATAGTCTTTTGCAACGTGCCCCTTCTCTCCGCATTTCCTGCACAGATCAGATCTGTCAGGGCCTTTGCAGTGTCTCGCCTGGTGACCGAAGCCCATGCATTTGTAGCATCT